>NC_092342.1:16645000-17245000 GCF_046630445.1 Rutidosis leptorrhynchoides | reverse complement strand
TCTGCCAGAATCTTGAAATAAATCTGCCATCCCTATCAGAGATAATAGAGATTGGTATTCCATGTCTGGAGACGACTTCCTTCAAATACAGCCGTGCTAACTTCTCCATCTTGTCATCTTCTCTTATTGGCAGGAAGTGTGCTGATTTGGTGAGACGATCAACTATTACCCAAATAGTATCAAAACCACTTGCAGTCCTTGGCAATTTAGTGATGAAATCCATGGTAATGTTTTCCCATTTCCATTCTGGGATTTCGGGTTGTTGAAGTAGACCTGATGGTTTTTGATGCTCAGCTTTGACCTTAGAACACGTCAAACATTCTCCTACGTATTTAGCAACATCGGCTTTCATACCCGGCCACCAAAAATGTTTCTTGAGATCCTTGTACATCTTCCCCGTTCCAGGATGTATTGAGTATCTGGTTTTATGAGCTTCTCTAAGTACCATTTCTCTCATATCTCCAAATTTTGGTACCCAAATCCTTTCAGCCCTATACCGGGTTCCGTCTTCCTGAATATTAAGATGCTTCTCCGATCCTTTGGGTATTTCATCCTTTAAATTTCCCTCTTTTAAAACTCCTTGTTGTGCCTCCTTTATTTGAGTAGTAAGGTTATTATGAATCATTATATTCATAGATTTTACTCGAATGGGTTCTCTGTCCTTCCTGCTCAAGGCATCGGCTACCACATTTGCCTTCCCCGGGTGGTAACGAATCTCAAAGTCGTAATCATTCAATAATTCAATCCACCTACGCTGCCTCATATTCAGTTGTTTCTGATTAAATATGTGTTGAAGACTTTTGTGGTCGGTATATATAATACTTTTGACCCCATATAAGTAGTGCCTCCAAGTCTTTAATGCAAAAACAACCGCGCCTAATTCCAAATCATGCGTCGTATAATTTTGTTCGTGAATCTTCAATTGTCTAGACGCATAAGCAATCACCTTCGTTCGTTGCATTAATACACAACCGAGACCTTGCTTTGATGCGTCACAATAAATCACAAAATCATCATTCCCTTCAGGCAATGACAATATAGGTGCCGTAGTTAGCTTTTTCTTCAATAACTGAAACGCTTTCTCTTGTTCATCATTCCATTCAAATTTCTTCCCTTTATGCGTTAATGCAGTCAAGGGTTTTGCTATTCTGGAAAAGTCTTGGATGAACCTTCTATAGTAACCAGCTAGTCCTAAAAACTGGCGTATGTGTTTTGGAGTTTTCGGGGTTTCCCACTTTTCAACAGTTTCTATCTTTGCCGGATCCACCTTAATACCTTCTTTGTTCACTATGTGACCGAGGAATTGAACTTCTTCCAACCAAAATGCACACTTTGAAAACTTAGCGTACAATTCTTCCTTCCTCAATACTTCTAACACCTTTCTCAAATGTTCACCGTGTCCTTGGTCATTCTTTGAGTAAATAAGTATGTCATCAATGAAAATGATGACAAACTTGTCAAGGTATGGTCCACACACTCGGTTCATAAGGTCCATGAACACAGCTGGTGCATTAGTTAAACCAAACGGCATGACCATAAACTCGTAATGACCGTAACGTGTTCTGAAAGCAGTCTTTGGAATATCATCTTCTTTCACCCGCATTTGATGATACCCGGAACGTAAGTCAATCTTTGAATAAACAGACGAGCCTTGTAGTTGATCAAATAAGTCGTCGATTCTCGGTAGTGGGTAGCGGTTCTTGATGGTAAGTTTGTTCAACTCTCGGTAGTCGATACACAACCTGAATGTACCATCTTTCTTCTTGACAAACAAAACAGGAGCTCCCCACGGTGATGTGCTTGGTCGAATGAAACCACGCTCTAAAATTTCTTGTAATTGGCTTTGCAGTTCTTTCATCTCGCTGGGTGCTAGTCTGTAAGGAGCACGAGCTATTGGTGCAGCTCCTGGTACAAGATCTATTTGAAATTTAACGGATCGATGTGGGGGTAATCCCGGTAATTCTTTCGGAAATACATCGGGAAATTCTTTTGCGATGGGAACATCATTGATGCTCTTTTCTTCAGTTTGTACTTTCTCGACGTGTGCTAGAACAGCATAGCAACCTTTTCTTATTAGTTTTTGTGCCTTCAAATTACTAATAAGATGTAGCTTCGTGTTGCCCTTTTCTCCGTACACCATTAAGGGTTTTCCTTTTTCTCGTATAATGCGAATTGCATTTTTGTAACAAACGATCTCTGCTTTCACTTCTTTCAACCAGTCCATACCGATTATCACATCAAAACTCCCTAACTCTACTTTTATCAAATCAATCTTAAATGTTTCGCTAACCAGTTTAATTTCTCGATTCCGACATATATTATCTGCTGAAATTAATTTACCATTTTCTAATTCGAGTAAAAATTTACTATCCAAAGGCGTCAATGGACAACTTAATTTAGCACAAAAATCTCTACTCATATAGCTTCTATCCGCACCCGAATCAAATAAAACGTAAGCAGATTTATTGTCAATAAGAAACGTACCCGTAACAAGCTCCGGGTCTTCCTGTGCCTCTGCCACATTAATATTGAAAACTCTTCCGCGGCCTTGTCCATTCGTGTTCTCCTGGTTCGGGCAATTTCTAATAATGTGGCCCGGTTTTCCACATTTATAACAAACTACATTGGCATAACTTGCTCCGACACTACTTGCTCCGCCATTACTCGTTCCGACACCATTTGTTCCTTTCGTTCTGTTAACCCCTGGTCCGTAGACATCACACTTCGCCGCGCTATGACCATTTCTTTTACACTTGTTGCAAAATTTGGTGCAGAACCCCGAGTGATACTTTTCACACCTTTGGCATAGCGGCTTCTGATTGTTGTTGTTGTTGCGGTTATTATTGTTGTTAAGATGATTGTTGTGGTTGCTGTTGTTGTTGTTGTTGTTGTTGGGCCGTTTGTTGTAGTTGCGATTGATGTTGCGATTGTTAGGATAGTTGTTGCGATTATTGTTATAATTGCTGTTGTTGTTGTATTGGTGATTCTTATCACCGTTTTCCTCCCACTTTCTTTTGACTTGCTTCACATTGGCCTCTTCAGCAGTCTGTTCTTTAATTCTTTCTTCAATCTGGTTCACTAGTTTGTGAGCCATTCTACATGCCTGTTGTATGGAGGCGGGCTCGTGTGAACTTATATCTTCTTGGATTCTTTCTGGTAATCCTTTCACAAACGCGTCGATCTTCTCTTCCTCATCTTCGAATGCTCCCGGACACAATAGGCACAATTCTGTGAATCGTCTTTCGTACGTGGTAATATCAAATCCTTGGGTTCGTAACCCTCTAAGTTCTGTCTTGAGCTTATTGACCTCGGTTCTGGGACGGTACTTCTCGTTCATCAAGTGCTTGAATGCTGACCACGGTAGTGCGTACGCATCGTCTTGTCCCACTTGCTCTAGATAGGTATTCCACCATGTTAACGCAGAACCTGTGAAGGTATGCGTAGCGTACTTCACTTTGTCCTCTTCAGTACACTTACTTATGGCAAACACCGATTCGACCTTCTCGGTCCACCGTTTCAATCCGATCGGTCCTTCGGTTCCATCAAATTCCAAAGGTTTGCAGGCAGTGAATTCTTTGTAGGTGCATCCTACACGATTTCCTGTACTGCCAGATCCAAGGTTATAGTTGGTATGTAGCGCAGCTTGTACTGCGGCTATGTTTGAAGCTAGAAAAGTATGGAATTCCTCTTCATTCATATTCACGGTGTGTCGAGTAGTTGGTGCCATTTCCTTCAAAATAGTCAAATGGAACAAGTTAATCATACAGAATATTAAGAGTAGTTAATAGTATTTCGTAGCATAATATGAACTCATTTATAAAAGCTTTTTCTTCATATTAGCGTTTTATAAGTTTAAATTCGGGTAGTACCTACCCGTTAAGTTCATACTTAGTAGCTAATATACAATTCAACTACTACAATTCTATATGAAAAACTGATTATAATAATATTTCGCGTTCAAACTTTTATACAATATTTTACAAACTTACAATACCGCTTATTTTACATAAAGCATGAAATATAGCACACAATAACTTTGATACAAGATAGTTGTGAAGATAATTCTAGCTAGTACACAAGTCGTTCAGCAAAGGCAATAAAGACACGTAATTCATACGTCCAGAAACAAGTCATGCATTCTGGTTTTACTAGGACTACTTCCCATCCTTGGTCTTGTGCAACTTGAAATGTCCCGTTCTTATTGATTAAAAACGTTCCATATTAATTGATTTCGTTGCGAGGTTTTGACCTCTATATGAGACGTTTTTCAAAGACTGCATTCATTTTTAAAACAAACCATAACCTTTATTTCATAAATAAAGGTTTAAAAAGCTTTACGTAGATTATCAAATAATGATAATCTAAAATATCCTGTTTACACACGACCATTACATAATGGTTTACAATGCAAATATGTTACATCGAAATCAGTTTCTTGAATGCAGTTTTTACACAATATCATACAAACATGGACTCCAAATCTTGTCCTTATTTTAGTATGCAACAGCGGAAGCTCTTAATATTCACCTGAGAATAAACATGCTTTAAACGTCAACAAAAATGTTGGTGAGTTATAGGTTTAACCTATATATATCAAATCGTAACAATAGACCACAAGATTTCATATTTCAATACACATCCCATACATAGAGATAAAAATCATTCATATGGTGAACACCTGGTAACCGACATTAACAAGATGCATATATAAGAATATCCCCATCATTCCGGGACACCCTTCGGATATGATATAAATTTCGAAGTACTAAAGCATCCGGTACTTTGGATGGGGTTTGTTAGGCCCAATAGATCTATCTTTAGGATTCGCGTCAATTAGGGTGTCTGTTCCCTAATTCTTAGATTACCAGACTTAATAAAAAGGGGCATATTCAATTTCGATAATTCAACCATAGAATGTAGTTTCACGTACTTGTGTCTATTTTGTAAATCATTTATAAAACCTGCATGTATTCTCATCCCAAAAATATTAGATTTTAAAAGTGGGACTATAACTCACTTTCACAGATTTTTACTTCGTCGGGAAGTAAGACTTGGCCACTGGTTGATTCACGAACCTATAACAATATATACATATATATCAAAGTATGTTCAAAATATATTTACAACACTTTTAATATATTTTGATGTTTTAAGTTTATTAAGTCAGCTGTCCTCGTTAGTAACCTACAACTAGTTGTCCACAGTTAGATGTACAGAAATAAATCGATAAATATTATCTTGAATCAATCCACGACCCAGTGTATACGTATCTCAGTATTGATCACAACTCAAACTATATATATTTTGGAATCAACCTCAACCTGTATAGCTAACTCCAACATTCACATATAGAGTGTCTATGGTTGTTCCGAAATATATATAGATGTGTCGACATGATAGGTCGAAACATTGTATACGTGTCTATGGTATCTCAAGATTACATAATATACAATAAAAGTTGATTAAGTTATGGTTGGAATAGATTTGTTACCAATTTTCACGTAGCTAAAATGAGAAAAATTATCCAATCTTGTTTTACCCATAACTTCTTCATTTTAAATCCGTTTTGAGTGAATCAAATTGCTATGGTTTCATATTGAACTCTATTTTATGAATCTAAACAGAAAAAGTATAGGTTTATAGTCAGAAAAATAAGTTACAAGTCGTTTTTGTAAAGGTAGTCATTTCAGTCGAAAGAACGACGTCTAGATGACCATTTTAGAAAACATACTTCCACTTTGAGTTTAACCATAATTTTTGGATATAGTTTCATGTTCATAATAAAAATCATTTTCTCAGAATAACAACTTTTAAATCAAAGTTTATCATAGTTTTTAATTAACTAACCCAAAACAGCCCGCGGTGTTACTACGACGGCGTAAATCCGGTTTTACGGTGTTTTTCGTGTTTTCAGGTTTTAAATCATTAAGTTAGCATATCATATAGATATAGAACATGTGTTTAGTTGATTTTAAAAGTCAAGTTAGAAGGATTAACTTTTGTTTGCGAACAAGTTTAGAATTAACTAAACTATGTTCTAGTGATTACAAGTTTAAACCTTCGAATAAGATAGCTTTATATGTATGAATCGAATGATGTTATGAACATCATTACTACCTTAAGTTCCTTGGATAAACCTACTGGAAAAGAGAAAAATGGATCTAGCTTCAATGGATCCTTGGATGGCTCGAAGTTCTTGAAGCAGAATCATGACACGAAAACAAGTTCAAGTAAGATCATCACTTGAAATAAGATTGTTATAGTTATAGAAATTGAACCAAAGTTTGAATATGATTATTACCTTGTATTAGAATGATAACCTACTGTAAGAAACAAAGATTTCTTGAGGTTGGATGATCACCTTACAAGATTGGAAGTGAGCTAGCAATTAGATGAACTTGAGAGAGATCAATTAGATGAAGAAAATTGAAGAATGAAAGTGTTTGTAGGTGTTTTTGGTCGTTGGTGTATGGATTAGATATAAAGGATATGTAATTTTGTTTTCATGTAAATAAGTCATGAATGATTACTCATATTTTTGTAATTTTATGAGATATTTCATGCTAGTTGCCAAATGATGGTTCCCACATGTGTTAGGTGACTCACATGGGCTGCTAAGAGCTGATCATTAGAGTGTATATACCAATAATACATACATCTAAAAGCTGTGTATTGTACGAGTACGAATACGGGTGCATACGAGTAGAATTGTTGATGAAACTGAACGAGGATGTAATTGTAAGCATTTTTTTAAGTAGAAGTATTTTGATAAGTGTCTTGAAGTCTTTCAAAAGTGTATGAATACATATTAAAACACTACATGTATATACATTTTAACTGAGTCGTTAAGTCATCGTTAGTCGTTACATGTAAATGTTGTTTTGAAACCTTTAGGTTAATGATCTTGTTGAATGTTGTTAACCCATTGTTTATTATAACAAATGAGATGTTAAATTGTTATATTATCATGATATTATGATATATAATATATCTCAGTATGATGTATATACAGTTAAATGTCGTTACAACGATAATCGTTACATATATGTCTCGTTTCGAAATCATTAAGTTAGTAGTCTTATTTTTACATATGTATTTCATTGTTAATACACTTAATAATATATTTAATTATCATTTAACATAATTAACCAAGTGTATCAATATCTTAATATGATTCATATGTACCTAGTAAAACGTTGTTATAACGATAATCGTTATATATATCGTTTTCGAGTTTCTTAAATTAATAGTCTCATTTTTATGTATATAACTCATTGTTAAAATACCTAATGAGATACATACTTATAATAAAAACATGTTAACTATATATATAACCATATATATGTCATTGTATAGTTTTTACAAGTTTTAACGTTCGTGAATCACCGGTCAACTTGGGTGGTCAATTGTCTAGATGAAACATATTTCAATTAATCAAGTCTTAATAAGTTTGATTGCTTAACATGTTGGAAACATTTAATCATGTAAATATCAATCTCAATTAATATATATAAACATGGAAAAGTTCGGGTCACTACAGTACCTACCCGTTAAATAAATTTCGTCCCGAAATTTTAAGCTGTTGAAGGTGTTGACGAATCTTCTGGAAATAGATGCGGGTATTTCTTCTTCATCTGATCTTCACGCTCCCAGGTGAACTCGGGTCCTCTACGAGCATTCCATCGAACCTTAACAATTGGTATCTTGTTTTGCTTAAGTCTTTTAACCTCACGATCCATTATTTCGATGGGTTCTTCGATGAATTGAAGTTTTTCGTTGATTTGGATTTCATCTAACGGAATAGTAAGATCTTCTTTAGCAAAACATTTCTTCAAATTCGAGACGTGGAAAGTGTTATGTACAGCCTCGAGTTGTTGAGGTAACTCAAGTCTGTAAGCTACTGGTCCGACACGATCAATAATCTTGAATGGTCCAATATACCTTGGATTTAATTTCCCTCGTTTACCAAATCGAACAACGCCTTTCCAAGGTGCAACTTTAAGCATGACCATCTCTCCAATTTCAAATTCTATATCTTTTCTTTTAATGTCAGCGTAGCTCTTTTGTCGACTTTGGGCGGTTTTCAACCGTTGTTGAATTTGGATGATCTTCTCGGTAGTTTCTTGTATAATCTCCGGACCCGTAATCTGTCTATCCCCCACTTCACTCCAACAAATCGAAGACCTGCACTTTCTACCATAAAGTGCTTCAAACGGCGCCATCTCAATGCTTGAATGGTAGCTGTTGTTGTAGGAAAATTCTGCTAACGGTAGATGTCGATCCCAACTGTTTCCGAAATCAATAACACATGCTCGTAGCATGTCTTCAAGCGTTTGTATCGTCCTTTCGCTCTGCCCATCAGTTTGTGGATGATAGGCAGTACTCATGTCTAGACGAGTTCCTAATGCATGCTGTAATGTCTGCCAGAATCTTGAAATAAATCTACCATCCCTATCAGAGATAATAGAGATTGGTATTCCATGTCTGGAGACGACTTTCTTCAAATACAGTCGTGCTAACTTCTCCATCTTGTCATCTTCTCTTATTGGCAGGAAGTGTGCTGATTTGGTGAGACGATCAACTATTACCCAAATAGTATCAAAACCACGTGCAGTCCTTGGCAGTTTAGTGATGAAATCCATGGTAATGTTTTCCCATTTCCATTCCGGGATTTCGGGTTGTTGAAGTAGACCTGATGGTTTCTGATGCTCAGCTTTGACCTTAAAACACGTAAAACATTCTCCTACGTATTTAGCAACATCGGCTTTCATACCCGGCCACCAAAAATGTTTCTTGAGATCCTTGTACATCTTCCCCGTCCCAGGATGTATTGAGTATCTGGTTTTATGAGCTTCTCTAAGTACCATTTCTCTCATATCTCCAAATTTTGGTACCCAAATCCTTTCAGCCCTATACCGGGTTCCGTCTTCCCGAATATTAAGATGCTTCTCCGATCCTTTGGGTATTTCATCCTTTAAATTTCCCTCTTTTAAAACTCCTTGTTGCGCCTCCTTTATTTGAGTAGTAATGTTATTATGAATCATTATATTCATAGATTTTACTCGAATGGGTTCTCTGTCCTTCCTGCTCAAGGCATCGGCTACCACATTTGCCTTCCCCGGGTGGTAACGAATCTCAAAGTCGTAATCATTCAATAATTCAATCCACCTACGCTGCCTCATATTCAGTTGTTTCTGATTAAATATGTGTTGAAGACTTTTGTGGTCGGTATATATAATACTTTTGACCCCATATAAGTAGTGCCTTCAAGTCTTTAATGCAAAAACAACCGCGCCTAATTCCAAATCATGCGTCGTATAATTTTGTTCGTGAATCTTCAATTGTCTAGACGCATAAGCAATCACCTTCGTTCGTTGCATTAATACACAACCGAGACCTTGCTTTGATGCATCACAATAAATCACAAAATCATCATTCCCTTCAGGCAATGACAATATAGGTGCCGTAGTTAGCTTTTTCTTCAATAACTGAAACGCTTTCTCTTGTTCATCATTCCATTCAAATTTCTTCCCTTTATGCGTTAATGCAGTCAAGGGTTTTGCTATTCTGGAAAAGTCTTGGATGAACCTTCTGTAGTAACCAGCTAGTCCTAAAAACTGGCGTATGTGTTTCGGAGTTTTCGGGGTTTCCCATTTTTCAACAGTTTCTATCTTTGCCGGATCCACCTTAATACCTTCTTTGTTCACTATGTGACCGAGGAATTGAACTTCTTCCAACCAAAATGCACACTTTGAAAACTTAGCGTACAATTCTTCCTTCCTCAATACTTCTAACACCTTTCTCAAATGTTCACCGTGTTCTTGGTCATTCTTTGAGTAAATAAGTATGTCATCAATGAAAACAATGACAAACTTGTCAAGGTATGGTCCACACACTCGGTTCATAAGGTCCATGAACACAGCTGGTGCATTAGTTAAACCAAACGGCATGACCATAAACTCGTAATGACCGTAACGTGTTCTGAAAGCAGTCTTTGGAATATCATCTTCTTTCACCCGCATTTGATGATACCCGGAACGTAAGTCAATCTTTGAATAAACAGACGAGCCTTGTAGTTGATCAAATAAGTCATCGATTCTCGGTAGTAGGTAGCGGTTTTTGATGGTAAGTTTGTTCAACTCTCGGTAGTCGATACACAACCTGAATGTACCATCTTTCTTCTTGACAAACAAAACAGGAGCTCCCCACGGTGATGTGCTTGGTCGAATGAAACCACGCTCTAAAAGTTCTTGTAATTGGCTTTGTAGTTCTTTCATCTCGCTGGGTGCGAGTCTGTAAGGAGCACGAGCTATTGGTGCAGCTCCTAGTACAAGATCTATTTGAAATTCAACGGATCGATGTGGGGGTAATCCCGGTAATTCTTTCAGAAATACATCAGGAAATTCTTTTGCGACGGGAACATCATTGATGCTCTTTTCTTCAGTTTGTACTTTCTCGACGTGTGCTAGAACAGCATAGCAACCTTTTCTTATTAGTTTTTGTGCCTTCAAATTACTAATAAGATGTAGCTTCGTGTTGCCCTTTTCTCCGTACACCATTAAGGGTTTTCCTTTTTCTCGTATAATGCGAATTGCATTTTTGTAACAAACGATCTCCGCTTTCACTTCTTTCAACCAGTCCATACCGATTATCACATCATAACTCCCTAACTCTACTGGTATCAAATCAATCTTAAATGTTTCGCTAACCAGTTTAATTTCTCGATTCCGACATATATTATCTGCTGAAATTAATTTACCATTTGCTAATTCGAGTAAAAATTTACTATCCAAAGGCGTCAATGGACAATTTAATTTAGCACAAAAATCTCTACTCATATAGCTTCTATCCGCACCCGAATCAAATAAAACGTAAGCAGATTTATTGTCAATAAGAAACGTACCCGTAACAAGCTCCGGGTCTTCCTGTGTCTCTGCCGCATTAATATTGAAAACTCTTCCACGGCCTTGTCCATTCGTGTTCTCTTGGTTCGGGCAATTTCTAATAATGTGGCCCGGTTTTCCACATTTATAACAAACTACATTGGCATAACTTGCTCCGACACTACTTGCTCCGCCATTACTCGTTCCGACACCATTTGTTCCTTTCGTTCTATTAACCCCTGGTCCGTAGACCTCACACTTCGCCGCGCTATTACCATTTCTTTTATACTTGTTGCAAAATTTGGTGCAGAACCCCGAGTGATTCTTTTCACACCTTTGGCATAGCTGCTTCTGATTGTTGTTGTTGTTGCGGTTATTATTGTTGTTGTTGTTGGGCCGTTTGTTGTAGTTGCGATTGATGTTGCGATTGTTGGGATAATTGTTGCGATTATTGTTGTAATTGCTGTTGTTGTTGTATTGGTGATTCTTATCACCGTTTTCCTCCCACTTTCTTTTGACTTGCTTCACATTGGCCTCTTCAGCAGTCTGTTCTTTAATTCTTTCTTCAATCTGGTTCACGAGTTTGTGAGCCATTCTACATGCCTGTTGTATGGAGGCGGGCTCGTGTGAACTTATATCTTCTTGGATTCTTTCCGGTAATCCTTTCACAAATGCGTCGATCTTCTCTTCCTCATCTTCGAATGCTCCCGGACACAATAGGCACAATTCTGTGAATCGTCTTTCGTACGTGGTAATATCAAATCCTTGGGTTCGTAACCCTCTAAGTTCTGTCTTGAGCTTATTGACCTCGGTTCTCGGACGGTACTTCTCGTTCATCAAGTGCTTGAATGCTGACCACGGTAGTGCGTACGCATCGTCTTGTCCCACTTGCTCTAGATAGGTATTCCACCATGTTAACGCAGAACCTGTGAAGGTATGCGTAGCGTACTTCACTTTGTCCTCTTCAGTACACTTACTTATGGCAAACACCGATTCGACCTTCTCGGTCCACCGTTTCAATCCGATCGGTCCTTCGGTTCCATCAAATTCCAAAGGTTTACAGGCAGTGAATTCTTTGTAGGTGCATCCTACACGATTTCCTGTACTGCTAGATCCAAGGTTATTGTTGGTATGTAGCGCAGCCTGTACTGCGGCTATGTTTGAAGCTAGAAAAGTACGGAATTCCTCTTCATTCATATTCACGGTGTGTCGAGTAGTCGGTGCCATTTCCTTCAAAATAGTCAAATAGAACAAGTTAATCATACAGAATATTAAGAGTAGTTAATAGTATTTCGTAGCATAATATGAACTCATTTATAAAAGCTTTTTCTTCATATTAGCATTTTATAAGTTTAAATTCGGGTAGTACTTACCCGTTAAGTTCATACTTAGTAGCTAATATACAATTCAACTACTTCAATTCTATATGAAAAACTGATTATAATAATATTTCGCGTTCAAACTTTTACACAATATTTTAGAAACTTACAATACCGCTTATTTTACATAAAGCATGAAATATAGCACACAATAACTTTGATACAAGATAGTTGTGAAGATAATTCTAGCTAGTACACAAGTCGTTCAGCAAAGGCAATAAAGACACGTAATTCATACGTCCAGAAACAAGTCATGCATTCTGGTTTTACTAGGACTACTTCCCATCCTTGGTCTTGTGCAACATAACCGTTATGACCGTTGATAAGACAGCGTGTTGTAACGTCGTCAAAGGGACGAGGGTTACGTAATGTCCAACAGTCCCGTAACAATCTAAAAACCTTATTTCTTACCCCAATTACCGACTCCGTCACTTGTGGAAACGTTTTGTTTAATAGTTGTAGCCCGATGTTCTTGTTCTCACTTTGGTGAGAAGAGAACATTACTAATCCGTAAGCATAACATGCTTCTTTATGTTGCATGTTAGCCGCTTTTTCTAAATCACGAAGTCCAATATTCGAATATATTGAGTCAAAATAATTTCTTAACCCGTTGCGTAAAATAGCATTTGGGTTCCCCGCAATATATGCGTCAAAGTAAACACATCGTAACTTATGGGTTTCCCAATGTGATATCCCCCATCTTTCAAACGAAAGTCTCTTATAAACCAAGACATTCTTGGAACGTTCTTCGAATGTCTTACAAACTGATCTCGCCTTAAATAGTTGTGCCGAGGAATTCTGGCCGACTCTAGACAAGATTTCATCAATCATGTCTCCGGGTAGGTCTCTTAAAATATTGGGTTGTCTATCCATTTTGTGTTTTTATACTGTAAAATAGACAAGAGTTAGATTCATAAAAAAAATATACTTATTAATACAAGCAATTTTTACATATATCATAAAGCATAAGCACACTATATTACATATATTACACCACACGAATACAACTATCTTATTCCGACTCGCTTGTTTCTTCTTCTTCGGTTTTGGTTCGTTTTGCCAAGTTTCTAGGGATATATGATGTTCCCCTAATACGAGCCGTCGTGATCCACATTGGTTTAGAAAAACCTGGTGGTTTAGAGGTTCCCGGGTCATTGTTACAACTTAAGGACTTCGGGGGTTGACGATACATATAAAGTTCATCGGGGTTGGAATTAGATTTCTCTATTTTTATGCCCTTTCCCTTATTATTTTCTTTTGCCTTTTTAAATTCAGTTGGGGTAATTTCTATAACATCATCGGAATTCTCGTCGGAATCCGATTCATCGGAGAATTGGTAATCCTCCCAATATTTTGCTTCCTTGGCGGAAACACCATTGACCATAATTAACCTTGGTCGGTTGGTTGAGGATTTTCTTTTACTTAACCGTTTTATTATTTCCCCCACCGGTTCTATTTCTTCATCCGGTTCCGATTCTTCTTCCGGTTCCGACTCTTCTTCCGGTTCCTCTTCGGGAACTTGTGAATCAGTCCACGAATCATTCCAATTTACATTTGACTCTTCATTATTATTAGGTGAGTCAATGGAACTTGTTCTAGAGGTAGACATCTATCACATAATATCAAACGCGTTAAGAGATTAATATATCACATAATATTCACATGTTAAAAATATATAGTTTCCAACAAAATTTATTAAGCAATCATTTTTCAAGTAAACACGGTCGAAGTCCAGACTCACTAATGCATCCAAACAAACTCGATAAGACACACTAATGCAAAATTCTGGTTCTCTAAGACCAACGCTCTGATACCAACTGAAATGTCCCGTTCTTATTGATTAAAAACGTTCCATATTAATTGATTTCGTTGCGAGGTTTTGACCTCTATATGAGACGTTTTTCAAAGACTGCATTCATTTTTAAAACAATCCATAACCTTTATTTCATAAATAAAGGTTTAAAAAGCTTTACGTAGATTATCAAATAATGATAATCTAAAATATCCTGTTTACACACGACCATTACATAATGGTTTACAATACAAATATGTTACATCGAAATCAGTTTCTTGAATGCAGTTTTTACACAATATCATACAAACATGGACTCCAAATCTTGTCCTTATTTTAGTATGCAACAGCGGAAGCTCTTAATATTCACCTGAGAATAAACATGCTTTAAACGTCAACAAAAATGTTGGTGAGTTATAGGTTTAACCTATATATATCAAATCGTAACAATAGACCACAAGATTTCATATTTCAATACACATCCCATACATAGAGATAAAAATCATTCATATGGTGAACACCTGGTAACCGACATTAACAAGATGCATATATAAGAATATCCCCATCATTCCGGGACACCCTTCGGATATGATATAAATTTCGAAGTACTAAAGCATCCGGTACTTTGGATGGGGTTTGTTAGGCCCAATAGATCTATCTTTAGGATTCGCGTCAATTAGGGTGTCTGTTCCCTAATTCTTAGATTACCAAAATTAATAAAAAGGGGCATATTCAATTTCGATAATTCAACCATAGAATGTAGTTTCATGTACTTGTGTCTATTTTGTAAATCATTTATAAAACCTGCATGTATTCTCATCCCAAAAATATTAGATTTTAAAAGTGGGACTATAACTCACTTTCACAGATTTTTACTTCGTCGGGAAGTAAGACTTGGCCACTGGTTGATTCACGAACCTATAACAATATATACATATATATCAAAGTATGTTCAAAATATATTTACAACACTTTTAATATATTTTGATGTTTTAAGTTTATTAAGTCAGCTGTCCTCGTTAGTAACCTACAACTAGTTGTCCACAGTTAGATGTACAGAAATAAATCGATAAATATTATCTTGAATCAATCCACGACCCAGTGTATACGTATCTCAGTATTGATCACAACTCAAACTATATATATTTTGGAATCAACCTCAACCCTGTATAGCTAACTCCAACATTCACATATAGAGTGTCTATGGTTGTTCCGAAATATATATAGATGTGTCGACATGATAGGTCAAAACATTGTATACGTGTCTATGGTATCTCAAGATTACATAATATACAATACAAGTTGATTAAGTTATGGTTGGAATAGATTTGTTACCAATTTTCACGTAGCTAAAATGAGAAAAATTATCCAATCTTGTTTTACCCATAACTTCTTCATTTTAAATCCGTTTTGAGTGAATCAAATTGCTATGGTTTCATATTGAACTCTATTTTATGAATCTAAACAGAAAAAGTATAGGTTTATAGTCGGAAAAATAAGTTACAAGTCGTTTTTGTAAAGGTAGTCATTTCAGTCGAAAGAACGACGTCTAGATGACCATTTTAGAAAACATACTTCCACTTTGAGTTTAACCATAATTTTTGGATATAGTTTCATGTTCATAATAAAAATCATTTTCTCAGAATAACAACTTTTAAATCAAAGTTTATCATAGTTTTTAATTAACTAACCCAAAACAGCCCGCGGTGTTACTACGACGGCGTAAATCCGGTTTTACGGTGTTTTTCGTGTTTCCAGGTTTTAAATCATTAAGTTAGCATATCATATAGATATAGAACATGTGTTTAGTTGATTTTAAAAGTCAAGTTAGAAGGATTAACTTTTGTTTGCGAACAAGTTTAGAATTAACTAAACTATGTTCTAGTGATTACAAGTTTAAACCTTCGAATAAGATAGCTTTATATGTATGAATCGAATGATGTTATGAACATCATTACTACCTTAAGTTCCTTGGATAAACCTACTGGAAAAGAGAAAAATGGATCTAGCTTCAATGGATCCTTGGATGGCTCGAAGTTCTTGAAGCAGAATCATGACACGAAAACAAGTTCAAGTAAGATCATCACTTGAAATAAGATTGTTATAGTTATAGAAATTGAACCAAAGTTTGAATATGATTATTACCTTGTATTATAATGATAACCTACTGTAAGAAACAAAGATTTCTTGAGGTTGGATGATCACCTTACAAGATTGGAAGTGAGCTAGCAAACTTGAAAGTATTCTTGATTTTATGAAACTAGAACTTTTGGAATTTATGAAGAACACTTAGAACTTGAAGATAGAACTTGAGAGAGATCAATTAGATGAAGAAAATTGAAGAATGAAAGTGTTTGTAGGTGTTTTTGGTCGTTGGTGTATGGATTAGATATAAAGGATATGTAATTTTGTTTTCATGTAAATAAGTCATGAATGATTACTCATATTTTTGTAATTTTATGAGATATTTCATGCTAGTTGCCAAATGATGGTTCCCACATGTGTTAGGTGACTCACATGGGCTGCTAAGAGCTGATCATTAGAGTGTATATATCAATAGTAAATACATCTAAAAGCTGTGTATTGTACGAGTACGAATACGGGTGCATACGAGTAGAATTGTTGATGAAACTGAACGAGGATGTAATTGTAAGCATTTTTGTTAAGTAGAAGTATTTTGATAAGTGTCTTGAAGTCTTTCAAAAGTGTATGAATACATATTAAAACACTACATGTATATACATTTTAACTGAGTCGTTAAGTCATCGTTAGTCGTTACATGTAAATGTTGTTTTGAAACCTTTAGGTTAATGATCTTGTTGAATGTTGTTAACCCATTGTTTATTATAACAAATGAGATGTTAAATTGTTATATTATCATGATATTATGATATATAATATATCTCAGTATGATGTATATACAGTTAAATGTCGTTACAACGATAATCGTTACATATATGTCTCGTTTCGAAATCATTAAGTTAGTAGTCTTATTTTTACATATGTATTTCATTGTTAATACACTTAATAATATATTTAATTATCATTTAACATAATTAACCAAGTGTATCAATATCTTAATATGATTCATATGTACCTAGTAAGACGTTGTTATAACGATAATCGTTATATATATCGTTTTCGAGTTTCTTAAATTAATAGTCTCATTTTTATGTATATAACTCATTGTTAAAATACCTAATGAGATACATACTTATAATAAAAACATGTTAACTATATATATAACCATATATATGTCATCGTATAGTTTTTACAAGTTTTAACGTTCGTGAATCACCGGTCAACTTGGGTGGTCAATTGTCTAGATGAAACATATTTCAATTAATCAAGTCTTAACAAGTTTGATTGCTTAACATGTTGGAAACATTTAATCATGTAAATATCAATCTCAATTAATATATATAAACATGGAAAAGTTCGGGTCACTACACAACATAACCGTTATGGCCGTTGATAAGACAGCGTGTTGTAACGTCGTCAAAGGGACGAGGGTTACGTAATGTCCAACAGTCCCGTAACAATCTAAAAACCTCATTTCTTACCCCAATTACCGACTCCGTCACTTGTGGGAACGTTTTGTTTAATAGCTGTAGCCCGATGTTCTTTTTCTCACTTTGGTGAGAAGCGAACATTACTAACCCATAAGCATAGCATGCTTCTTTATGTTGCATGTTAGCCGCTTTTTCTAAATCATGAAGTCCTATATTCGGATACATTGAGTCAAAATAATTTCTTAACCCGTTGCGTAAAATAGCATTTGGGTTCCCTGCAATATATGCGTCAAAGTAAACACATCGTAACTTATGAGTTTCCCAATGTGATATCCCCCATCTTTCAAACGAAAGTCTCTTATAAACCAAGACATTCTTGGAACGTTCTTCGAATGTCTTACAAACTGATCTCGCCTTAAATAGTTGTGCCGAGGAATTCTGACCGACTCTAGACAAGATTTCATCAATCATGTCTCCGGGTAGGTCTCTTAAAATATTGGGTTGTCTATCCATTTTGCGTTTTTATACTGTAAAATAGACAAGAGTTAGATTCATAAAAAAAATACTTATTAATACAAGCAATTTTTACATATATCATAAAGCATAAGCACACTATATTACATATATTACACCACATGAATACAACTATCTTATTCCGACTCGCTTGTTTCTTCTTCTTCGGTTTTGGTTCGTTTTGCCAAGTTTCTAGGGATATATGATTTTCCCCTAATACGAGCCGTTGTTATCCACATTGGTTTAGAAAAACCTGGTGGTTTAGAGGTTCCCGGGTCATTGTTACAACTTAAGGACTTCGGGGGTTGACGATACATATAAAGTTCATCGGGGTTGGAATTAGATTTCTCTATTTTTATGCCCTTTCCCTTATTATTTTCTTTTGCATTTTTAAATTCAGTTGGGGTAATTTCTATAACATCATCGGAATTCTCGTCGGAATCCGATTCATCGGAGAATTGGTAATCCTCCCAATATTTTGCTTCCTTGGCGGAAACACCATTGACCATAATTAACCTTGGTCGGTTGGTTGAGGATTTTCTTTTACTTAACGGTTTTATTATTTCCCCCACCGGTTCTATTTCTTCATCCGGTCCCTCCTCTTCCGGTTCTGATTCTTCTTCCGGTTCCGACTCTTCTTCCGGTTCTTCTTCGGGAACTTGTGAATCAGTCCACGAATCATTCCAATTTACATTTGACTCTTCATTATTATTAGGTGAGTCAATGGGACTTGTTCTAGAGGTAGACATCTATCACATAATATCAAACACGTTAAGAGATTAATATATCACATAATATTCACATGTTAAAAATATATAGTTTCCAACAAAATTTGTTAAGCAATCATTTTTCAAGTAAACACGGTCGAAGTCCAGACTCACTAATGCATCCTAAAAAACTCGATAAGACACACTAATGCAAAATTCTGGTTCTCTAAGACCAACGCTCGGATACCAACTGAAATGTCCCGTTCTTATTGATTAAAAACGTTCCATATTAATTGATTTCGTTGCGAGGTTTTGACCTCTATATGAGACGTTTTTCGAAGACTGCATTCATTTTAAAACAAACCATAACCTTTATTTCATCAATAAAGGTTTAAAAAGCTTTACGTAGATTATCAAATAATGATAATCTAAAATATCCTGTTTACACACGACCATTACATAATGGTTTACAATACAAATATGTTACAACAAAATAAGTTTCTTGAATGCAGTTTTTACACAATATCATACAAGCATGGACTCCAAATCTCGTCCTTATTTAAGTATGCGACAGCGGAAGCTCTTAATAATCACCTGAGAATAAACATGCTTAAAACGTCAACAAAAAAGTTGGTGAGTTATAGGTTTAACCTATATATATCAATTCATAATAATAGACCACAAGATTTCATATTTCAATATACATCCCATACATAGAGATAAAAATCATTCATATGGTGAACACCTGGTAACCGACATTAACAAGATGCATATATAAGAATATCCCCATCATTCCGGGACACCCTTCGGATATGATATAAATTTCGAAGTACTAAAGCATCCGGTACTTTGGATGGGGTTTGTTAGGCCCAATAGATCTATCTTTAGGATTCGCGTCAATTAGGGTGTCTTTTCCCTAATTCTTAGATTACCGGACTTAATAAAAAGGGGCATATTCGATTTCGATAATTCAACCATAGAATGTAGTTTCACGTACTTGTGTCTATTTTGTAAATCATTTATAAAACCTGCATGTATTCTCATCCCAAAAATATTAGATTTTAAAAGTGGGACTATAACTCACTTTCACAGATTTTTACTTCGTCGGGAAGTAAGACTTGGCCACTGGTTGATTCACGAACCTATAACAATATATACATATATATCAAAGTATGTTCAAAATATATTTACAACACTTTTAATATATTTTGATGTTTTAAGTTTATTAAGTCAGTTGTCCTCGTTAGTAACCTACAACTAGTTGTCCACAGTTAGATGTACAGAAATAAATCGATAAATATTATCTTGAATCAATCCACGACCCAGTGTATACGTATCTCAGTATTGATCACAACTCAAACTATATATATTTTGGAATCAACCTCAACCCTGTATAGCTAACTCCAACATTCACATATAGAGTGTCTATGGTTGTTCCAAAATATATATAGATGTGTCGACATGATAGGTCGAAACATTGTATACGTGTCTATGGTATCTCAAGATTACATAATATACAATACAAGTTGATTAAGTTATGGTTGGAATAGATTTGTTACCAATTTTCACGTAGCTAAAATGAGAAAAATTATCCAATCTTGTTTTACCCATAACTTCTTCATTTTAAATCCGTTTTGAGTGAATCAAATTGCTATGGTTTCATATTGAACTCTATTTTATGAATCTAAACAGAAAAAGTATAGGTTTATAGTCGGAAAAATAAGTTACAAGTCGTTTTTGTAAAGGTAGTCATTTCAGTCGAAAGAACGACGTCTAGATGACCATTTTAGAAAACATACTTCCACTTTGAGTTTAACCATAATTTTTAGATATAGTTTCATGTTCATAATAACAATCATTTTCTCAGAATAACAACTTTTAAATCAAAGTTTATCATAGTTTTTAATTAACTAACCCAAAACAGCCCGCGGTGTTACTACGACGGCGTAAATCCGGTTTTACGGTGTTTTTCGTGTTTCCAGGTTTTAAATCATTAAGTTAGCATATAATATAGATATAGAACATGTGTTTAGTTGATTTTAAAAGTCAAGTTAGAAGGATTAACTTTTGTTTGCGAACAAGTTTAGAATTAACTAAACTATGTTCTAGTGATTACAAGTTTAAACCTTCGAATAAGATAGCTTTATATGTATGAATCGAATGATGTTATGAACATCATTACTACCTTAAGTTCCTTGGATAAACCTACTGGAAAAGAGAAAAATGGATCTAGCTTCAATGGATCCTTGGATGGCTCGAAGTTCTTGAAGCAGAATCATGACACGAAAACAAGTTCAAGTAAGATCATCACTTGAAATAAGATTGTTATAGTTATAGAAATTGAACCAAAGTTTGAATATGATTATTACCTTGTATTAGAATGATAACCTACTGTAAGAAACAAAGATTTCTTGAGGTTGGATGATCACCTTACAAGATTGGAAGTGAGCTAGCAAACTTGAAAGTATTCTTGATTTTATGTAACTAGAACTTGTAGAATATATGAAGAACACTTAGAACTTGAAGATAGAACTTGAGAGAGATCAATTAGATGAAGAAAATTGAAGAATGAAAGTGTTTGTAGGTGTTTTTGGTCGTTGGTGCATGGATTAGATATAAAGGATATGTAATTTTGTTTTCATGTAAATAAGTCATGAATGATTACTCATATTTTTGTAATTTTATGAGATATTTCTTGCTAGTTGCCAAATGATGGTTCCCACATGTGTTAGGTGACTCACATGGGCTGCTAAGAGCTGATCATTGGAGTGTATATACCAATAGTACATACATCTAAAAGCTGTGTATTGTACGAGTACGAATACGGGTGCATACGAGTAGAATTGTTGATGAGACTGAACGAGGATGTAATTGTAAGCATTTTTGTTAAGTAGAAGTATTTTGATAAGTGTATTGAAGTCTTCAAAAAGTGTATAAATACATATTAAAACACTACATGTATATACATTTTAACTGATTCGTTAAGTCATCGTTAGTCGTTACATGTAAGTGTTGTTTTGAAACCTTTAGGTTAACGATCTTGTTAAATGTTGTTAACCCAATGTTTATAATATCAAATGAGATTTTAAATTATTATATTATCATGATATTATCATGTATGAATATCTCTTAATATGATATATATACATTAAACGTCTTTACAACGATAATCGTTACATATATGTCTCGTTTAAAAATCATTAAGTTAGTAGTCTTGTTTTTACATATGTAGTTCATTGTTAATATACTTAATGATATGTTTACTTATCATAATATCATGTTAACTATATATATATCCATATATATGTCATCATATAGTTTTTACAAGTTTTAACGTTCGTGAATCACCGGTCAACTTGGGTGGTCAATTGTCTATATGAAACATATTTCAATTAATCAAGTCTTAACAAGTTTGATTGCTTAACATGTTGGAAACATTTAATCATGTAAATATCAATCTCAATTAATATATATAAACATGGAAAAGTTCGGGTCACTACAGGACGTATGTTTATGAGAAACGGAAATATGAAATCTTGTGGTCTATTAAAATTATAAAATGATTATTTATGTTAAACTAATGAACTCACCAACCTTTTGGTTGACACTTGAAAGCATGTTTTTTCTCAGGTACGAAAGAAACATTCCGCTGTGCATTTGCTCATATTAAAGACATTAATTGGAGTCGATCATCGCAATGGAACCAGTTGTTGGTGACTTCGTCCAGATGGATTAGGACGGGTCTTCACAGTTAGGATCTCATGCAACATGTGTGGTAATGGTTAACAAAAATGCTACCATGTTGGCTCATATTAATGGGTTTTTGTCCTACTTCTTAATGGGTCATAATCCATTTAAAATTGGGCTAACTAAAAAGTCCAATAGCTAGAGTAGGGTGGGCTTAAGTCCAACAAGGTAGAAAGCCCAACAAGACTAACTAGTGTGCATTAGTAAATTACTAAGCGTAATTAAGCAACCAATAAATTAAGTAATTGTCATTATAAAATAACAATTAGTATTACGTAATCATAATATTCCAATTATGACAAAAGTTAAACGTGTACCAAAATACATAGCTCGTTCCAAACGTCAAGTGACACTAACGGTCATAAAAGCATTCGAGGATCAAGTAAAGTAACTAAGTACTTAATAACACGTTTTAAAATATAAACAAAAGAAATCAATCATGAATAAAGATCCCAGAACAAAATCTAACACAGAATGCACAAATATGCAGTTTCGTGAAAATAATAAACACGGATATAAGTCGAAAAAGTCGGGTCGTTACACTTATCGCCTGAGAACAATATAAACCAAGTTAGTAAGTGTTATCATCAAAATTAGACATACGTGCATCATAACGGCTAAAAACTGGCACTTACCATAAATTTTCCCAAAATGAGACCAATGGTAGTTGGTCTCTGACCAACGCCTGAGGGTCTAGTCCATCGGTAGTTGGTCTCCCACAAAGACCAACGGTAGTTGGTCACTGACCAACGGCCGAGGGTTACTGATCAATGACCGAGGGTGTTAATCTGATGCAGCAGCAAGAAACCTACGGGTTTGCACCCAAAACACCCAAATCTTGCTCATGGACTTGTCTTGACCTCAAAACCAACCACATCTTGTTTATAAAACATTTTAGGAAACAACCCACAAAATTTTCACACAAACAACATCAATTTAGCAAGATTTGACCCAAAATCACTTTTATACAAAAACTTACTTAGAAACCCAATTAAATACTGATTTGGACATGAAAATGTATGATTCTTACCTTGTTTAGACTCTAGAAATCACTTGCAACTATTTCTAACTCGAATCAAACACAAACACGAGATTGGAGGATTTAAAGTTTAAGAGGTTAGGTACGAGTGTGTGTGTGTGTGTGAAGGTTCTGGAAAAGAAAGAAAGTGACCAGCTCTCACTTACTTAAGTGTGAGTTAAAAAAATACCCCATGTCACACGGGTATTTATCAATTTTCTGCTATCTTTTGTACTTCGTTAGATAGCCCTAACAGAGTTCAAATTAAATAAATAAACATGTTTTGTAACCCTTGTCACAAAGCATATCTAATAACACCACTAATTAATTGTAAGAAATTAATTAAAATAAAAGTATATAATTAAACGCATATAAACCTAAGGGTAAAATCGTTAGATTACATCTAGCCCGGGTTTCTTTCTGTTACAATATTTAAAGCAAAGTTGTTGAAACTCATTATAGTCATCAATAATCTCCAATATATCATTATCAATAGTTATCAACGTCAATCCGCTACGATGCTTAATTAAAATATAAAATGATAATTGAAGGCGTTTACATGAGTTAAACATAATAGATCATTAATTAACGAGATTTGCGTATATCTTCTGTGTTTTCATAATTTCTGAGTTGGTTTTCGACTTTTCCTTTAATTCTACAAAATTATTTCAGAATTGATGTATTATTTTTTCGTTTCATCATTAAAAGAACAAAATACACTAGTTATTTAAAAATTTCGGATCCTTTAAATTTTTGAGTCATGTGTGATTAACCGCAATCTCACACTCTCTAAGACGTCCGTGCTGACCGAGCATACATTATGATATAATCATTTAAACAAATTTTAAAAATCGTAGTTATGATACTCATTCATTTAAAAAGAAAATAATAACATAATTATGATTTATGATTTTAAATAATAAGAAGATAAGAAGATTATATACGTACTTCACGATGAGACACGCTTTGGGTACTGAGAGGTCCCCAGTTCAGTTATCACAATGCCCCTGATACAACCTTTTTGAGTAGGTTAAACTCCTAAGAAAGGGGATGGGAAGTAACAAAGACTTGGGGCAATTGTCTCATATCCATTAATGAAAAATCAAAGTACAATTTATAGAACTAAGGATGCAGTTACAGAATTAAACGTGCATACTAACCCACTAATCATGCAACTAACGAACTACATAAAATAAGGAGAGAACATGCATGCATATCGCTAAATCATGGGATACTTAAAGACTGCTTCAACTCCCCCACGTGTCAGCAACTTATTCAACAAAATAAACCAACAGCTACTTCATTTGTTTTGGGCCTAAACATTAATTCTTTTCATTGCTGGGCCGCAATCTTTTTAATCTTTAAAATGGGCTGGAAGTCTTCTTTCACGAATGGGCCTTTGAGCTGCAGTTGTTGACCCAATGTTGCTATCAATACTCCCTGGTTCAAAAACAACCTTGTCCACAAGGTTAGAAGAAGCTGGTATCGTTAGATCAGGAAACAATTGGTGAAGATCTTCAACATTCTCCCAAGTAGCTTCACTCGTGTAGAAGAACTAGGGACCTTAGATCAAACATATTAACCTAGATTAACGGCGGAAATGATAACTAGGGCGAGTCGAATACTTAATTAACTATCGGGATCAATCTAACCAACAACTAGTTGATATAATCGATGCCTAGAGTCTTGTATTCGGTTGGGGATTTGTCTGGGACGATAGACACAGAGTTATACGATGGCTAAAGGGTTTGTGGTGTGTAACCTTACAATAAACCACAAAATGTGATGACCCGGAAATTTCCGATCAAATTTAAACTTTAATCTTTATATGTTCCCGACACGATGAGCAAAAATATGTAATGTTGAGTCTCGAAAGTTTTGAAAACTATATTCATATAATCAATTACCCTTTGACCATGCCTAACGATTCACGAACAATTATGTGTAAATAAATATATATACATATACATGTGTGATTATTAAATTGAGATATATTATATAAAACATCGAACGGATTAGTGGATATGATTATAAGCTATGAGATCTATTTTATGAACCTGGAAATACTATCAAGATATTGAATAGATAATACTTTACATGAATGTATTTGTTCGATGTAAGTTTATTGACGAGATTAAAAGATAATATCAAATGATTGAATTATCAGATACATTGAATTATGATTAAGTGTATCTGTTATGAGGTCCACTTTGAATTAGGTAACCCTTATTATTAACCGTATTCGGAAAATAGTAAAGTGAGTTATAAGTGAAGACAAATGTGTCAATTAACGGGAACTAGCCAAATGTTAGTGGAGTTTTCTGTTCGACTTTCTATATAAACGTTAACTAGTTAACCTTCCTATTATTTAGAGTGAAAGTGAAACTTTGGGAATATAGTTATATTATATAGAAAGTTTAAGGAAAACAAACTAAACGTTGACGCATAAGGAAATTATATTTTTTAAAGTATAAACGTTATAGGATATAATATTATAAACAATCTTCAAATATACTTTGAAATATAATTAAAATCTAAATATTTTATTAAAGTATATCAAACCTATATATTATAAATATATTTTAATTTAGTCAAAAGACGTTTTGGTTTAAGTAATGTATTAAATATACTTCGATAACTAACGAGGGTATGAATTATAAAAGTAAATAACCAAAACACTCAAAAGATTAAGTTACACTCTGAGTGGGTTAGTTTTTAATTAATTTAAGTCTAGTTATTAATAAAGGTACATGTCACAAAACGTTTAATTTAAAATAAAATATTTTGACAAACAACGAGGCTTTGATTTATAGAAGGAAATGACCACAACGCTCAACTTTATAAGTTATATTTTTATAAAGGTAATTTATTGTTATGTAAGTCTAATTTTTGTAAAAGGTATACGTCACGTAATATAAAGGACTAGTTTTCTAAACGTACGAAAGTGCGCCCGAAAAACGGAAAGTGGTACATGAGTCGTGAGACCACGACCGTGTCATTTTTGTAAAAATTATATTTTTACCATGAACGTAAATATAATATAATATATAAGTAATTATATAAATTAAAAATAATAAATATATAATAATAATAAAATGATGTTACATGTAACATGAAATGGACGTTCACTTTACTTACACGTTTTTTTTTTTTTTTAATATTATATTAGTATATATTAAAATGGTGTCGGCAGGAAAATGTTGTGCATTGGGTAGGTGGGTGTAACATCTTATAAAGCGAGCGTTTTTCAGTTATGTGATCATTCACTTCATCAAACACCTCGTATAATTTCTTATATATCATTAATATTATTATTATTATTAAAATTAAGATTTTATCTTATTATTATTATTAGTAGTAGTAGTATAATTATTAGTAATATTATACATAAAATACTACGACGAGGTTCTGCCCGCGTGATCTCAAAATAAGTTTTATAAGTAGGATAGGGCTAAGGAAATTATGGGTTATAGCTTTGGAGATATTGGTTAATGTTCGGGGGTTATGCTCATGAGGTCAATCTAGTGTTTGTCACCTCCGTTGCGTCTACGTACCTTTCCTACAATATTGAATCTCAATATTGATACGTGAGTACTCATAATTTAATTTTTACATACTAATAGTGTATCCCTGACTAGTGCTCGAGAATATAGGATTGTGCATGCTTGTATTTTTGATATTGCCCTTAGATAGGTTATGTTGAATCCTGAATTAGTTACACCTACAGTTGAGATAAGGTATAAGATATGCATGTCCTTGGAAAGCTAGCGAAAAATTAAGAATTTTTCATTTAGATATCGAATGGATTCGATGAACGGTTAGAAAGTTATGAATTAAACAATTAATTTCGTAATTAAGATTGCTAATGATAATTAGTGAACTAATTTTCTGGGTAATAAAAAGTGGTTATTTGGATTCTACTCGTCGAGTAGATGAATTTTCATATAAAGCACGTCTCGTTTCGTTGAACGGTTGTCAAGTTATGGACAAAAGAAGTTTTGCAAATTTTGAAAAAATGTCGAAAAGGGAACTGAAATTCTCGCTGATCTGCGTTGTTTTAGATTTAAAAAAAATTACCACTGAATTCTTTGCTGTAAAGTCTAGCAAACGACTCGGGCCGTTTGTCAATTTGAGTCTCGACGATTTTTCTAAAAATCGTCAAAGTTGACTATTTGGTCACATTTTAAAATTCTGAAAAGAGCTGAAACTTTTTATTAAAAATGTCAGTTTTGTATCAGTTGTCATGGTCGGCCTGATGTGTGTTTACTTTTGCCAAAAATCATGTTATATCTTTGTGGTAACGAGAATTTGAAGGCTTTGACCGTTTGTCAATCCGAGTTTCGAGGAATTTTCTAAAAATCTCCAAAGTAGGCTACTCGTCACTTTTGTAAATTTATTAAAGCTGAAAAATTAACTTTGAAACGCAGAAACCGCGTTGGCAACTACGAGTTGTCTAGGTTTAGTTTACTTCTGTAAAATTTATGCTTAATCTTTTTGGTAATGTGTAACTTTTATCTTTGGCCGTTTATCAATCAGAGTTCCGATAATTTTTCTAAAAATCGCTGAAGTGGCCGTTTAGTCATGTTTGACCGAAAAAACATTTTTGTATAAGTTATTGTATTTTTGCATGCGACCTCGTTTTTACTTTAACCTTTGACTTTTACACATTAGTCTAGAGCATTGGGATTGTGGTACACTATGACTTGGCCTAATTTATTAGACAAATATTGACAAATACATAAATATATATAATTACTATAGGTTCGTGAATCCGAGGCCAACCCTACACTTGTTCAATGATGTTATATGTATTTTTACTACAAAATACAGTATGGTGAGTTTCATTATTCCCTTTTTAAATGCTTTTGCAATATATATTTTTGGGACTGAGAATACATGCGCTGTTTTTATAACTGTTTTACGAAATAGACACAAGTAATTGAAACTACATTATATGGTTGAATGATCGAAATCGAATATGCCCTTTTTAGTCTGGTAATCTAAGAATTAGGGAACAGACACCCTAATTGACGCGAATCCTAAAGATAGATC
This sequence comes from Rutidosis leptorrhynchoides, assembly GCF_046630445.1. Taxonomy (NCBI): domain Eukaryota; kingdom Viridiplantae; phylum Streptophyta; class Magnoliopsida; order Asterales; family Asteraceae; genus Rutidosis; species Rutidosis leptorrhynchoides. The sequence continues at coordinate 17,216,397 of NC_092342.1, read as the reverse complement.
TATCGGGCCCAACAAGCCTCATCCAAAGTACCGGATGCTTTAGTACTTCGAAATTTATATCATGTCCGAAGGAGGATCCCGGAATGATGGGGATATTCTTATATGCATATTGTTAATGTCGGTTACCAGGTGTTCACCATATGAATGATTATTTTTGTCTCTATGCATGGGACGTATATTTATGAGAACTGGAAATGAAATTCTTGTGGTCTATTAAAATGATGGAAATAAATGATTATGATAAACTAATGAACTCACCAACCTTTTGGTTGACACTTTAAAGCATGTTTATTCTCAGGTGTTAAAGAAATCTTCCGCTGTGCATTTGCTCATTTTAAAGATATTACTTGGAGTCTTTCATAGCATATTTCGAAGAACGTTGCATTCGAGTCATTGAGTTCATCAAAGATTATTATTAAATCAATTTATAGTTGGATAGTGGATATTATGAAATGGTATGCATGCCTGTCAATTTTCGATGTAAAGAAAGATTGTCTTTTAAAAACGAATGCAATGTTTGTAAAATGTATCATATAGAGGTCAAATACCTCGCAATGTAATCAACTATTGTGAATCTTTTATAATGTATATGAACGGGTCCTTTCACAAAACCCGTATATATATATATATATATATATCTTCAGTGACCATCGGCCGGTGGTCTGAGACCTACGGCCGATGGTGAGAGTCCCTCGACCGATGGTCCCTACCATCGGTCGATGGTCTGAGCAGCCAACCAACTGCTCTGAACCATTTCACGACATTATACTAAGCAATTCACATATGAAGTATTAATGACGATGTTCAAACATGACTGAAATACGAAATACAAAACTAATAGAACGTATTACATAATAGAACTCGGGATTATGCACCAACAAACTCCCCCTAAGACCTAGTTCTATTTCAAAAATCTTCAGTCATTATTTCCTTCATTCGTACGGATCGATTACCCTGTTGTTCAAGTAGCACAGCTTAGCTACTTTCACATACTGTTTAGCCTGTACCCTGTTCTCACGACGATAGATCATACGATTGTAATACATTGTAAAAATATCAGCCTCGGTACAGTTTCTTAACCAAATCGGATCCAACACACGAATGCAATCAATATCATCTTCTTTCAGCTTATCCAAAACAATCACAGCTTCTTCTGAACGATCATCATAAAACCACCATCTGAATCTCTGACTCCAATTCTGTGGCAACTTCCTTAAAGGTACCTTCTTCATAGTCTTTGCTCGCTTATACTTCACAATCCTTCGAGATTCACCGGTTCTAGGATTAACCTTGAAACTAATCCTAGGAAATTGTGGTCTAAAACCTTCCCAATTCTTTGAATTAAAAGCAATTCGAATCTTCTTCACCAGCAACGAAGATCGATCACCAAATCCACAATATAACATTCTTAACCTGGCAATCTGCATTAGCTCAAAATACGGCAGTGATTTGAATTCATGACCATGTTTAATATAATCAACACCAAACTCTCTCTTAATCGCAAACATGTTGAATTCTTCAATGTACGCCCAGGCAAGAATTCTTCCTTTCGCACTCTTTCTCAAATTAATCATCTTCAAATACTTTGGCTCAAGCTTTGGTTTCTCACAGTACTTCCTGATTCTCAATATATCACGCCAATCAGCTTCTAACTTCTCGACAACTTCATCATTATACTTAACTGGCAAGAAACCTTCAGGAAAAACCTCTGTCCTTTCCTTCTCTTTGCACATTCTATTCAAAATCTCATCATCAGTTCTAAACAACTCCTCAAAACCCGGAAGAACCTCATTCTCATCATTTTGATATGTAGGAAAATCTTCATGAGTAACATCCTCAACTAAATCAGCAACATCCCGATCATCAAGATCTTCAGAAATCTCAGGCCCAAAAGAATCATCCTCTGATGGAGGATCATCGGACTGTGCGTCAGCAGCTTTAGCTTCTTCTTGCTCTAGACGCACCATTTCGTCTAGCTCAGCTCTAGTGAAGTTGTGAAGGATCTCTCCCTCTTCTAAATCATCATAAACAACAGAATGCTTGAGCTCATCCTGTTTAGAAAAGAAATCACTAAAACTATAATCAATTTTAAGAGGAATTACTGACAGTGCTGTAGCTTTGGAGGAACTAGGTGCCTCCACCATTTGATTATCGGTCTCTCCCTCAGGAAATTCAATCAAATCAAACTTTTCTTCCCAAGCTGTAACCTTTGCTAGAGCAGATTCAGCCAACTTCCTAGCTTGAGAAGCCTCTCTTTTCGCATCAGTCAATAACAACGACTGATCACCAACCTTCTTCTGAAGCAATTCAACTTGCATACTTAACCGAGTAACGTCCTCGGACTTCACACGATTCTCTTCCTTCAAATTCTCAACCTTCTCATCCATTTCCTTTCTCAACCTCAGGTTGTCAGCCATTGCTTGAACATATAAATCATTCAAATTCTGAAGAGTAGATGAGCTAACACCTCCTTCTCCCCCTGTACATAATGGAGCACTAGGAATTGGAGTAGAAACAGTCTCTTGAGAAACCTGTTGAACCACGGGTGGTGACTGTTGTGTTGACGGACGTTGTTGTTGTGAAGTTTGTTGTCCTTGAGTCTGAGTGGGCGGTGTTCCTAGGGTAGCACCAGCAGCAGATCTGCCAACATCTTTATAAACCAACTTGAACCTTTTTTTTCAATTTTAGCTTAGTTGAAACCTGAGAACTCTCATCTTCAACCATTCTTCTTTTTGATCCCCTTGTGGCTTCTTCACCAACATCAGGATTAATATCACCAATCTCATCAACTAAACCTTCTGTACCAGAACCACCTGCAGCTTGAGTATTCACAGGTTGATCAACTTCTTCATCACTGTTAGCTACCTCAAAATCAGGTTCTCGATCAGATAAACTGTTTTCGTTTCTCCACTTCTTTCCTGGTGGACACCGATAATCCTCTCGAGCAAGATGACACACCAGCTTGCCATCACTAGCACTTTTCATCTGATTCAATCGGTTGAACGTAAGATCTATCATGTGTTTCAAATCAATGGCATCTTTCCTCAATCTTGGCAAATCAACAGTTTGCTAGTTGATCATAATTTGTAGGAACCTTGGATAAATCAGATATGACTTGCTTGTCACATTCTCCATCAGTAGATCAAAGATAACTCCTAAAAAATTGAAATCAGCCTTCAAAACCAACGCAGCAAACATTCCTTGATAGATCTCGCTCAGTTCATCAAACCCTCCTTGCAACGGACTTAAACACCTCAGCACAACAAGTGATAAATATCTATACGGTGGTGTGAATCCACTTCTCTTAATCGTTGCTCTCGTAATATCACCAGAATACTTGCATCTTAACACACATCCAGTAATCTTTGTCTTTGACAACTTCTTCGGCATATTCTCATCGTCCTCAAACAAGAAAGTGTTTCGAATTGTATCTTCAGAAATCTGAATTTCCTGACCACAAACAGTACTTATAATTACCTTCCTGTCATCTACAGTCTCAACTCTTGCACGTTCCCAGAACTCTCTCTGATGTGAGTAATATGATGTACACGGCATAGAAATAGCTGCAAATACTCTTGAGTGTTTCAGAAACTCAATTACCCCCTTGTACTTACCAGCATTAGGACCTTTCTCATATAGACATACAGTGAGATTAGAGCCACTGTTAGCTTTCAATCCTGGAAGATCAATAGAAAATGGACCTCCCGATGACTCAGTATCGGATTCATGTGCAATGTTTTCTGGATCAGCTTGAACACCTGACATTATGAAAATAACTGCAAACACAATTCAAATCATCATCACAAAGACAATATCACAAAATGATCATCATAGAAGATATTACATTATAAAGACTAATTGATCAGGATCTCAGTTACACGATTACATGTCCGAAGTAGAATTAATACCGACATAGAATAGTGTATTAATGCTAACAAGCTAGCATTATCAAATTACATAACAAGCTGAAAATAAACAAACACATAAACATAAACTCAGAATCACTCATCCCATAATGGAATCCTCTGGCACTAGCTTTTCCTCATGTTGAATTACACCAAGTTTCTCAAACAAGGTATATAGTAAAGCTGCGTATGGAAATGGTTCTTCCATCTCAAGAAAATCTTTCATCACATGAATGAGAAAATGGCCCATATTCACTTGAATACCTTCTAGCATGCAATACAAAAGCATAGCTTCAGTACCAGACAACAAATTATCTCCTTCTTTCCTAAAGGTCACATTCCTTTTGATGATTCTCAAGTGTATCTCATGTTGTTGTGATGCCTCGTCATCACTAATTTCAACCCTACCAGCATTAACTACTTTCCCTGGCTTGCATAACCTTGCAACTATGTCAGATAGTCTAAATCTATTGGGAATCTTTCGTATATCTTTGCTAGGATACAAAATTTTAACCCCAGTGTGCGGGACATTCAATAGGTTTGAAAATTCCTCCATAGTCCACTTAAACTGATGGTCAAATAGACCTGAGTGCACAAACTTCTTCTTACCATCTTCTAAGGCAACATTGGCATAAAATTCCCACAATAATTCAGGACAGTAGTAATCCCCAATGTCTAAGAATGCTTGACATCCAATTTGTTCCCAAAGACTATAGGTCTGTCGAGTAGCAATGACCTTTTGTTCCACTAAAATGGGTCGTCCACTAGCTAGAATTCTCCTACGGTCAATGTTAAACATCCATTGCCCAACAAAGGATCCACCTGACATCCTAATACAGACTACAAGCACTAGCATTAGATAAGCACAACAGAAATTATCTGAGACCAAAAGAATTCATTCAAATATAACATAAAAAAAACGACCATCGGTTCAATCAAGTGACCATCGGTCGATGGACTGGACCATCGGTCCGATGGTCTAGACCTACGGTAGTTGGTCTACAGCACATCTACAAACTGATCAATTTAGGACCTACGGCCGAGTGAGGTGTCATCCGGCCGAGTGTGAGACACCATCGGTCGATGGTCAGAGACCATCGGACGGAGGTAGTTCATCAGATCTGTTTGATTAAAAACCCTAATTCGATCAATCTGAGGTTTCTGGCTTGGATTACGGTCACAATAGATGCTAAAGGGGCCGATTAACACATGTATATCAACAATTTGATCAGGTAACGAGCAAAAATCAATCGATTGAAAAATCTAAGTTCGAACACAAAATCAAAGACTTAAACTAAATGAAATCGAGATAGATTACCTCGTTTGTGGCACTAGAATCACAGTAAAAAGGTGAGTAAAACACATGGACAAAAACTCCTTTCCTCTTAGCTTGAAAAATTAGGGTAAAATCACTCCAAATTGCACCAAGTGACTGACCCGTTCGACTCTAGGTCTTTTTATATCCTGTCAGTAACCATCGGCTGATGGTCTAATCCTTCGGCCCGAGGATCTTGACACTCGGTCGAGTGTCTTTGTCCATCGGCCGGACGTAGTTACAGTCGGCCGGTGGTCTGGGCTTTTGAGAAAACTTTAAAACTTAACCCTAACCATACTTCTCTTATCAAATTTACTCCCCCTGGGACTGATCTCCACAGTATAAGTCAGGCACGCTTTGTTCCTTTAAGCTCTTAAACAATTTGTTTTCAAATTTAATGAAAAACATTGGATTCCTTTCACAGTAAACTTTTCCGAGAACTGAGTTGTTTGGCTTAAACCATAAACAGAAATGCTCATGCAACTAATCTATAAATGCAAACTATATCAGATATGCATGCTCATGCAAATACATAAAGCAAATAACTGTACAAGACCCAGTGTGTCATGATTAGCAATATTATAACAGACGTAATCAGTAACATTTAACCTTTTATATCTGTAGTGAATTAACTTCTAACATCTGTTTCATTAAACATTACCATTAATAAATGCATGATGTTATCGACATAAGAACAAGAAAAACTGCTTATCATGAATCACACTTCAAGGAGAATAGCACATCTTTTTGTGAGTTGATATATGAAATTGATTAAATCTTTTGATTCGAGGATCAGAACTGAACTACATTGACATGTTTTTCACAGTTCATTAACTTATTTGATAAAGCATATACAGAACAACTTTCAAATATATCAGTATACATTTATCAACTCTCACCCCAGACTTCGATGATCACGTTATATTAATTACCTTAACACTTTTCAATGTTAGACTTTGATCACGAATTCAGTCCTCATTTGAGATCGTACGATGTTTCAGGTAGAACAATTGAGCACAACATGTTGACGCTGTCCTCTTATCACATCAATGTACTTTCAATTTGATTGAACAGAACCATCTCACGATGTTTCTAGCAACCCTGTCAGCCATGAGCTTCTACCTTAAACTTACACTTTTCGTTTCAGATAACCTTGTGAATCTTAAATTTATTGCATACTTTGAAAAGAAGCATACCGGCAGCTATAAACCACGTACTTAAACGGAAATCGTATGATGTATGATGTTGGATGGATGGTAGTGATACATATATTTGAGTGATGGAACGCTAAGATATCCTCCAGAAGATATTCTCTCTATCCAGGTCAATAGGCACAATCCCATACCACAGACAAAAGATTTAAAGTTCACTAATTGAGATGTGAACTGAATGATTTAAGTTCTCTATATCTGATGATCTGATAAATTCTCCCCCTCGGATGTAGATAACCAAATCGTTCAAAAAGTCTCCGATTGGAATATATGTTGTCTCAGACTTAGATAACAGAGGAATCTCTGAAGCTTTGTTCAATTCTTGATCCATGATTCTCGTGACGCTTGGTGGCGCATCAAATTATTTACAACATAAATGAACAAACACAAACAAACCATAACATGAAAAAAAATTTTTTTTTTTTTTTTTTGATTTTCTGATGTTGCCTTTTCTCCATAAATAAAACAAACAAAATAAATAAGTAAATACAACTATACATGATGATGATGCACTACTGTCTTTAACGTTAGTAGTAACTTCACGGAAAACCAATCTTCTGATATTGAAATCTAGAACCCGATGTCTGTGATACAAGACTGCACTTCTCAACCCTTCAAGATAAAACACCTCCCTTTGGGTATCCGATATGTACGTTGTTGGATTTCGGTCCAGGTAATAAAGGTAAATAGAAACAAGTATGCAACCTAGACAAAGTATGCTCACCTTGGGGACTCACAAAATTATCCTTTTGCTACCGAGTATAAATCGTAGTAGGGGAGACCTCAACCGTCTGTTGAGTTTCTGAACAACCATTTCTCAGTACATATTCAGTGATAAGTAGGTGACTACCCTCAACCGCTGTAAACCTTTCCATGATTTCCTTATCATGATATTTACGCTTTGTTCGTGTGATCATCTCTATCTAGAGTCAGGTCAATAAAGTCTACTAACACATTATCAATCATCCTGCATTACTTGTTTTATACAACTTACATGTCGGTTCAGTATTGCAATCACTTCCCCTCAAACATAATAAGCAACTCATTTTCAGGTTTTTTGATTTTTATGGATTTTCCATTTTTCAATTTTTATTTGTTTTTCGGTTTTTTTCTATTTTTTTATGGCCTTTTGATTTTCTCTGTACAAACGCATAAATTTATCTAAAAACATAAACAAACATGCAGAAATATCAGCAAAGCTAAACTATCATGCAAATGAAAAGTAAACATGCAAATGACCTACCAACGACCATGCAATGCTACACATACTATACAAGATGTTGCAAACCCTTCACAACTCAGTCTCTTGGTTTGGCTCCTCTGTGTTAGGAACCTCCGTTTCAGGGATCACATCAGAAAGCAATTTAATGCCTATTTCGTTTAACAAGTAATTAAAACGCGGTTTATCAAAAGCTTTTGTGAAAAGATCAGCCCTCTGGAACATAGTGTCTATCTGCACAACATCTATCAACTTTTTCTCATAGCAGTCTCTAATGAAATGGTATTTAATCCCTATGTGTTTCGTTTTAGAATGATTTACGGGATTTTTAGTGACAGCTATGGCAGCAGTATTATTAACATAAATAGGAGTGTTAGAAATTTGCAAACCGTAGTCACGTAGTTGCTGTTGAATCCAGATGACCTGTGATGTACAGCTGGCCGCGGTAATGTATTCTGCTTCACAGGTGGACTGAGCCACTGCAGTCTGCTTCTTACACTGCCATGTAACTAGTTTGCTGCCAAGGAACTGACAACCTCCTGATGTTGACTTGAAATCCTTCTTGCATCCTCCATAGTCAGAATCACTATAAGCTGTGAGATCAAACCTATCCTCACATGGATACCATAACCCTAAACTCGGTGTATCTTTCAAATACCTCATAATCTTCTTAACCACTAACATATGATGAACATTAGGATTTGCCTAATAACGTGCACACAGACAAACCGCAAACATGATATCTGGTCGAGAAGCTGTAAGATACATTAGAGAACCTATGATAGCCCTGTATAACGTTTGGTCCACTGCAACACCCTCACACTCAGGTGAAATACCATGGTTCACAGACAACGGAGTCTTAGCCGGTCTTTCTGCTTCCATTTAAAACCTCTTTAGAATATCAGCAACATACTTGGTTTGATGCAAGAAGATGCCTTTATCTGTCTGAGCTACCTGTAGACCTAAGAAGAACTTAATCGTTCCCATTGAACTCATCTTAAACTTCTGCTGCATGACCTTCTCAAACTCATCAACCATACCCTGATCTGTTGACCCGAATATGATATCATCAACATAAACCTGCACTAACATAAGATGTTGTCCCTTCATTTTGATGAAAAATGTCTGATCAATGACACCTCTCCGAAAACCGTTTTCAATCATGTAATTGGACAACGTTGCATACCACGCTCGAGGAGCTTGGTGAAGACCATAAAGTGCCTTTTCAAGTCTATAAACCTTTTCTGGGAAATGAGGGTCTTCGAAACCGGGTGGTTGTTCAACAAACACCCTTTCAATGATCTCTCCGTACAAAAACGCGCTTTTAGCATCCATCTGAAAAACTTTAAATCCCATGAAGGATGCAAATGCTAAGAAAATCCTGATTGCTTCCAGTCGTGCAACCGGAGCAAAAACCTCATCATAGTCAATTTCAGGGATTTGTTGATATCCCTTTACCACCAATCTAGCTTTGTTTCTGATAACTATACCCTGTTCATCCTTCTTGTTCTTCAAAACCCATCGAAGACCATAGGGCACACAACCATGCGGTGGATTGACTAGTTTCCAAACCTTCAAATGTTTAAACTGTAACAGCTCCTCTTGCATTGCACTAACCCACTCATCATACTTCAGTGTCTCATACGCATCTTTCAGTTCAATTTGACATACATAGCATGAGTGAGCATGCACAAATATCCTACCTGTCTTATTCAGCGAAGAATAAAATGCTGTTACCACATTCGCACTTTCAGTCTGAACATCATCTGCTGCTGTTGAACTATTATTAATCACAGGGACCTCTGATGTGGTCGAAACCTCAGAAGTTAATGCCTCTGTTGTCGTACTCTGGGGAATATTAATATGAGGAATTCCACGTGCGTCCACATAATAATCCTGTAGACGTTTAGGCGGTAAAATAACATGATTGGATCTTCTCACCCCTCCTGCTTCAGTTGGCCGTTCAGGTACTGTCACAGTTGGTGGTTGATTATATAGAGGATTAAGATGTTCCTCTTTCAATCGTGATCGGTTAACTTCCTCATCATCTTCAAGATCACTATCGTTATCTGTATATACTACCCCGTCCGCATTTAAATCAAAAGCATCTGTCACTCTCTGTGGACTAGGTTGCAATCTAGAAACCAGATTCTGAATCTGTGATGGAATAGTAACAACATTCTCAGTTGAGTTTTGAGAATCAAACAAAACCTGAGTTAAAATCTCCTCCTCTGTAGCATCGGGTGGAAGATTGAAGGAATCAAATAATTTATCATATTCAAACTGCCAAGCGAACCCTTTACTGACACGAGGTGGAGCATTGCTCTGAATATCCACCTCATAACGTTCCTCCACACGCCTAGACTCAGTGTTATATACTCGTTTGTTTGGATTCCCATATCCTAAGAAGATACCAGAGATCACCTTTGAATTGAATTTCCCTCCAACGTCTCGTACCAGAATAGTACAAGGAGCACCAAAAGGTTCAAAATGTTTGATATTAGGCTTTCTCTTGTGCAACAGCTCATAACACGTTTTACCATGTCTCTTTACCACCCGAACACGGTTCATCACATAACACGCAGTACTCACGGCTTCTCCCCAGAAAATAATTGGAAGACATGAATCAGCTAGCATAGTTCTTGCGGTTTCGATTAGAGTCCTATTCTTTCGTTCAGCAACACCGTTTGATTGAGGTGTATAAGCCAGACTGAACTGTTGTTGTATCCCTTTCTCATTACAAAACAGCTGCATCTGAATGTTCTTAAATTTTGTACCATTATCAGTACGAATTTTTATTACCTTCAAGTTATACAGACTTTCGAGCTTCAGAATCAACACTTTAATATGCTCAAACGTGTCTGATTTGAGTTTCAACATCACAACCCACGAAAATTGGGAATACTCATCTGTAACTACCAAGCAATATGATTCTCCAGTGAGAGTTTTACAATTAAGTGGACCAAAGAGATCCATGTGTAACAGCTCCAAAGAAATATTGACAGAATGATGCTTTTTGGTAGTATGTGACTTTCTAGTCTGCTTCCCCTATTTACACGGAAGACAAACCTCAGGAATATGAAAACTTTTAACATTCACACCATCAACTAATCCATTGTGGACTAGATTATTCATCTTCCTCAGACTCAGATGACCTATACGTTTGTGCCAAATAATCAACTCCTGTTCAGTAGCTTTAGAGACAAAAGCCTGATGGCCTGTAGCTGCCTTAACATGAGCCTTACGCGTATCAAGGATATAGAGATCCTTGCACCTTGGAGCAGTCATCAGAATCATGTCCTCCGGAATTACGAACTCTTTTCTTAAAATATAACAAAACTTATCATCAAAAGCAACAGTATATTTCTTATCAGCAACTTGTGAAATAGAAAGCAGATTGTTCGACATCTGCTCTACATAGTTAACTTTATCAAAGCTGACATTCTCATTAGCAATAACACCCTGAGAAGTAATAAATCCTCCTTCACTACCTGCAAAAGAAACTGGTCCTCCATCTACTGTTTTCACATTAGACAGCAAAGACAAGTTCCCTGTCATGTGCCTGGACGCCCCACTATCAACAATCCAAGTACTGCAGCGTGGATTGTAGGCGACCTGCACATTAAAGTAAGAGGATTAGTTAGAAAGGGCCACCCATGCCCTGATGGCAGTGGGTTTCCCATTAACACCAACAACTGGCAACTCCACCCATTGTCCTTTAGATCCAGAAGGACCTTCAGGATGCTGAACACTTTTAACTTCTGATTTAGGTTTCCAAACTGTGTTATTCGGTAATGGTTTTCTATAATAATCATTAGTTTGAAAAACCTTTTTATCATTTGTTTGCACTGAAAAAGAATTAAACACCGGTGACGGTGATCTCCTATTAAAGAACCGATTTGGACTAAGATCAACCTTACTTCTTGGTGTCTGTCGAATAGGTCTGCAATTCATAGCCCTGTGTCCCAACCTCCTACAATTAAAGCAGTTAATATTATCAAAATCATGAGAATTAAACATTTTGCGTTTAATTGGTGAAAACTATCTTCTAGGTGGTTCAGTATGTTGTCTAGTCGTAGGGGATGACGAGACTTGTTGCTTAACAGTCTGTCGACGACCAGGCGGAACATACTTGGACACACCCCCAGATTTGGAACTTGCCTCTATTGGTGATTGTTCTACCTTAGGACATGATTCATCTAATCTGCCCTTACTGACAAACTTAGGTGACACTCCCTGGGTGTTCTTCTTCTTATTCTGTTTGGGAGTCACAGTTTTCTTAGGCTGAGCCTTTTTACTCTCAGTCATCTTACTTGCCTTAACAGGATTTTTCAGAATGGTAACTGGTTTAGTGACCAGCTCAAATGGTTTGCTGTCTTTCTCAGTGTCGATATCAGTATCTGACTCTGTTTCATAGACAACATCTAAAGATTTCTCCGACGCAACTATCTTAACTGTACTCTCAACATGTGCTTCTTTATACTTACCATATTCTAGTTCTACAACATGACCTTTACTTTTCTCAACTGGTTTGTTAATGTAATCACCTAAAAGTGGCGGGGCAACCTGGTTATAACCTAAACCCTGCTGTTTAGGAGGATTCAAAGTCTGTTTCACATAAGACATCCTCTGCCAATTGTCAATCCTAGCTTTTTCAAACTCGTAATTCAACTTAAATGAATCTCTTTCAGCCTTAAGAGTCTCTATCTGGCCCAAATACATAGTAGTCACTTTTCCATCATCTATAACAGTTGATTTTAAGTGACCTACCTGATTCTCTAAAGACTTAATAACATCAACATAGTCTTTCTGCTTGTTAAGGTAGAATAGTGCATCATCATAGTTCTTTTTATTAGTCTGATTCTCCAATCTAAGATCCTTAAGGTCAACTAAAAGCTTAGGACAGGTCTCACATGTAACAGATATCTCATTAAGCTTTGAAATTACACACTCGAGCCTCTCAATTTCCTATTCATAATCAACGCATCTAGAACATTTAGAAACTGAATCATTACATACCTTATCGTTACCGGATGTGTTGGCCATAAATGCATAGGTATTTCTTCCAACCTGAGTGTCTTCATCAGATTCTGACTCAGACTCTGAACTCGTACTGTCCGCGTAGTCAGCCTCATAACCTCCTTTGTTCTCGCTTTCGTCTGAACACACTGGACTCCAAACTGTAACAATCTTCTTGTCACCACTCTTAAGATCACAGTTGAGCAAGTGTCCCAACTCTTGTCTGAACCAAATACCAACATGACAACTTCTTTCTTCATCCTCATCGGAAGAATCAGTCGTAAACTCAAAATCTGATAGGTCTCGAGCTTGGCGAAACTTATCATACAGTCGATCTTTAATCCTCTTTCTGAGGCACAACTTCATAATCTCCTCAGCTCTTTTCATTCTAGCATCACATTTGTACACATAGCAGGTGCAATTCGGATTATCTTTTCCAGTACAACCTGCATTTCTCCTAGCAATTCTTTCTTCTTCAATTTCAGCTTCAGTTCTACCTACAAACACAACATTAGCTTGATGTGTATCTGTCGTGATGGACCAGTCACACACTTCATCAGCATACGTGGTCGTCAAGGCCTTAGATTGAATAGACCCCGAAGATTCTTTCTCAACAATAACATGTTGTGGAGTAACTGAAATGGTTGTATTGTGAAAAGGATCAGAAAAACCAGTCTTGGGTGGCCTCGTGCAAGTCTTCTTAAAATGACCAAGCTCATCACAATTGAAGCATCTAACCTTTGACATATCAAAACCAAACTTCGAATCTCGATTCAAACTCAAAGACCTCTGTCTGGTTTTCTTCAAGTACTTCCTAGCCCGTCTAACAATGCTACCCATGCAATAAAGTATATCCATCCTTTCGATATCGTCCTCATCAATCTGATCATAGTCTTCATTTTCAAGATGACTATTAATCACTTGTCCACTAATCATATCATTGTATGAGTTAACAACAATAGCTGCCAGAGCCATATCTTCCTGAATTGATTCGATGGGTCTCTTCCTGATATTCTCAGTTTGAATCACAGGAGTCTGAGTCTGAGTCTGAGTCTGTTGAGAAGGAGAATTCTGAGTCTGAGCTTGTGATTTAGTATTAAAGTAGCCAGACTGAGATTGTGGAGCAGACATTTGAGAAGCATTTGTTGTAGTGTAGGCTGTTTGTAATGGAGCATGACCAGAAGATGAAGCTAAAGTGGATGCAGAAGCAACTATCGAACCAAGTCTCTTCCTCTTAGCTTCTACCTGAATATCCTTCTCCATCAACTTAGAAGTAAAAGCTGTCAATGTTAACGTACGACCTGATGTGATGTACATGTTCTGAATCTTTTCAATCTCATGGTCCCACTTTTCTGGAAGACCATCTTTCAACACCCTGACTGCCTTATCATCAGGTACATCAATCCCATAATCTGCCATCTCTGCTACCAGTAAACGATATCTCTCCAAAGTTTGGCCCAGTGAATCTGAAGGAAGAGCAGCAAACACCCTCCATTCATCCTTCAAGACCTTACCTTTTATTGCCCGATAAGTAGCAGTACCCTCTGTTGCAGATTGAAGAGCCAACCAAAGAGTATACGCGGTCTTGTTACGGTTTTTGAACTGCTGGAAAATGTCTTTTGACAACGCTTGCGTTAGCTGAGCATAACATCTACACTCAAGATTATATTGTTCACGCTCTGTAGGACTAAACTGTTGAGTTTCTTTGGGCTCACCATCACCTCCACAAGGCCAAACAAATGGATTCTCAATACATTCTCAAAGTCTAGAGTCAACACCATTTAAGTAAATAACAAACCTAACTTTCCAGTCCAAGAAGTCTTTAAGATTGTCAAGTCGAGGTACTTTATTTGTCGATCCAGATTCACTTTCGTTAAGTAACAGTTTCTGTAGTCCAGGTGCAATTACTAACGCGCTGTATTCATTTGTCATATGTTCATTAGTGTCAGACATTTTGAATGATTAGAATTGATTAAGATTACTTAAGTTCAATTAAAAGATTCTATCTCAAAAGTGGATCGGCTGAAGGACGAGACGATCGGTCGTAGGACTGTGACAATCGGTCGGAGGTCTAAGACTGACGGCCGATGGTGAAAACTGAGTATCACAATCTTAACATAAGGACCTTCAGTCGATGGAAGAGTCAGTCGGCCGATGGTAAAAGACGATCGGTCGGTGGACAAAAGACGAACGGCCGATGGTTAAGACAAACGGTTCTAAGTTATGAAAGACAGTCCTCTGGTTCACTGATAGACGATCGGTCGATGGTGTCGGACGTACGGTCGATGGTAGTGACGAACGGTCGATGGTCTAGGACGATCGGCCGAGGGTAGTTCTTACGAATTCTGGGCAAAAAAGATTAGGGTTTTTCTACAAAAACTTCAATCTTGATCAAATCTGACGTTCTAGACTTAAACAAAACCGACAGAAACCTCAGAAAAACACCCTTGAACAAAAATAGACTCGAAAACATAAGATTTAAACGTAAAAATCTCAACTTTTGATTGAAAACCCGTTTAGACCAAAACCCTAAAACAAGAAAAAACTATAAAATCGACTCCAATACGTTTGGATCAGCAACTCTACGCTCTGATACCACTTTGTAGATGAACTAGGGACCTTAGATCAAACATATTAACCTAGATTAACGATAGAAACGATAACTAGGGCGAGTCGAATACTTAATTAACTATCGGGATCAATCTAACCAACAACTAGTTGATATAATCGATGCCTAGAGTCTTGTATTCGGTTGGGGATTTGTCTGGGACGATAGACACAGAGTTATACGACGGCTAAAGGGTTTGTGGTGTGTAACCTTACAATAAACCACAAAACCCGTATATATATATATATATATCTTCAGTGACCATCGGCCGGTGGTCTGAGACCTACGGCCGATGGTGAGAGTCCCTCGACCGATGGTCCCTACCATCGGTCGATGGTCTGAGCAGCCAACCAACTGCTCTGAACCATTTCACGACATTATACTAAGCAATTCACATACGAAGTATTAATGACGATGTTCAAACATGACTGGAATACGAAATACAAAACTAATAGAACGTATTACATAATAAAACTCGGGATTATGCACCAACAACTCGGATTACAACCCTGCCAAATAACCAGTGCCTGTGCAATCCCATTCTGTTTGCGTTGATCAATAATTGAATCAGGTATCAAGACGGGTAAGTCTTCGTGAATCAGTGGAGGTAGTGGTGCATGATTACTCTGCGGATCTCCATTGCAGGGGCGCAATAAGGACACATGAAACACCGGATGGATACGACTTGATTCCGGCAGATCCAATTTGTATGCCACTTCACCAATACGAGCAATAATTTTAAATGGACCAAAGTACCGTCGGGCTAATTTATGGGAAGATCTTGCAGCTACAGTGACTTGGCGGTATATACGCAAACGAACAAAAACCCAATTGCCGACCTGGAATTGAATGTGTTGGCGATGCTTATTAGCCTGCTCAACCATACGTTTTTGAGCCTGATGTAAGCTCTCTTTCAACTGTTCCAGCAATTTTTGGTGAAGAATAAGTGTCGAGTCAATTGACTCCATTGGTGAAGAGCCGGCTAAATAAGATGAAAGACTGGGTGGGGGCCTGCCATAAAGTGCGTGGAAAGGAGACATACCAATGGAACTATGATAAGAAGTGTTGTACCAGTATTCCGCGACATACAAATAACGAAACCAGGAGCGCGGTTCATCACTTGCAAAACAGCGGAGATAGTTTTCCAAGCAACGATTCAACACCTCGCTTTGTCCGTCGGTTTGTGGATGGTATGCGCTTGAATACCGAAGTGTAGTCCCCAGCTGTTTAAACAGTTCCTTCCAAAAACGACTGAGAAATAACGGGTCCTGATCGGATACAATGGATTTAGGCAACCCATGTAAACGATATACTGTATGCAAAAATTCTGTAGCTAAAGTCGTAGCCGTGTAATTTGGACCAAGGCCTACAAAATGAGCATGTTTAGATAAGCGATCGATGATTACCCAAATTGTGGTCTTCCCTGCCGAAGGTGGTAAATTGGTGATAAAATCCATGGCAATGTCTTCCCAAACTTGATTTGGGGTAGGAAGCGGCTGCAATAAACCGTAGAGTTTATGGGTGGGTGACTTGATTTGTTGGAAAACCGAACAATTCTTCACAAATTCAGTAACAGATGTCTTCATTTGTGGCTAAAAGAATGATGCAGTCAAGCGACGGAGGGTGCCCTGTACACCCGAATGCTCAGCCATAGGTGTACTGTGATATTCAGCTATGATGCATTGCCTGAGGTCCCCTATATCAGGGATAACCACACGGCCAGACCTGTAAACGAGACCATCATGAACCCGAAATTGAGGGTAATCAGCTGCTGCAGTAGATAGTGATGTGAGAAAACGCAGCCCTTCCGGATGGGTCGAGTAGTAATCACGGACCTCGGCTAACCAAGGGAACACAGGTGCTGTAATAGCACAAAATTGTGAGTCGTTCATACGGCTCAGCGCGTCGGCTACTTTATTCTCACGCCCGGGTTTATAGAATATTTCAAAATCAAACCCGAGGAGTTTACTAACCCATTTATGTTGATCGGGGGTTTGGATTACTTGTGAAAAGAGCTGCCGCAAACTCCTTTGATCTGTGTAAACATGAAATTTGCGTCCCAATAAATAATGACGCCAATTGCGAACAGACTCAGTAATAGCGTAGAGTTCCCTGTTATAAGCTGACGAGGATTGCATACAAGGGCTCATCTTCTTGCTAAAATATGCGAGTGGTCGATCGCCTTGTGAAAGAACAGCTCCGATACCGGTGCCTGATGCATCGGTAGTTAACTCAAACGTTTTTGATAAGTCTGGTAAAGCCAATATAGGTAGTGAAGTCATGGCTTGTTTGAGGGCTGTGAAGGCAATAGAAGCTGCTTCTGTCCATGAATAATTTTTTCCTTGAAGTAAGTTGGTAAGCGGGGAAGCGATCGATGCATAATTTTTAACAAACCTCCGGTAATATCCTGTCAAGCCTAGAAAACCACGTAGCTGAGATATTGAACGTGGCTGTGGCCATTCCAGAATGGCGCGGATTTTATCTTGATCCACTGCAATACCTTGGCCCGAAATAACGTGTCCGAGATAGTGAACCTGTTCAACAACGAAAACACATTTCGAATATTTTGCAAAGTATTGATGTGACTGTAAAGTATCAAGTACCGAACGTAAGCGTTGCAAATGCGTGTCTCGTGTCGGGCTGTAGACAAGAATATCGTCAAAGAAGACCAACACAAATTGGCGTAAGCGGTCACGAAATAACTCGTTCATAGCAGCTTGAAAGGTGGACGGGGCATTAGATAGCCCAAAGGGCATGACCCGAAACTCATAGTGCCCGTCCATGGTACGAAAAGCCGTCTTGTGTATGTCTTCTGGTGCAACCCGTATTTGATGGTACCCCGACCTGAGGTCAATTTTAGAGAAATACCAAGAGCCATATAGTTCATCAAGTAACTCATCCACGGTAGGAATCGGGATGCGATCGCGGATAGTGATTGCGTTAAGAGCCCGATAATCAACACAAAAATGCCACGTGCCATCCTTTTTACGCACAAGAAGTACCGGAGAGGAGAAAGGGCTTGTGCTCGGTCTGATCACATCGTTTTGGAGCATTTCGGTAATGAGGTTTGTCATAATTTCCTTTTGAAAATGAGGGTAGCGGTAGGGGCGAACATTGATAGGTGTTGTGTTAGGCTGGAGATGTTGGAGGTTTTATTGAAATTTCGTGTAGGGTAAAATAATCGATAGCCGGATAAATCACTGAATCGTGGTATCACTTTCCGAAAGTAATTATTCGACCCTTATTGCCTGGGTTACACGAATATCACTTTGGGATAAGACAGAGATTAGTTCTTGTTATTGGCAGTAAACAAGAACTCTTTTGCATAAGAGTATTAAGGTGTTTTTCCGTATATCTTATTCTCATAAATGATAGTCTCTATTTATAGGTACCCAAAAACAAGTATTATTCCACGATGGAGATGTTTCACTAACTAATTTCGTTTTCAAATCTAAAACAAATCCTTTACATAAAGTTGTTTGTTTTATTTCAAACATCCTAATCAAGGAAATCGTTTTCAAATCTAAAACAAATCATTTACATAAAGTTGTTTGTTTTATTTCAAACATCCAAATCAAGGAAATCGTTTTCAAATCTAAAACAAATCCTTTACATAAAGTTGTTTGTTTTATTTCAAACATCCAAATCAAGGAAATCGTTTTCAAATCTAAAACAAATCCTTTACATAAAGTTGTTTGTTTTATTTCAAACATCCAAATCAAGGAAATCGTTTTCAAATCTAAAACAAATCCTTTATATAAAGTTGTTTGTTTTATTTCCAACAACCAAATCAAGGAAATCTAGATTAAATCCTTTTCATAAAGTTGTTTGTTTTATTTCCACCTAGTGCAAGAATAATACTTCCGTAATCACTCAAATTTGTGATAATGGAAAACCATTTTCGGGTCCGGGCAATCTATCACTTAATGGGTGTACACTCCGTACCTCCTAACCCATTTACAAGTATAGATTAAATCCCTCAATTACACTAAATTTCTAACAATCCTCCCCAATTTAGTGCAATTCGTTTCATGAGAATTAAACAAATTAAAACAAAAACTCATGCATAAATGAAAATATCTTGAAGATTGAATTTTCACCTTAGTACATTACACATTCCAAATATTCGAGAATCAGGGTGTTCTAAGAATTGAACCCTTCAACCCATTTTGAATAACTGAAAATAACATACACATAAGTTTTCAAATACTCTAAAGCTATCCTGACACTTTACAAGCCATGTGTCTGTAGTGACCCGAACTTTTCCATGTTTATATATATTAATTGAGATTGATATTTACATGATTAAATGTTTCCAACATGTTAAGCAATCAAACTTGTTAAGACTTGATTAATTGAAATATGTTTCATATAGACAATTGACCACCCAAGTTGACCGGCGATTCACGAACGTTAAAACTTGTAAAAACGACTTGACGATATATATATGGATATACATATGGTTAACATGAGATTATGATAAGTAAGTATCTCCATAAGTATATTAACAATGAGTTATATACATATAAACAAGACTACTAACTTAAGGATTTCGAAACGAGACATATATGTAACGATTATCGTTGTAACGACATTTAAATGTATATATATATCATATTAAGATATATTAATATATCATAATATCATGATAATATAATAATTTAACATCTCATTAGATATAATAAACAATGGGTTAACAACATTAATTGAGATCGTTAACTTAAAGGTTTCAAAACAACACTTACATGTAACGACTAACGATGACTTAACGACTCCGTTAAAATGTATATACATGTAGTGTATTTAGATGTATTAAAATACTTTTGGAAGACTTCAAGACATATATCAAAACACTCATACTTAACGAAAATGGTTACAGTTACTTTCCCATTCTTTTCTTTCATCAAGAATTCTAGTCGTATTCTTACCCGTATTATACACAGCTTCAAAACGTACTTACTATGGGTATATACCAATAGGAACTAGCATGGGATTCCACTCTTGATTATGTCATGTATGACTAATCAATTTTAACTTCTACCATGAGCTAGTCAACTAACTAGAACTCCTTTTAACCCCACTCACCACTCACCAATTAACACTCATCATTCACTCCATTTCACTTCCAAATCTCTTTCTAATTCTCTCTCAACACACCCACACTATTATGAACGTATTTTTCCAGTAGTTAATCATCATCTTCATCAAAAATCACTTCAAGAATCAAGCTATAATCATCATAGGAAGAACACTTCAAGAATACTTCAAAAATCCCTTCAAGTTTACTAATTTACTTCCAAGCTTTCTAATCCATTCCAAATAATCATCTAAGATCAAGAAACCTTTGTTATATACAGTAGGTTATCTTTCTTATTCAAGGTAATATTCATATTCAAACTTTGATTCAATTTCTATAACTATAAACTATCTTAATTCGAGCAAAAATCTTACTTGAACTTGTTTTTGTGTCATGATCCTACTTCAAGAACTTTCAAGCCATCCAAGATCCTTTGAAGCTAGATCATTTCTTGTCACTTCCAGTAGGTTTACCTACTAAACTTGAGGTAGTAATGATGTTCATAACATCATTCGATTCATATATATAAAACTATCTTATTCGAAGGTTTAAACTCGTAATCACTAGAACATAGTTTAGTTAATTCTAAACTTGTTCGCAAACAAAAGTTAATCCTTCTAACTTGACTTTTAAAATTAACTAAACACATGTTCTATATCTATATGATATGCTAACTTAATGATTTAAAACCTGGAAACACGAAAAACACCGTAAAACCGGATTTACGCCGTCGTAGTAACACCGCGGGCTGTTTTGGGTTAGTTAATTAAAAACTATGATAAAATTTGATTTAAAAGTTGTTATTCTGAGAAAATGATTTTTATTATGAACATGAAACTATATCCAAAAATTATGGTTAAACTCAAAGTGGAAGTATGTTTTCTAAAATGGTCATCTAGACGTCGTTCTTTCGACTGAAATGACTACCTTTACAAAAACGACTTGTAACTTATTTTTCCGACTATAAACCTATACTTTTTCTGTTTAGATTCATAAAATACAGTTCAATATGAAACCATAGCAATTTGATTCAATCAAAACGGATTTAAAATGAAGAAGTTATGGGTAAAACAAGATTGGATAATTTTTCTCATTTTAGCTACGTGAAAATTTGTAACAAATCTATTACAACCATAACTTAATCAACTTGTATTGTATATTATGTAATCTTGAGATACCATAGACACGTATACAATGTTTCGACCTATCATGTCGACACATCTATATATATTTCGGAACAACCATAGACACTCTATATGTGAATGTTGGAGTTAGCTATACGGGGTTGAGGTTGATTCCAAAATATATATAGTTTGAGTTGTGATCAATACTGAGATACGTATACACTGGGTCGTGGATTGATTCAAGATAATATTTATTAATTTATTTCTGTACATCTAACTGTGGACAATTAGTTGTAGGTTACTAACGAGGACAGCTGACTTAATAAACTTAAAACATCAAAATATATTAAAAGTGTTGTAAATATATTTTGAACATACTTTAATATATATGTATATATTGTTATAGGTTCGTGAATCAACAGTGGCCAAGTCTTACTTCTCGACGAAGTAAAAATCTGTGAAAGTGAGTTATAGTCCCACTTTTAAAATCTAATATTTTTGGGATGAGAATACATGCAGGTTTTATAAATGATTTACAAAATAGACACAAGTACGTGAAACTACATTCTATGGTTGAATTATCGAAATCGAATATGCCCCTTTTTATTAAGTCTGGTAATCTAAGAATTAGGGAACAGACACCCTAATTGACGCGAATCCTAAAGATAGATCTATTGGGCTTAACAAACCCCATCCAAAGTACCGGATGCTTTAGTACTTCGAAATTTATATCATATCCGAAGGGTGTCCCGGAATGATGGGGATATTCTTATATATGCATCTTGTTAATGTCGGTTACCAGGTGTTCACCATATGAATGATTTTTATCTCTATGTATGGGATATGTATTGAAATATGAAATCTTGTGGTCTATTATTATGATTTGATATATATAGGTTAAACCTATAACTCACCAACATTTTTGTTGACGTTTTAAAGCATGTTTATTCTCAGGTGATTATTAAGAGCTTCCGCTGTCGCATACTTAAATAAGGACGAGATTTGGAGTCCATGCTTGTATGATATTGTGTAAAAACTGCATTCAAGAAACTTATTTTGTTGTAACATATTTGTATTGTAAACCATTATGTAATGGTCGTGTGTAAACAGGATATTTTAGATTATCATTATTTGATAATCTACGTAAAACTTTTAAACCTTTATTGATGAAATAAAGGTTATGGTTTGTTTTAAAATGAATGCAGTCTTTGAAAAACGTCTCATATAGAGGTCAAAACCTCGCAACGAAATCAATTAATATGGAACGTTTTTAATCAATAAGAACGGGACATTTCAGTTGGTATCAGAGCGTTGGTCTTAGAGAACCAGAATTTTGCATTAGTGTGTCTTATGTAGTTTGTTAGGATGCATTAGTGAGTCTGGACTTCGACCGTGTTTACTTGAAAAATGATTGCTTAACAAATTTTGTTGGAAACTATATATTTTTAACATGTGAATATTATGTGATATATTAATCTCTTAACGCGTTTGATATTATGTGATAGATGTCTACCTCTAGAACAAGTCCCATTGACTCACCTAATAATAATGAAGAGTCAAATGTAAATTGGAATGATTCGTGGACTGATTCACAAGTTCCCGAAGAGGAACCCGAAGAAGAGTCGGAACCAGAAGAAGAATCGGAATCGGAAGAAGAATCGGAACCGGATGAAGAAATAGAACCGGTGGGGGAAATAATAAAACGGTTAAGTAAAAGAAAATCCTCAACCAACCGACCAAGGTTAATTATGGTCAATGGTGTTTCCGCTAAGGAAGCAAAATATTGGGAGGATTACCAATTCTCCGATGAATCGGATTCCGACGAGAATTCCGATGATGTTATAGAAATTACCCCAACTGAATTTAAAAAGGCAAAAGAAAATAATAAGGGAAAGGGCATAAAAATAGAGAAATCTAATTCCAACCCCGATGAACTTTATATGTATCGTCAACCCCCGAAGTCCTTAAGTTGTAACAATGACCCGGGAACCTCTAAACCACCAGGTTTTTCTAAACCAATGTGGAAAATAACGGCTCGTATTAGGGGAACATCATATATCCCTAGAAACTTGGGAAAACGAACCAAAACCAAAGAAGAAGAAACAAGCGAGTCGGAATAAGATAGTTGTATTCGTGTGGTGTAATATATGTAATATAGTGTGCTTATGCTTTATGATATATGTAAAAATTGCTTGTATTAATAAGTATTTTTTTATGAATCTAACTCTTGTCTATTTTACAGTATAAAAACACAAAATGGATAGACAACCAAATATTTTAAGAGACCTACCCGGAGACATGATTGATGAAATCTTGTCTAGAGTCGGTCAGAATTCCTCGGCACAACTATTTAAGGCGAGATCAGTTTGTAAGACATTCGAAGAACGTTCCAAGAATGATTTGGTTTATAAAAGGCTTTCGTTCGGAAGATGGGGGATATCACATTGGGAAATCCATAAGTTACGATGTGTTTACTTTGACGCATATATTGCGGGGAACCCAAATGCTATTTTACGCAACGGGTTAAGAAATTATTTTGACTCAGTATATCCAAATATAGGACTTCGTGATTTAGAAAAAGCGGCTAACATGCAACATAAAGAAGCATGTTATGCTTACGGGTTAGTAATGTTCGCTTCTCACCAAAGTGAGAACAAGAACATCGGGCTACAACTATTAAACAAAACGTTCCCTCAAGTGACGGAGTCGGTAATTGGGGTAAGAAATGAGGTTTTTAGGTTATTACGAGACTGTTGGTCATTACGTAACCCTCGTCCCTTTGACGACGTTACAACACGCTGTCTTATCAACGGCCATAACGGTTATGTTCCACAAGACCAAGGATGGGAAGTAATCCTAGTAAAACCAGAATGCATGACTTGTTTCTGGACGTATGAATTACGTGTCTTTATTGCCTTTGCTGAACGACTTGTGTATTAGCTAGAATTATCTTCACAACCATCTTGTATCAAATTTATTGTGTGCTATATTTCATGCTATATGTAAAATAAGTGGTATTGTAAGTTTGTAAAATATTGTGTAAAAGTTTGAACGCGAAATATTATTACAATCTGTTTTTCATATAGAATTGTAGTAGTTGAATTGTATATTAGCTACTAAGTATGAACTTAACGGGTAGGTACTACCCGAATTTAAACTTATAAAACGCTAATATGAAGAAAAAGCTTTTATAAATGAGTTCATATTATGCTACGAAATACTATTAACTACTCTTAATATTCTGTATGATTAACTTGTTCCATTTAACTATTTTGAAGGAAATGGCACCGACTACTCGACACACTGTGAATATGAATGAAGAGGAATTCCGTACTTTTCTAGCTTCAAACATAGTTGCAGTACAGGCTGCGCTATATACCAACAATAACCTTGGATCTGGCAGTACAGGAAATCGTGTAGGATGCACCTACAAAGAATTCACTGCCTGCAAACCTTTGGAATTTGATGGAACCGAAGGACCGATCGGATTGAAACGGTGGACCGAGAAGGTCGAATCGGTGTTTGCCATAAGTAAGTGTACTGAAGAGGACAAAGTGAAGTACGCTACGCATACCTTTACAGGTTCTGCGTTAACATGGTGGAATACCTATCTAGAGCAAGTGGGACAAGATGATGCGTACGCACTACCGTGGTCAGCATTCAAGCACTTGATGAACGAGAAGTACCGTCCCAGAACCGAGGTCAATAAGCTCAAGACAGAACTTAGAGGGTTACGAACCCAAGGATTTGATATTACCACGTATGAAAGACGATTCACAGAATTGTGCCTATTGTGTCCGGGAGCATTCGAAGATGAGGAAGAGAAGATCGACGCGTTTGTGAAAGGATTACCAGAAAGAATCCAAGAAGATATAAGTTCACACGAGCCCGCCTCCATACAACAGGCATGTAGAATGGCTCACAAACTAGTGAACCAGATTGAAGAAAGAATTAAAGAACAGACTGCTGAAGAGGCCAATGTGAAGCAAGTCAAAAGAAAGTGGGAGGAAAACGGTGATAAGAATCACCAATACAATAACAACAGCAATTATAACAATAATCGCAACAACTATCCTAACAATCGCAACATCAATCGCAACTACAACAAACGGCCCAACAACAATAACAACAACAACGGCAACCACAACAATCATCTTAACAACAATAATAACCGCAACAACAACAACAATCAGAAGCAGCTATGCCAAAGGTGTGAAAAGTATCACTCGGGGTTCTGCACCAAATTTTGCAACAAGTGTAAAAGAAATGGTCATAGCGCGGCGAAGTGTGATGTCTACGGACCAGGGGTTAACAGAACGAAAGGAACAAATGGTGTCGGAACAAGTAATGGCGGAGCAAGTAGTGTCGGAGCAAGTTATGCCAATGTAGTTTGTTATAAATGTGGAAAACCGGGCCACATTATTAGAAATTGCCCGAACCAGGAGAACACGAATGGACAAGGCCGCGGAAGAGTTTTCAATATTAATGCGGCAGAGGCACAGGAAGACCCGGAGCTTGTTACGGGTACGTTTCTTATTGACAATAAATCTGCTTACGTTTTATTTGATTCGGGTGCGGATAGAAGCTATATGAGTAGAGATTTTTGTGCTAAATTAAGTTGTCCATTGACGCCTTTGGATAGTAAATTTTTACTCGAATTAGCAAATGGTAAATTAATTTCAGCAGATAATATATGTCGGAATCGAGAAATTAAACTGGTTAGCGAAACATTTAAGATTGATTTGATACCAGTAGAGTTAGGGAGTTTTGATGTGATAATCGGTATGGACTGGTTGAAAGAAGTGAAAGCAGAGATCGTTTGTTACAAAAATGCAATTCGCATTATACGAGAAAAAGGAAAACCCTTAATGGTGTACGGAGAAAAGGGCAACACGAAGCTACATCTTATTAGTAATTTGAAGGCACAAAAACTAATGAGAAAAGGTTGCTATGCTGTTCTAGCACACGTCGAGAAAGTACAAACTGAAGAAAAGAGCATCAATGATGTTCCCATTGCAAAAGAATTTCCCGATGTATTTCCGAAAGAATTACCGGGATTACCCCCACAACGATCCGTTGAATTTCAAATAGATCTTGTACCAGGAGCTGCACCAATAGCTCGTGCTCCTTACAGACTCGCACCCAGCGAGATGAAAGAACTGCAAAGCCAATTACAAGAACTTTTAGAGCGTGGTTTCATTCGACCAAGCACATCACCGTGGGGAGCTCCTGTTTTGTTTGTTAAGAAGAAAGATGGTACATTCAGGTTGTGTATCGACTACCGAGAGTTGAACAAACTTACCATCAAGAACCGCTACCCACTACCGAGAATCGACGACTTATTTGATCAACTACAAGGCTCGTCTGTTTATTCAAAGATTGACTTACGTTCCGGGTATCATCAAATGCGGGTGAAAGAAGATGATATTCCAAAGACTGCTTTCAGAACACGTTACGGTCATTACGAGTTTATGGTCATGCCGTTTGGTTTAACTAATGCACCAGCTGTGTTCATGGACCTTATGAACCGAGTGTGTGGACCATACCTTGACAAGTTTGTCATTGTTTTCATTGATGACATACTTATTTACTCAAAGAATGACCAAGAACACGGTGAACATTTGAGAAAGGTGTTAGAAGTATTGAGGAAGGAAGAATTGTACGCTAAGTTTTCAAAGTGTGCATTTTGGTTGGAAGAAGTTCAATTCCTCGGTCACATAGTGAACAAAGAAGGTATTAAGGTGGATCCGGCAAAGATAGAAACTGTTGAAAAGTGGGAAACCCCGAAAACTCCGAAACACATACGCCAGTTTTTAGGACTAGCTGGTTACTACAGAAGGTTCATCCAAGACTTTTCCAGAATAGCAAAACCCTTGACTGCATTAACGCATAAAGGGAAGAAATTTGAATGGAATGATGAACAAGAGAAAGCGTTTCAGTTATTGAAGAAAAAGCTAACTACGGCACCTATATTGTCATTGCCTGAAGGGAATGATGATTTTATGATTTATTGTGACGCATCAAAGCAAGGTCTCGGTTGTGTATTAATGCAACGAACGAAGGTGATTGCTTATGCGTCTAGACAATTGAAGATTCACGAACAAAATTATACGACGCATGATTTGGAATTAGGCGCGGTTGTTTTTGCATTAAAGACTTGGAGGCACTACTTATATGGGGTCAAAAGTATTATATATACCGACCACAAAAGTCTTCAACACATATTTAATCAGAAACAACTGAATATGAGGCAGCGTAGGTGGATTGAATTATTGAATGATTACGACTTTGAGATTCGTTACCACCCGGGAAAGGCAAATGTGGTAGCCGATGCCTTGAGCAGGAAGGACAGAGAACCCATTCGAGTAAAATCTATGAATATAATGATTCATAATAACCTTACTACTCAAATAAAGGAGGCGCAACAAGGAGTTTTAAAAGAAGGAAATTTAAAGGATGAAATACCCAAAGGATCGGAGAAGCATCTTAATATTCGGGAAGACGGAACCCGGTATAGGGCTGAAAGGATTTGGGTACCAAGATTTGGAGATATGAGAGAAATGGTACTTAGAGAAGCTCATAAAACCAGATACTCAATACATCCTGGAACGGGGAAGATGTACAAGGATCTCAAGAAACATTTTTGGTGGCCGGGTATGAAAGCCGATGTTGCTAAATATGTAGGAGAATGTTTGACGTGTTCTAAGGTCAAAGCTGAGCATCAGAAACCATCAGGTCTACTTCAACAACCCGAAATCCCAGAATGGAAATGGGAAAACATTACCATGGATTTCATCACTAAATTGCCAAGGACTGCAGGTGGTTTTGATACTATTTGGGTAATAGTTGATCGTCTCACCAAATCAGCACACTTTCTGCCAATAAGAGAAGATGACAAGATGGAGAAGTTAGCACGACTGTATTTGAAGGAAGTCGTCTCCAGACATGGAATACCAATCTCTATTATCTCTGATAGGGATGGCAGATTTATTTCAAGATTCTGGCAGACATTACAGCAAGCATTAGGAACTCGTCTAGACATGAGTACTGCCTATCATCCACAAACTGATGGGCAGAGCGAAAGGACGATACAAACGCTTGAAGACATGCTACGAGCATGTGTTATTGATTTCGGAAACAGTTGGGATCGACATTTACCGTTAGCAGAATTTTCCTACAACAACAGCTACCATTCAAGCATTGAGATGGCGCCGTTTGAAGCACTTTATGGTAGAAAGTGCAGGTCTCCGATTTGTTGGAGTGAAGTGGGGGATAGACAGATTACGGGTCCGGAGATTATACAAGAAACTACCGAGAAGATCATCCAAATTCAACAACGGTTGAAAACCGCCCAAAGTCGACAAAAGAGCTACGCTGACATTAAAAGAAAAGATATAGAATTTGAAATTGGAGAGATGGTCATGCTTAAAGTTGCACCTTGGAAAGGCGTTGTTCGATTTGGTAAACGAGGGAAATTAAATCCAAGGTATATTGGACCATTCAAGATTATTGATCGTGTCGGACCAGTAGCTTACCGACTTGAGTTACCTCAACAACTCGCGGCTGTACATAACACTTTCCACGTCTCGAATTTGAAGAAATGTTTTGCTAAAGAAGATCTCACTATTCCGTTAGATGAAATCCAAATCAATGAAAAACTCCAATTCATCGAAGAACCCGTCGAAATAATGGATCGTGAGGTTAAAAGACTTAAGCAAAACAAGATACCAATTGTTAAGGTTCGATGGAATGCTCGTAGAGGACCCGAGTTCACCTGGGAGCGTGAAGATCAGATGAAGAAGAAATACCCGCATCTATTTCCAGAAGATTCGTCAACACCTTCAACAGCTTAAAATTTCGGGACGAAATTTATTTAACGGGTAGGTACTGTAGTGACCCGAACTTTTCCATGTTTATATATATTAATTGAGATTGATATTTACATGATTAAATGTTTCCAACATGTTAAGCAATCAAACTTGTTAAGACTTGATTAATTGAAATATGTTTCATATAGACAATTGACCACCCAAGTTGACCGGCGATTCACGAACGTTAAAACTTGTAAAAACGACTTGACGATATATATATGGATATACATATGGTTAACATGAGATTATGATAAGTAAGTATCTCCATAAGTATATTAACAATGAGTTATATACATATAAACAAGACTACTAACTTAAGGATTTCGAAACGAGACATATATGTAACGATTATCGTTGTAACGACATTTAAATGTATATATATATCATATTAAGATATATTAATATATCATAATATCATGATAATATAATAATTTAACATCTCATTAGATATAATAAACAATGGGTTAACAACATTAATTGAGATCGTTAACTTAAAGGTTTCAAAACAACACTTACATGTAACGACTAACGATGACTTAACGACTCCGTTAAAATGTATATACATGTAGTGTATTTAGATGTATTAAAATACTTTTGGAAGACTTCAAGACATATATCAAAACACTCATACTTAACGAAAATGGTTACAGTTACTTTCCCATTCTTTTCTTTCATCAAGAATTCTAGTCGTATTCTTACCCGTATTATACACAGCTTCAAAACGTACTTACTATGGGTATATACCAATAGGAACTAGCATGGGATTCCACTCTTGATTATGTCATGTATGACTAATCAATTTTAACTTCTACCATGAGCTAGTCAACTAACTAGAACTCCTTTTAACCCCACTCACCACTCACCAATTAACACTCATCATTCACTCCATTTCACTTCCAAATCTCTTTCTAATTCTCTCTCAACACACCCACACTATTATGAACGTATTTTTCCAGTAGTTAATCATCATCTTCATCAAAAATCACTTCAAGAATCAAGCTATAATCATCATAGGAAGAACACTTCAAGAATACTTCAAAAATCCCTTCAAGTTTACTAATTTACTTCCAAGCTTTCTAATCCATTCCAAATAATCATCTAAGATCAAGAAACCTTTGTTATATACAGTAGGTTATCTTTCTTATTCAAGGTAATATTCATATTCAAACTTTGATTCAATTTCTATAACTATAAACTATCTTAATTCGAGCAAAAATCTTACTTGAACTTGTTTTTGTGTCATGATCCTACTTCAAGAACTTTCAAGCCATCCAAGATCCTTTGAAGCTAGATCATTTCTTGTCACTTCCAGTAGGTTTACCTACTAAACTTGAGGTAGTAATGATGTTCATAACATCATTCGATTCATATATATAAAACTATCTTATTCGAAGGTTTAAACTCGTAATCACTAGAACATAGTTTAGTTAATTCTAAAATTGTTCGCAAACAAAAGTTAATCCTTCTAACTTGACTTTTAAAATTAACTAAACACATGTTCTATATCTATATGATATGCTAACTTAATGATTTAAAACCTGGAAACACGAAAAACACCGTAAAACCGGATTTACGCCGTCGTAGTAACACCGCGGGCTGTTTTGGGTTAGTTAATTAAAAACTATGATAAAATTTGATTTAAAAGTTGTTATTCTGAGAAAATGATTTTTATTATGAACATGAAACTATATCCAAAAATTATGGTTAAACTCAAAGTGGAAGTATGTTTTCTAAAATGGTCATCTAGACGTCGTTCTTTCGACTGAAATGACTACCTTTACAAAAACGACTTGTAACTTATTTTTCCGACTATAAACCTATACTTTTTCTGTTTAGATTCATAAAATACAGTTCAATATGAAACCATAGCAATTTGATTCAATCAAAACGGATTTAAAATGAAGAAGTTATGGGTAAAACAAGATTGGATAATTTTTCTCATTTTAGCTACGTGAAAATTTGTAACAAATCTATTACAACCATAACTTAATCAACTTGTATTGTATATTATGTAATCTTGAGATACCATAGACACGTATACAATGTTTCGACCTATCATGTCGACACATCTATATATATTTCGGAACAACCATAGACACTCTATATGTGAATGTTGGAGTTAGCTATACAGGGTTGAGGTTGATTCCAAAATATATATAGTTTGAGTTGTGATCAATACTGAGATACGTATACACTGGGTCGTGGATTGATTCAAGATAATATTTATTAATTTATTTCTGTACATCTAACTGTGGACAATTAGTTGTAGGTTACTAACGAGGACAGCTGACTTAATAAACTTAAAACATCAAAATATATTAAAAGTGTTGTAAATATATTTTGAACATACTTTAATATATATGTATATATTGTTATAGGTTCGTGAATCAACAGTGGCCAAGTCTTACTTCTCGACGAAGTAAAAATCTGTGAAAGTGAGTTATAGTCCCACTTTTAAAATCTAATATTTTTGGGATGAGAATACATGCAGGTTTTATAAATGATTTACAAAATAGACACAAGTACGTGAAACTACATTCTATGGTTGAATTATCGAAATCGAATATGCCCCTTTTTATTAAGTCTGGTAATCTAAGAATTAGGGAACAGACACCCTAATTGACGCGAATCCTAAAGATAGATCTATTGGGCTTAACAAACCCCATCCAAAGTACCGGATGCTTTAGTACTTCGAAATTTATATCATATCCGAAGGGTGTCCCGGAATGATGGGGATATTCTTATATATGCATCTTGTTAATGTCGGTTACCAGGTGTTCACCATATGAATGATTTTTATCTCTATGTATGGGATATGTATTGAAATATGAAATCTTGTGGTCTATTATTATGATTTGATATATATAGGTTAAACCTATAACTCACCAACATTTTTGTTGACGTTTTAAAGCATGTTTATTCTCAGGTGATTATTAAGAGCTTCCGCTGTCGCATACTTAAATAAGGACGAGATTTGGAGTCCATGCTTGTATGATATTGTGTAAAAACTGCATTCAAGAAACTTATTTTGTTGTAACATATTTGTATTGTAAACCATTATGTAATGGTCGTGTGTAAACAGGATATTTTAGATTATCATTATTTGATAATCTACGTAAAACTTTTAAACCTTTATTGATGAAATAAAGGTTATGGTTTGTTTTAAAATGAATGCAGTCTTTGAAAAACGTCTCATATAGAGGTCAAAACCTCGCAACGAAATCAATTAATATGGAACGTTTTTAATCAATAAGAACGGGACATTTCAGTGTCCATATCCTTTCATGAATGTATCCAAAGCTAAAAGTCCAAGCTTTGTTGAAGCGGCAAAACTTCACATTCACATAGGTAGTTCACTTCAGTCATGCACCTGCTCTTGCACTTTTTCAAATGAACTATTAAGAAGCTAGACTTCAACCTGACCTTCAGCAGGTCCGAGTACATACCTTACCTTGGGATGATATAAAATTTATGTACTCCAAATTTCTAAGTATAAGCCTTCCGCATTGAATTCAACTTCTAATTTTCATCAGAAGGGAATTGGGTATCTTATAATTAGAAATTTATGTGGACTTTAAACCCATCCCCACAGCAGACTTGTCAACCAAGTCTCTTGCCAATCCCTTCGTCAAGTGATCAGCTAAATTCTGTTGTGACCTTACGAACACTATAGAAATCACCCCATTCATGATGAGTTCACGAATCATACTATGTCTGACACCTAAGTGTCTAGACTTTCCATTGTACATCTGGCTATAAGCTTTTGCCAATGTCGCAGCACTATCACAATGGATAGACATGGGTGCTATAGGTTTAGGCCATAATGGTATCTCATGGATCAAGTTTCTAAGCCATTCTGCTTCTTTACCAGCAGCAGCTAAAGCAACAAACTCAGATTCCATCGTTGAGTTGGTAATACATGTCTGCTTTTTAGAAGCCCATGAAATAGCACCTCCCCCAAGCAAGAACACCCAACCACTCGTTGAAGAATGATCTTCAATATTGGTTATCCAACTCGCATCAGAATATCCTTCTATTACAGAAGGAAATCCACTGTAAGATAAACTATATGCCATAGTTTTCTTTAAATACTTCAGTACCCGCCTAATTGCTTGCCAGTGATGAGTACTAGGATTACTAGTATATCTACTCAGTTTTCCCACAGCAAAAGCAATATCTGGCCTTGTACATGTCATGGCGTACATCAAACAGCCAATCACCTGAGAATACTCAAGTTGTGATATAGCTTTACCTTGGTTAGGCATAAGCTTCTCACTTGGATCAACAGGTGTACTCACAGGAGTACATTCAAAGCAATTAAACTTTCTCAACACCTTCTCAATATAATGAGATTGAGAAATTGAAATTCCTTTGCTTTCACGTTTGATCCTAATACCAAGGATAACGTCAGCCTCCCCCATATCTTTCATGGAGAATTTTGATGACAAAAATTCTTTTGTTAAATCAACCTGATTTTGGTCAGTCCCAAAGATTAACATGTCATCAACATATAGACAAATTATAACTTCTTTACCAGAATCATCAAATTTACTATATACACATTTATCTGCTTGGTTTAATTTAAAACCACTAGATAAAATCACTTCATCAAACTTTTGATGCCATTGCTTAGGTGCTTGTTTCAAACCATATAAGGATTTCACAAGTTTGCACACCTTGCCTTCATTTCCTGGCATGACAAAGCCCTGAAGTTGGTTCATATAAACCTCCTCATCCAATTCACCATTCAAGAATGCTGTCTTCACATCCATTTGGTGAATAACTAGATTGTGAATCGTAGCCAAAGCAATCAGCAGTCTAATGGTAGTGATACGTGTCACGGGAGCATAAGTATCAAAATAGTCAATTCCAGACTTTTGTCTAAAGCCTTGAATGACTAACCTTGCCTTGAACTTTTCAATAGTTCCATCCACCTTCATCTTCTTTTTGAAAATCCATTTGCAACCCAATGGTTTGCAACCAGGAGGTAGATCAGCTAACACCCAAGTGTTATTGCCCATGATAGAATCTATCTCATCATTAATTGCCTCTTTCCAGAATGCAACATCCTGAGACCTCATTGCTTCATCATATGTTTTAGGATCATCATCAACATTGAAACAATACGAATATTGGGTAGAAACATCATCCCTAGAACCTTCAACTAAGTATAGTTGAAAATCTGGTCCAAATGATTTAGGTTTCCTTTTTCTTTTGCTTTTTCGAAGCTCAAGTGACTGATCAACAGCCTTTTCAGAGACTTCATCATTACAATCCTTATTGATTCCATTGTTACTTGGAATCATATCCTTTGGTCTAGGTATAGATGAAAATCGATTTTCATCAAAGATTGCATCCCTTGAATCAATCACAGAATTGATTGAGACAAACTCATTAGGCTCTATTACATAGAACCTATATGCCTTGGAATGTTCAACATATCCAACAAATATGCAATCTATACCTCTTTCACCTAAACTTTTCTTCTTGGGATCAGGTAGTCTTACAACCGCCCTACAGCCCCATACCCGAAGATAATTCAAGTTAGGTTTCCTTTTATTCCAAAGTTCATAAGGTGTAATCTTGTTTCTTTTGTTAAGAACTCTATTAAGCAAATAACAAGCTGTTAACATAGCTTCCCCCCAAAATCCTTCACTTAAACCCGAATAGGATAACATGGAATTAACCATTTCCTTAAGGACCCTATTCTTCCCTTCAGATATACCATTTTGTTGTGGAGTATAAGGAGCTGTGGTCTCATGGATAATACCAACGGATTGGAAATACGATTGGTCAATGTATTCACCTCCCCTATCTGTTCTAAGTCTTTTAATCAAAGCCTTTTGTTGTAATTCTACTTCAGTTTTAAATATTTTAAATTTATCTAATGCTTCATCCTTAGTATGTAACAAATAAACATAGCAAAATCTAGAAGCATCATCAATAAAAGTCACAAAATATTTCTTGTTCCCTAAAGTAAGAGTAGCATGCAAATCACATAAATCACTATGTATTAATTCCAAAATTTCCGTATCACGATGTACATTTTGAAATGGTTTCTTAGTGATCTTTGTTAACATACACGTTTTACACTTTTCATTGTTCATGTCAAAAACCGGTATTAATCCATCTTTAGACATATCTTGCATTCTTTTAAAGTGTATATGTCCTAGTCTAGCATGCCAAAGTGTAGAATTATTTATGCTAGAAGTAGATATAAAAGCAAAATTAACATTTAAGTGATTAATGTTAAGTCTAAACATTCTATTGCATAAATAACCAAAACCAACAAACATACCATGTTTTGACAAAACAAACTTATCAGATTCAATCACTTGTTTATAACCACAACAATTTAACACACTACTGGAAACCAAATTTTTTCTTATTTGTGGTACATGCAAAACATCAAACAAACAAATAGTTTTTCCAGAACTAAAACACAAATCCACACTTCCACGTCCATGAACAGAGGCTGTTGACTCATTTCCCATATGAAGAATTGATCCATCAGTCACGGACTCGTAAGTCTTGAACCAAAATCTATCCTTGCATACATGGGTGGTGGCTCCCGAGTCAACCCACCATGCGACATCATCATCCTGCACAAAATAAGCCTCAGATATATATGAAACATAATAATTCTCATTTGAATTATTAAATATATTCTGACTTTTCGAGTTGTGGTTGTTTAAACCATTTCCCGAACCGCTTGTGCTAGATCCTTTGGCATTATTATTACCAAAAATAACCTTGCAATCCTTTTTCATGTGTCCAGTTTTACCACACTTCCAACAAGTCAATTTAGACTTCTTGTTCGGATTAGCCTTGTTATAACCTTGATGTTTACGTTTGCCCTTTTTGTCATTATTACTATTGAACTTTTTATGTTCCACCATATTGACAACAGACGTACCAGCAACTTCGTTGCTCTTTGGCTTGTCATTATCCTGCAACCTGAGGGATTCCTCAATACGCAGATGACTACCCAACTCAACAAGAGTTAACTCCTCCTTCTTATGTTTCAAAGAATGTTTAAATTCTTTCCAAGATGGAGGTAGTTTATCAATTATGCTTGAGACTTGAATAGACTCATCCATGTTCATCTTATGTTGTGTGAATTGACCAAGTATACGAATGAGTTCATTGTATTGTTCCAAGACCGGTCTAGAATCGACCATCTTGTAATTATTAAAATTACTCACAATGAACTTTTTACTAGAAGCATCCTCAGACATATACTTGGTTTCTAAACAGTCCCATAGTTCTTTAGAAGATTCAACATTTAGGTAAATATCAAAAAGGGAATCAGCCATACCATTGAGGATTAAACCTCTAGCGATGTAGTCATCGTTCTCCCACTTGCACCTTTTCTGAATTTGTTCAATAGTGGCATCATCACCATGATCTTCAGGAATTGGTGTGCTGAGTACGTACACCACACTCATGCTGCTCAGAAAGAAGTGCATCTTCTTTTGCCATCTCCTAAAATCAATTCCCTCAAACTTATCAAGTTTGGAGAAATTCGCCGTCATGTGTTTCATCGTAGCCGCCATCGATTATAACGAATAATTACTTTCGATTGTTGGAGGTTTTATTGAAATTTCGTGTAGGGTAAAATAATCGATAGCCGGATAAATCACTGAATCGTGGTATCACTTTCCGAAAGTAATTATTCGACCCTTATTGCCTGGGTTACACGAATATCACTTTGGGATAAGACAGAGATTAGTTCTTGTTATTGGCAGTAAACAAGAACTCTTTTGCATAAGAGTATTAAGGTGTTTTTCCGTATATCTTATTCTCATAAATGATAGTCTCTATTTATAGGTACCCAAAAACAAGTATTATTCCACGATGGAGATGTTTCACTAACTAATTTCGTTTTCAAATCTAAAACAAATCCTTTACATAAAGTTGTTTGTTTTATTTCAAACATCCTAATCAAGGAAATCGTTTTCAAATCTAAAACAAATCATTTACATAAAGTTGTTTGTTTTATTTCAAACATCCAAATCAAGGAAATCGTTTTCAAATCTAAAACAAATCCTTTACATAAAGTTGTTTGTTTTATTTCAAACATCCAAATCAAGGAAATCGTTTTCAAATCTAAAACAAATCCTTTACATAAAGTTGTTTGTTTTATTTCAAACATCCAAATCAAGGAAATCGTTTTCAAATCTAAAACAAATCCTTTATATAAAGTTGTTTGTTTTATTTCCAACAACCAAATCAAGGAAATCTAGATTAAATCCTTTTCATAAAGTTGTTTGTTTTATTTCCACCTAGTGCAAGAATAATACTTCCGTAATCACTCAAATTTGTGATAATGGAAAACCATTTTCGGGTCCGGGCAATCTATCACTTAATGGGTGTACACTCCGTACCTCCTAACCCATTTACAAGTATAGATTAAATCCCTCAATTACACTAAATTTCTAACAGGAGATGTATATGGTGGTCTTGTGGGCGAGAGGGAGGTAATGAGGTAGGCATGGTAAATATTTGTTGATATTGATCTAATAATTATGCGACATCAGGAGGTTGGGTGGGTTGTGTTTCAGTCAGCGGGTCACACACAATGGCGAAGTATTCGGCAATGGACTGCTTTTGTAGGAGGTGACAGATACCTGTAGCTGTGGTTGGAGTAGTGAGTGGTTCGCCGCGAAGAGTTACTGTGTGATCATTATGTTTGAAGGTAAGTTCTGGAACCGAAAAGTCAGCCGTGACAGGACCAAGCGAACTCAACCATGCCATTCCAAGAACAATGTTTGCTCCTGTAATCGGCAAGATAAATGGCGCAATGGTAAAAGTGGAATCGGATATGTTGAGTGTGAGTGCAGGTACTTGTCCGGTACATTGAATAAACGTTCCGTTGCCAACCATAACCGGAAAGGAGGGCGCTGAATCCGTGGGTAGGTGAAGGAAGGTAGCAACGCGCGGCTGAATAATATTGTGCGTGGAACCGGAGTCCACAAGTATGGCTACAGAATGGCCGGAAACTTGTCCAGTAATCCGCAATGCACGAGGAGAAGTGGTACCGTGTAAAGCAGCGGGCGAAAGTGCTAAGAATTGTGTTGGGATATCATCGAGGGAAGAGGCAGTAGTATTTGTAAGTGGTTGTTCAATTGGCGTATGAAGTTCAATAGTCTCCATATCCAGGGAAGTGGGTATTGTTTCATTTACTTCAAGCATCAAAAACTGGGCAGGATTACACTTATGTCCAGGCTGAAACTTCTCCGGGCATCGAAAACAGAGACCCTGGCTTCGTCGTGTTTGTACTTCGGCTGGGGTGAGGCGCCGTACGGGTAAGGCAGTGAATGTGGAGGAAGGAGCGGTTAGCAGCGGGGTGGGATTGGTGGGGCTGATCAGGGCTGCGGAAGTGATAGGCTTAGGTGTGTATGGTGTTTGGCGAGGTGCAGGAGTGTATGTGGTGCGTCCCGAATTGAGTTTATCCTCAATTAGTTTAGCTAGGCCATAACATTGATGTAATGTAGTCGGGTTTAGGGTAGCAAGTTCGTGTTGAATTTCTTGTTTTAGACCCGAGATAAAACAATTGAGTAGAGCTTGGTGAGATAACCCGGTAACACAATTGCTAATGCGTTCAAATTCGGCCTGATATGCAGCGACAGAGCCTGTTTGTTTGAGTTTGAATAGTGTGACTTGGTGGTTTTCGAACGAGGATGGCCCGAATCTAAGTTCCAAGGAGCGTGTAAACTGCGGCCAATCACCAATTAGCCGATTGTTGTGTAAGTACTTGAACCAGCTTAACGCTTCGCCTTGAAAATGAAAGGATGCGAGTGTGGCCCTTTGTTCAACCGGGATATTGTAAAATGTAAAATACTGTTCGGCTTGAAAAAGCCAGTCAAGGGGTGCGGTGCCATTAAACGATGGAAGGTGGATTTTTGGTGACTTCAGGGTAAGGGTGGATGATGATGGTGGGTTCGGTGGTGGTGGTGGTGGTGGGTTGTTGTTGGGTGGTGGTGGGTTTGTGGTGATGTGTTTGGTAATAGCTTCTAGCATGTCAGTATTATTCGCATTCATAGTGTCAAACTTAGTGTTGAGGTTTTGCATGAATTCTTGAATTGATGAGAGGGCTTCGGCAAAAGATGGATCTTGGAGTGGAGGCATGGTGAAGAGTAGCAATGAAAGCACCAAATGATACAAGCCTATCCCACACTAGGCATGCATCAACCTTATAAGGGGAAGTGTAGAACTTGTTGATTGTGAAGAAGTATTAAAACAATATTTAGGGGAATAAAAGTCACATATGGTGAGACATATGTCTTAGACGTGAGATTGCAAGTTGGTGAAACAAATTAATTTGTTTGGCTCAAACGTGAGCAACCATATCAAAACGTGATAATTGATGTCGATTGTTTTGGAGCTAAAGAAATAGTATGCCACGTTTGGTGACTTATACCTCACATTTGGTGAGGTGACTCACATCTAGGGATGGCAATGGATACCCGATCCAGTGGATATCCATCCGATCCACCCGATTATTCGTGGATATGGACGATCTAAATGGATATGGATATGGATGTGGATGAAAAAATTTCATCCATGGATGAACCCGCTTTCACCCGAAATAACTAAATATATAAATTTATCACTCAAATTAGTATCATTTATGTAGTGATATTTCATTAATTATATTCATATTCATCCTTCTTTATATTTTCTCTAAAAATATAACTTTCTTCTTATATTTTGTTTTGTTTAAATAATTAAATGTATTTATCCTACTTTGGTGGTTCAAATGTGATTTCATGTAACTAAAAGTAAGCAACTTACATGTCGATATCTTTACACATTTAATAGGTTATCTATTGAATATTTGTTATATAGATTAGTAAAATGTGACTTTCGGTAGCATAAACTATTAAAAATAAAACTTTTGATCGTATATAGTGAACCACCGCTTATAATTGTTAAAAATAAATAAATTTAAACGGATATGGATAATTATCCATTAACCCGCTTCACTCGACGGATATGAATATGGATGGATGAAAAGTAAAAAAAAATAAATGGATATGGATATGGATACGGCCTCACCCGATCCATATCCGATCCATTGCCATCCCTACTCACATCCATTAGGGTATATGGTTCTAGAATATCCTAGCTTGCTCCCTAAGCTATTGTTTTCTCCTATAAATACTCCCATATGTAACCTCTTCTTCGTGTTCATCATTATTATTCGTTTATTGTGGGGTTATCAAGTTCTTGTTAGGGCTCACTAAAATTCTTAACAGAACTCACTCCCAAAAGCTAGCTTGAAGGAGGAGGGAACACCCACCCTTTATAAGGCACCAACTAGTTTGTTCTCTAGTCAATGTGGGATTATATCAATACCCCACCCTTTAAAGATCCAACGTCCTCGTTGGTCACGGTTGGCACCCTTTCTTTCGGTCCAAGCCACCACTCCGAGGCCTCGTTGGTCACGGCTATGTTGGTCACGGTTGGCACCCTTCTCTTCCCGGTCCAAGCCACCACTCCATAGGCCACCACTCCGAGGTGTTGGGATCTCGAAAGATGGGATCTCTCAATGAAAGCACCAAATGATACAACCTTTTTGAGTAGGTTAAACTCCTAAGAAAGGGGATGGGAAGTAACAAAGACTTGGGGCAATTTTCTCATATCCATTAATGAAAAATCAAAGTACAATTTATAGAACTAAGGATGCAGTTACAGAATTAAACGTGCATACTAACCCACTAATCATGCAACTAACGAACTACATAAAATAAGGAGAGAACATGCATGCATATCGCTAAATCATGGGATACTTAAAGACTGCTTCAACTCCCCCACGTGTCAGCAACTTATTCAACAAAATAAACCAACAGCTACTTCATTTGTTTTGGGCCTGAACATTAATTCTTTTCATTGCTGGGCCGCAATCTTTTTAATCTTTAAAACGGGCTGGAAGTCTTCTTTCACGAATGGGCCTTTGAGCTGCAGTTGTAGACCCAATGTTGCTATCAGCCCCCAATTTTTGTACTCAGTATATCCCTAATATTTAATTTTCCCTCCAAACTCCACCATTTTTATTCCTTTAATATTCCTTCAAACTCACACACACTCAAGTTCACCGTCTTACAATTTCTCAATTTCTCAATTCCTAAATTCACCATCAATCGCCAGATCACATGTAATTTTTCAGTAATTTCATCCGTTTTCCAAGATCAGAGTTCCATTATGTTTACTAATTACTCAGATACTCGTCGTTATCGTACTTTAATCTGGTAAAGGTATATATATATAATTATATAAATTACAATATAATAAACAATGTATTCATATATAATATAATATATATTTACATATATGTTTTGCTGTATCTAATTGTATTTTGTTACAAGTTTTGATTTGAGTTGAAAAAACTTACTTAGGGTTTTGGTTTTGCTCCTAGGGTTTAATCAATGGCTGCAGTTACCGATCATATAGCTGGTTAACTATCTTCTTATTACGTTTTTCTGTACGTGTGATCTTATGATTTTAAGATGTAATACATTTGTGTTTCATTTGTCGGAATTAACAGAAAATAAGGTTGATGCAAGTTTTGAGATTGATCACAGTATAGCTAACGATTTTGATTATATTGATGAAATGGAAAACGAATTTGTGAAAAGTGAATTTGTGAAATTGGATGAGGATACAGAGGAGTAGGATATTCCAAATTTTGTTGGTGATTTGAGAGCTTTGATGCTTGATGACAGTGAAAATGATGTTGTGTTGGATAGTGATGATGAAGGTATATGTCAGGATCAAAAGGAGGGGAAATTTAGAGGTAAAACTGTCATTTAATTTCGCGATCATCAGTTTATTCGGTTGATGTAGATCTCAGTGGTAATGGTTACGAAATATGTTTTGCATTGCATCGTTCAGAATCAGCAGGATATAAGGTTGATGCAAGTGTTGAGATTCATCATTTTATTGCTAAGGATTTTGATTATACTGAAGTGGAAAGTGGATTTGCGAAAAGTGAATTTTCGAATTTTTTGGTGATTTGAG
Organism: Rutidosis leptorrhynchoides; assembly: GCF_046630445.1. Classification (NCBI taxonomy): domain Eukaryota; kingdom Viridiplantae; phylum Streptophyta; class Magnoliopsida; order Asterales; family Asteraceae; genus Rutidosis; species Rutidosis leptorrhynchoides. The sequence continues at coordinate 17,174,025 of NC_092342.1, read as the reverse complement.
ATCTTTAATTGTTGATGACAGTGAAGAGGAAGTTGTGTTGGATAGTGATGATGAAAGGTATATGTCAGGATCTTTATTTTCATGATTAACAATTTTATATCCAGTTGATGTAGATTTTAGTGGTAATAGTTATGAAATATGTTCAGCATTACATTTTTAGCTTATTATAAGATGTAACTTGGCAACTATACTACCAACGGATCTTCGGTCCAGCGGTACCGCGGTTACACTTGTGTACTCGCAGGGCTAGAGGTCTCGGGTTCGAACCTCGTCACCCGCTCTAGGAATTGAAATATATTCCTTGAAGGTGGCCCAAAGGGAAGGTTTTACCGACCCGCTCCGGGACTAAGGTTCGGCCCGCCTGCCCCTCGGGATGGTTTAAGGGTCGGATCCTCAGAGTGTGGTTCGGGTTTCCTGCCCGAAAGCGCGTGTGTGTGTGCAAATGATGAGTGTCGTTGAAATAAATGATACGCTGATGCAAGCTTGCCTTTCAAAAAAAAAAAAAAAAAAAACTTGGCAACTATACTTTTCAATGTTGATCGTTGTTTGCAGTTTAGACTAAATCATAACTTAGTGAAAAATTGTTGCTCAAAAATTCTATTTGCCTTTTATTCAGTCTGATCTATAATATATGTATCACAAACTGTTATATTATTGATTTATTTACTCATTTTTAACTGTACACATTATCAGGACGATTATGAAGACATACTAGTGCAGTTGGTTTACAATCAATTGAGGTTTCGTCTTCTGCAGGAAGCAATTTGACAGACAAAATGTCTGATAATGATCCAAATCTTGTACATGCTGATACTCGTTATCAAGAACAGCAAATTGTTGTTGCAAGATCAAAAGAGATAAACTCAATATCAAATAATGAAAATGTACCTATCATTGATCCAGAACAGTATAGTAAGAAATGCAATAATCTTGAGAACAATAAGAATGATAATGGAGCATATGATGAATCTCAAGAACCTGGTGAGTCATCACAAGCTAATGCGTTGGAATTTGTGGATCATTATTTGTCATTTAGTGTTGTTAATTCATCTCCAAAAGCCACAAATTCAAAAGTTCTTGGGATAAGATCACCCCTTGCATCATATGCGAAAGGGTCCAAAGATTTGGCAGTGCAAATCAATCTTTTTTCCAAAATTGATAATCCAAACTTCAACTGGGATGATAATCAGCCTGTAAATGAGTGTGATGAACAGCTCGGGGTAGAATTACTGAAACGCCCTTTTGAAAATGATTGTGGCAATGAGAAGGATGTTAGTTTCGACACTCAAATGGCAGCTGAAACTCTGCAAGCTTTGTTGTATACCCCACCTTCTGCTGTCTATGGTATAAACCAAAAGGAGTTGAATGTTGAGTTGCCGAGTACCATAAAGTCAAGAGGAAAGTCAACAACTGAAAATGTGAAGAAGTTACATAGTAGAAATCGAAAAGTTATTAGTAGAAATAGGGGAAAGAAACATTCTGACAAAAAAGTTGAAACCTTTTCACCTGTAGCTTCTCGAACTAGACAGCACAGGTCATCAGTAAAACGTTCAAAAAAGACTGAAGATATGCGTAATATGGGGTATATTACACATGGTAAACTGAATAATTTTTATAAAAGAAAATTGGCTCATTCAGATACTTTTGGTGATTCATGGAAATGGCCAAAAAAGAGAAGGACGTGTAGAAACCTGAGACGGAATGTAACATTTAAAAGTACTGTAAATACACTATCCTCTTTTGTTATAGTTGACAATGGAAATTCAGTTGTGGGACCCGGTGAAACGAAAGGGAAGTTCGGGGAACCTTTTTGGATGTCAAATATTAAGAGGAAAGCTTGTTCTGCTTCTAGACACAGGTCAACATATGGAAATAAACTTTGAAAGAGTGGTCAACACAAAAAAATGGTCATTCATGTGTGGTAGATATTACTAACACCAAGTGTGCTTCGATGAATTGTACTTCAGCATTGGCTGATGAAAAGACGATGAACGGTTCATTAACACTTCTTAAGGTAATATTGGGGTGCTTGCAATAATCGTTTTATAGTGTTCAAGTAACATGATTTTCTATTTGTTCACTTATGATGGGTCTTATGTTGTGTACATAACGGATTAAATGCGTAAGTAAAACAAATAGCATAAAAGGAAACGGGTCAAAAGCTTGAAAGTTGCCCAAAGTGTTTTTGTAATGCAGCAAACCTCAAAAGTTCATTTCTTTTTAAAGTGGCTTCGATTATAGCTAAATTATTTATCTTTGTGATATAATTAGTATTGATATATATAGACGAAAAAAAATGTTTTGGGTTAACCCAATCTACCCCTCTAAACCAAAAATTAAGCATTATGACCCTATACGCCGGCCCGCCCATTTTACCACATTTTCTACACACATATAATTGATCGCATAATTATTCGATATCGCATAATTACTATTCTATCCAAACCATAAATTCAAACCCACTTTCTATGACCTTATGTTCTGTTTGGTGCTGGCTACAAGGATCAAAAAGTCCTTTTTACCCCAAATGTTGACCATGACACAGATATGATTAAAAGCTTAGTCATGGCAGCTCAAGGCCAGGTGCATTCTTGCTCTTATTTCTTTATGTTCATTACAATTCTACTATGATCATCATAAAGCTATGTGATTATTTATAAAATCTGTTATGACTACTATACTCATTAGTAAGTGTGACAGTGACAATTCTTACCCACTTACTTCGTAATGGGTCACTTTGGGTTATTCATTTTTGCAGCAAGTAAATTAACGAAGTATAACTTGTTAGAGAATGGTCAAATGGCTTAAACATGGTTGCAAACGACAGTTGCGGTGTCCGTTGTGAGGGTTTGGTGACTACTCCCTCTCGGTCAACTCTAAAAGTCAGGAAAATCGGTCAGTGTCGCTGAAAATTTGACATTTTTTTTTTTTTGGCCTTGTTCTAGTGTAAACGAAAATCCCAAGCCCAATTAAAAATTAGCTGGGAAGAACACCGACTTACATAGTATCCCTTAAAGATAAATTATTAAATAAACGCTATACACTATAATAATAAAGTCAATGCTAGTCAACGTGCGTCTCGACCTTGTCTTGACCAATTTGACCGGTTCGTCTCCGTCTCGCGTCTTTTTCAACCTTGTTTAAACAGGTTGAAGATCACAAATAGTGTTTGTATACCTCATACAGTCTCCAAATCGCTCCCTTCTATACATTTGTTTAGTTTTATACAGTATATAATAAAGCATTTTTGTAATCATATTTATTGTCTTTAACTTTCTACTGGAGTTTGTCCTTAAATAATATATGTTATAATAATGCATACCTTGATCAAACATTTTGTATCCGCCATTGATATTCATGTTACAGGTCATGGAAAGCATTCAGCAAGCCAACATGGAGTACATGTTCCCAGATAATATCTTGATTATCTCTTGTGAACGAGATTATGAGGCATGCATTCCGTTTTTAGACAAAGGTATCTGTAGATCCATATTTTGTTCCTTTACATGTGATCAATATTTGAAATGTATATGATAAACATATTGGATGTATCGTGTATGTTTACTTGCAGGTGCAGCAGCTTAGCTTACAGTTCAGAACTCTTACTAAATGGTATCGTTTTTCAAAAACTAGAATATGTAAGGTCATCTGAACTATATTGACATGTGTGAATTCTGATGAAAAGGCCCAAATTACAAGCTGATTATAACAATATCCTATGACCAGTCATACCTATGTTCCTTTTTAATTAACCCAATATATGAGTTCCATATACTTGAAGTAAAGAAAAATGATGCAACACAATAGAGTATAGAGAAATCGTATAAAATAATAACTAGAGGAGCAATATTGACCAGTTTATCTATATAAGGGTCTATATGGGTATGTTTGATCGTTAACAATCATTTGAGGTCTCATTTTCTGCAGGAAGCAATTTGACAGACAAAAAGTCTGATATGATCAAAATCTTGTACATATTGATACTCATTATCAAGAACCGCAAATTGCAAGATCAACAGAGATAATCTCAATATCAAATAATGAAAATTTACTTATGGTTGATCCAGATCCAGACCAGTATAGTAAGAAATGCAATAATGTTGAGAACAATAAGAAAATAATGTTGATGCAAGTGTTGAGATTGATCATGGTATTGCTAATGATTTTGATTATACTGAAGAAATTGAAAGCGGATATACGAGAAATCAATTTGTGAAATTGGATGCAGATATGGAGGAGTTGGATATTCCAAATTTTGTGGTGATTTGAGAGCTTTGATGCTTGATGACAGTGAAAATGAAGTTTTTTTGGATAGTGATGATGAAAGGTATATGTCAGGATCAAAAGGAGGGGAAATTTAGAGGTAAAAATGTCATTTAATTTCGCGATCAACAGTTTATTCGGTTGACGTAGATCTCAGTGGTAATGGTTACGAAATATGTTTTGCATTGCATCTTTCTGAATTAACAGGAAATAAGGTTGATGCAAGTGTTGAGATCGATCACTGTATTGCTAAGGATTGCTAAGGTTGATGCAAGTGATTTGATGAATCATGTGACGTTTGGTCTTCTGCAGGAAGCAATTTGACAGACAAAAAGTCTGATAATGATCCAAATCTTGTACATGCTGATACTCATTATCAAGAACAGAAAATTGCAAGATAAAAAGATATAAACTCAATATCAAATAATGAAAATGGACCTATGGTTGATCCAGACCAGCATAGTAAGAAATCCAATAATGTTGAGCACAATAAGAATGATAATGGAGAATATGATGAATTTCAAGAACCTGGTGAGTCATCACAGGCTAATGCATTTGAATTTGTGGATCGTTATTTGTCAGTCAGTGTTGTTAATTCATCTCCAGAAAAAAGAAAGGGAGCTTCGGGGGAACCTTTTTGGAGCTCGTTCTGCTTCTAGAAAAAAGGTCAACAGATGGAAATAAACTTTTGAAAGAGTGGGCAACACAAAAAACTGGTCATCCATGTTTAGCAGATGTTACTAACATTAAATGTGCTTCGATGAATTGTACTCCAGCTTTGTCTGATGAAAAGAAGATGAATGATTCGTTACCAAATCAAAAGAAATTAACTTGGAGCTGCGTTTTGAAGGTGGATATCTAGTTATTATGAATCTAAGTTGCGATAATTATTTTATAGTATTCGAGTAACATAATTTTCTACCTGTTTACTTATGATGAATCATATGTGTGTACATAACTATAGTTAAATGGGTAAGTAAAACAAATAGCACAAAAGGAAACAAGTCAAAAGGTTGAAAGTTGCCCAAAGTGTTTTTGTAATGCAGCAAACTTCAAAACCTCATTCTGCTTAATGAGGTTTCGATTATTGTTAAAATATTATTGTTGTAATCAAATATAAATCCAAACCCGCTTTATATGATCTTATGTTCCGTTTGGTGCTGGCAACCAGGATCAAAGAGTCCTCGTTACCCCAAATGTTGAACCTGACAAAGATATGATTAAAGGCCAGGTGCTTTCATGATCTTATTTCTTTATGTTCATTACAATTCTACTATGATCATTTTAAAGTTATGTAAAAACCATATTTATAATATCTGGGGGTGTGATGCCTACTACTACTACACTCATTAGTAGAGGTGACAGTGATAGTTTTTACCCACTTACTTCTGTCTGGGTCACATTGGGTTGTTCTTTTTGCAGCAAGTAAGTTAACGAAGTTTTACTTGTTAGAGAATGGTGAAATGGCTTAAACAAGGTTGCAAACGATGGTTTGCTGACTAGTCCGTCCCGTTTCACCTAAAACCGTCTTATTAGTCGCTCAACACTAAAAGTCTGGTCAAAATCGGGAATATAGATCAACGTCGGTCAAAAGTTGACTCTTTGGCCTTGTTCTAGTACAAACGAATTTCTCAAGCCCATTTAAAAATTGGGTGACATATAGCATCTCTTAAACATAAATTATTAAATACACTATAATTATACAAAACAATATAAAAATCCTATATATTATTCAAAAGTCAACGTTAGTCAATGTCAGTCTCGACCCCGTCTTGACCAATTCGACCTTTCAAGGTTCTGACCGATTTGTCTCCGTCTCGCTTCTTCTTTTTCAACCTCGTTTTAACAAATTGAAGATTACAAAATAGTGTTTGTATATGTTGGAACATTCAATAACATTCATAATTAAGTTGCAACTTGCTAATATATTAAATGAAAAAGAGTACAAAAAACTACTGCTTTTTCTATAAAAGAGACTACATCGTGCTTTTGTATTCTACCTAATTATGCTACAATTACATCTGCTTAAATACTAAAAAATATGCTTCCTAATTAATAGCAAAATAAAGCTGCCACAACTCCTTGAGATCCATATCTCCCACGATTGCTATTTTTTATCCATGATCCTTTTTACTTAGTCATCCATCTAACTCACCAATCCCACGTGCAAAACAATCTTTATTTAACCTACTGGATCACGTTGGATACATCCTTATTGGGCTGCAACAACTCTTACTAACGGGCCTTTGAACCATTGCTTGTTGCGCTGCAACTTTGTGTTCAAGATTACCCCAATAGTATACCACATACAATCTCTGAAATCGCTCCATTCTATACATTTGTTGAGTTTTATTTTACGATAAAGCATTCTTGGAATCATAATTAATGTTACAAACTTTCTACTGGAGTTTTTTATTGAATATATTTTCTGTTATGATATTGCATACGTTAATAAAAAAATTTTGTATTGCCACTGATGGTCATGTTACAGGTCATGGAAAGCATTCAGCAAGCCAACATGGAGTACAGGGTCCCGTATAATCTCGTGATTATCTCTTGTGAACGAGATTATGAAGCAAGCGTTCCGTTTTGTACGAAACTATGAACACATACAAAAATCACACCAAACCTTGAAAATCATATGATTAAAACCAAAATTACAGAAGAAGATTCACAAACAAAATACAGGAAAGAACAGCTCTAATATCTAGCAGACTAGAACAATCTCTCATAAGAACACTAAGTATCAAGATGATACTTCTTAAATCAGCCAATTTTGGAGCTAGGGTTTTGAGATTAAAACGAGAGAAAACTAGATGATGAACAAAGGAGCCGTATGTTGTGAATGAAGAAAAGAATCCAGAAAAGATGTATAAATATATCCATAAATTGCACTTTGATCCTTGCAGCATGTAGACTTTACAAAATGATCCCTCAAGACTTCAATATCAGCATACAACAACATAATTTCTTAAATCATCAAGAAAATAAAAAACCTACAAAGAAATAAAACAAATATAAGAACAAAATAAAAAAACAAAACATTTCAGAATAAGATTAAATATATATGTATAAATTTTAACATCCCCCCTCAATCTTATTCTGGAAATAATCCAATAATCTCAATTTTTTAGAAAGAAAATGATGTTGAGCCTTGCATAATCCTTTAGTGAAAACATCTGCAACTTGATCTTTTGAATCAACATATTCCAACCTTAACAATCCAGAAAGATTTTTTTCTCTAACAATATGAACATCAGTTTCAAAATGTTTTGATCTTTCATGAAATACAGAATTAGCAGCAAGAAGAATAGCAGATTTATTATCACAATATAGATGAACAGGTAACATGTTATGAATGCCAAAATCATTAAGAAGTTTAAGAACAAATATAATTTCACAAGTAGTAGCAGCTAAAGATCTATATTCAGATTCAGTTGAAGATCTAGAAACAGTAGGCTGTTTTTTACTTTTCCAGGACACAAGAGAACCACACAAAAACAAACAGTAACCTGAAACAGACCTTCTAGTACTTAAACATTTTCCCCAATCTGCATCTGAATATGCAACAAGGTTAAAAATATCATCAGCTTTTTTTATACATACTCCTTTTCCAGGAGATCCCTTAAGATACCTTAAAACCCTTAAGGCAGCCTTAACATGTGATTGTAAAGGAGCATGCATATGTTGACTTAAGGTTTGGACAGAATAAGATATATCAGGTCTGGTATGTGTAAGATAAATAATTTTTCCAATTAATTTTTGAAATTCAGTAATGTTTTCCAAAAAATCATCACCTTTTGATGCTTCAGAAGCTAAAACTGAATTAACTTCCAAACGTGTATCAATAGGTTTGCAAGCAGACATACCAAATTCATCCAACAAATCCAAACAATATTTTCTTTGTGACATGCACAAACCTTCATTTCCTTTTATAATTTCAATACCCAAGAAATATTTAAGTAACCCCAAATCCTTAATCATAAACTTAGAATTCAAAAAACTTTTAACATTATCAACTTCAGAATTATTATTATCAGTAATAATAATATCATCCACATAGACAGGGGCGGAGCCAGGAATTTACGATAGGGGAGGCTTACTCGATAATTAGAAGAGGCAAACCAAATAAAACTAAAGGAGGTCAACTTCCTACGTAAAACCTATTTTATTTGTTTTAAACATATATAGATAACTACTTTACGAAACTTTGAGAACTATTAAACAGTAAAAAATGCTACTATAAAATTTGCAGTATGAAATCCAAATTAAGTCTTTCGAGTGGATTTTCAATAGATCGAGAGGAAGAAAGCTTGAGTGGCTCACTTGGCTTTCTAACCTAAGTTCATATCTTAACATTCCATGACTTGTATAGTATTTATGCTCTCTTTGCATCCCTATTTTAATAGCTTGTAATCTTCGTGTGCTTTGTTTATACTCTTGAGCAATGGGATGATTGATGAGATGTATGGATCCCCCTCTTTATTGTAACTTTTTGTTGAATTAATATATTTGCTTTATAAAAAGAAAAAATTTGCAATATGAAAATTGATATGGCCCATCAAGAAATTGATAAGTAAATTGTACGATATGTTCCAGTTAATATTACTATGTACCTAGTTTTGAAAGGTAGGTAACCCAAACAATTGGATTAGATGAATAATTGAGGGATGTTTAGCTAAAATAATTAAATATGAACTATTAATATTTCATTGGAATCGGGTCTATTAGGGGAGGCTGAGCATCCCTCTGTCCCCTCCCTGTCTACGCTACTGCACATAGACAAGTAAAGCAACAAATATATCATCTTTAGACAAAATATACAAAGAATAATCATTACCACTTTAAACAAAACCATACTCAAGTAAAGCAGAGGTAAGTTTAGCATTCCACATTCTTGGTGCTTGTTTAAGTCCATATAAAGATTTAGTTAGTTTACATACTTTTGACTTATTATTATTATCACCAAAACCTTTTGGAAATTCCATATAAACTTCCTCACACAGATCACCATATAAGAAAGCATTATTAATATCAAGTTGAAACAAATCCCAATCATATTGAATAGCAAGATTTAACAAACATCTAATAGTAACCATTTTAACCACAGGAGAGAAGATCTCATCATAATCAAGTCCTTCTCTTTGACTGAACCCTTTAGCAACAAGTCTAGCCTTGTACCTTTCAATTTCACCACTAGATTTATATTTAATCCTATAAATCCATTTGCAGCCAATAGCTTTTCTTCCTACTGGAAGATCAGAAACAACCCAAGTATTGTTTCTGTGTAAAGCTTCAATTTCATTGTTCATAGCCTCAATCCACTTTGGATCTTTACAGGCTTCCTCATAATATTGAGGTTCAACAGATTTATCAAGAGAAGAACTGAAACATTTAACACTATCAATCATGTTTGAGTAATTACAGTAATTACTCATTGGATATCTAACTTTAAAATTAAGATTATAATCATTTAATTTAATAGGAATATTCCTAATCCTACTTGACGTTCTCAAGTTCATCTGATTGTCACCATCTATGTTACTTTGATCATTGTTATTTTCAGAATCAGAAGAAGTGTTAGTGCCCTCAGGGTTAGTATCAGATTCACTTGAATAGTGAATCAGTGGTATCAATAATCTCAGTCTCCTCCTCTGGAGTATCAATGAGATTTTGATCACTGCCATTGTCTTCTTCAGTAATAACTTCCCCTTCATCATTGGGACTTTGAGAAGTGTTTGGTTTAGATGACTCAGACTCAAAAAAGTTTATATGATCATTATCAATAGAAATATCAATAGCTTTGGACTTAAGTTTAAAAGGAAAAACAGTTTCATAAAATTTGACATCTCTAGAAAACATGATAGAATTTGACTCAAGACTTAGTAATTTATAACCTTTTTTGACATTTGAATAACCTAATAAAACACACTTTTCAGACTTACTGCTAAACTTATCATTATTATTAAGTATACTAGCAATACACAGACATCCAAACACTCTCATATGGGAGAGACTGGGTTTAAACCTATAAATCATTTCAAAATGAGATCTTCCAAGTAACACAGATGAGGGCAGCCTGTTGATAATATAGGTAGCAGTTAGCGCATAATCAGACCAATAGCACAAAGGTAAATTACTTTGAAACAACAAAGATCTAGCCACATTCAGTAAATGTCTATGCTTTCTCTCAACAATACCATTTTGTTGAGGTGTGTAAGCACAACTAGTCTGATGAACAATGACATTTTCAACACAGAAATCTTCCATTTTTTTGTTGACAAATTCAGTACCATTATCACTTCTAAACATTTTCACATTTACATTGAATTGATTTTTAATTAGTTTAACAAAACTCAGAAGATTATCAAAAACATCACTTTTAGTTTTTAACAAATAAACCCAAACAGCTCTGGAAAAATCATCAACAATAGTCAAGAAAAATTTAAAACTAGAATAACTATTAACCCTGTAAGGGCCCCATACATCTAGGTGAACTAATTCACCAATTTTTGAAGATGTATGATCACTCAAGGGAAAAGGATCCCTTGATTGTTTAGCCTTATAACAAACATCACTATAAAAATTAGGATTGATCCCAATACTATTCTTAAGAAGTTTAAGAACTTGAGTAGCAGGATGTCCTAATATGCAGTGCCACAGAGAAGTAGAAGCATAACACATAATCTTCTTATTAGAATCAATACCTTTATCACAATCAAAAATATACAAGCCCCCTACTTCATTACCAATCCCTACAACCTTCTTTAGATCCAAATCCTGAATAAAACAATTATTACTAGTGAAACCAATGAACATAGGATAATCCTTTGAAAGCTTATTAACAGATAGTAAGTTAACACAGTATCCAGGAATCACAAGAACATCTTTTAGCACACAATTATTGGTTAAGTGAAGGTTACTAATCTTTGTAATTTTAGCAAGAGTACCATTTGGATGACCTACAGTCATATTTAATTTTGACACATCAAATACATTTACTAAACCTTCATTTGAACCAGTCATATGTCTAGTTGCTCCAGAATCAATAATTCATTTGTTATTAAAATCATTGTTACTATAACCATTTTGTTTAAAAAATGTATCAAACTTTGAGTTAAACACAATATTAAAATTGAAAAAAGTACCTGCCATATTGGCATGTACATTTCCTTGGGTAGATTGATCATGCAATAAACTCATAAGCTGTGAAATTTGCTCAGAAGAGAAAGGATGAGAATTATTATCACTAGTATTCACAGCAGGCACAGAATTATTACTGACAGCAGATTTAGTATCATTCCTTTTAACCCAACCAGGAGGATAACCAACAATTTCATAACATCTTTCAATAGTATGACCTAACCTTTTACATTTAGTACACTTAAGATTAGGATTAGGTCCATTACCAATTCTCCTTTTGTTATCAAAAGTCTTGGATACTAAGAAAGCAGAATTTTGATTTTTAACAGAACCAGAACTACTAGCTTGAGAAGAAGTTCTATGAGACTCTTCTCTTAAAACAATAGCAAAAGCAGTTTTAACACTAGGAAGAGGATCAATTAATAAAATATTACTTCTCACAGAAGAATAAGACTCATCTAAACCCATTAAGAACTGCATTAGCTTAATTAAATCATTATGAGTCTTAAATTCTTTATTAGCTTCACAAACACAAGTAGGTAATTTAACAAGAGCATCAAACTGTTTCCATAAAGCATTTAACTTATGATAGTAATCAGATACAGTAGAGTTACCCTGTGTTAATGAATTAAGTTTTTGATGCAGATTAAAAGTAACAGAACCATCTATCTTATCATAAGTTTCTTTAAGTTCTTCCCATACAGTTTGAGCAGATTGAGCAAATACTTGACCACAATACAATTCATCAGATATAGAATTTAAAATCCATGAAAGAACCACATAATTGCATCTATCCCATTGTAACATAAGCACATTATCAGTTTTATTTTCTTACAAGAACCATCAACAAAACCAAACTTATTTTTGGTATGTAGGGCTAGAGTCATAGCCCTACTCTAAACATTATAGTTCTCTGTCCCCTTAAGCTTTAAAGAGACAAGAGCAGTAGTACTAGTATCACTAGCATGCAGATAAAGAGGATCACCAAAATCAAGATCACTCACTTGAGTGATCTTGTGTGTATCACCAGAATCAGAATCCTTTGTCATATTAACAAATAATCAAGAAACACAGAAAAACCAACAATATAGCAAAGGCAGAAAACAAACAAGCACACAACAAATAATAAAAAACCACAACCACAGCAACAATTGCTGGCCAGACACCTGTAAGGAAGAACAACTTACAAATCTCCAGTAGCAATTGGTTACTAGCCAAGCACCCTGTAAGGATTAAGAACACACAAATATATAATATAAACAGGTCAGAATCAACCAAGTGCCTGATCAGGTATTCACACGTTTCAAGAACGTAGATCAAGAGTTGGGCACCGGGATTCAGTCAAAACAGGGTAAAAAATAAAAGACTAGAAGATAAGAACAAGAAAACTCCCCTATCAAGAAGAAATCCTGAAAAGAAGAAGAATAACAGCAACGGAAGACAGGAATCAACTTAGATCGCCCAGACAGAAGAAAACCCTAATTTGACAATTTAGGGTTTGAAGAAATATCACCGGAAAAATCAACAATAGTTGAGAAAATACACCGGATATAAAGAATAATCAGAACGGCAGCAAGAGAACACCAATTTAATCAACAGAACCCCAAATAATGAAAACCCTAGAATCAGATCTTCAACCCAAAACCAAATCTTCAACCCACAACGTCTCAGATTTGAACGTAGACGCTCTGATACCATGTACGAAACTGTGAACACATACAAAAATCACACCAAACCTTGAAAATCATATGATTAAAACCAAAATTACAGAAGAAGATTCACAAACAAAATACAGGAAAGAACAGCTCTAATATCTAGCAGACTAGAACAATCTCTCATAAGAACACTAAGTATCAAGATGATACTTCTTAAATCAGCCAATTTTGGAACTAGGGTTTTGAGATTAAAACGAGAGAAAACCAGATGATGAACAAAGGAGATGTATGTTGTGAATGAAGAAAAGAATCCAGAAAAGATGTATAAATATATCCATAAATTGCACTTTGATCCTTGCAGCATGTAGACTTTACAAAATGATCCCTCAAGACTTCAATATCAGCATACAGCAACATAATTCTTTAAATCATCAAGAAAATAAAAAACCTACAAAGAAATAAAACAAATATAAAAACAAAATAAAAAAACTGTTATAATAATAATAATAATATAGATATGGATAGTCAATTTTGGTGTATACATATAGTCAATTTTGGTACACAAAGTATGTATTTTTATATTGAGATTTTAGGCTATAAATACTCATGAATGCAAGCATTAAACTTGCACCATTTCTCACACTTACAAAGTGTTTCTTTCTTTCTCTCCATTATCATCTTTGTTCTTACACTTCATTATTAGTATTCTAAATCAAGAATCAAATCACTAAAGGTAGTTATAAGCCTACTGAATTATAACATCAAGAATCAAACCACTAAAGGTAGTTATAAGCCTACTGAATTATAACACGTTATCAGCACGATAATCTTAATACTAAATATGGTTGGCTCTGCCACCAAAATGATATATGGTCGGTTATACCACCAAAATGATATATGGTCGGTTATACCACCAAAATGATATATGGTCGGTTATACCACCAGAATGATATAGGTCGGTTATACCACCTGAAAAAATATATGGTCGACACTGTCGCCAAATTTTCATTTATGTTTACTAATATTTATATTTTTGTTATATAACATTTATTTATGATTGCTTACACATGGTCGACACTGTCACCTACTTATCATTTATGTTATATTAAATTTATGTTTAATGTTTATATACTTATGAATATAAATTGACTCTAATTTATCATGATGTTTGTTTTAATTTTTGATAATAGAAAATGTCGAATCTGGAAAAGCTTAAATTTACTCCTTTAGAATCAACTGGAAACAACTACATGCCATGGGTTATAAAAGTAAAAATGCATCTTAAATCAATGGGCATTCTTGAAACCATAAATGAAAACAACACTTGTTCTGAAAAAGAACAAGCTACGGCATGTTGCTTTATTCATCAACATATTGATGAATGCTTACAAAATAATTATGTGACTGTAGAAGATCCCCATGTTTTATGGGAAGGTCTCAAAAGCAGATTCAATAATCAAAGAGAAATTTTACTTCCAGCTGCAATGGAACAATGGAGAACATTAAGGTTCCAAGACTTTAAGAAAGTAAATGAATACAGCTCAGCTCTGTATAATACATGTTCACAACTTAAATTCTGTGGACATGAAATTAGTGATGCAGACATGATGGAGAAAACTTTCTCCACAATGAATGCTGCAAACATCACAGTGCAAAGAAATTTGAGAATGCTAAAGTTCAAAACATATCCTGAACTTAATTCATATCTCTTAGTTGCAGAGCAAAATGATGAGCTATTAATGAAAAATCAGCAATCCCGTCCTACTGGTACACTTGCAATCCCTGAAGCAAATACTGCAAATAATTATAAACAGGGACAAGGACGCGGGCAAGGTCGTGGTTATAATAACCATCACCATCATCATGCCAAAAGCCATAACTATGGTAGAAACCATCCTTATGGTAATGGTAATGGGCGTGGACGTGGTCGTGGTCGTGGCCGTGGTGGTCAAAGAAATAGTAATCCACGAAAATATAAATATCAACCACAAAACAAGCCCATTAAACAAGATGTTGAAGAAAATTCTTCTAAAAATTCTGAAGAATCTTGCTACAGATGTGGTAGAATGGGCCACTGGGCTAATACTTGCCGAACATCTAAAAATCTTGTTAAGATGTATCAGGATTCGCTGAAAGGTAAAGAAAAGGAAGTAAATTTTGTGGATAATATTGATCCAACAGTCACTGAGAAACCATCTGATTTATATGAAGATTTCTTGAATGTTTAAGTTGTGTGTCTTTTGAAAAATAAACGATTTAATATCGTCTGTCTTTGTCATTATGTTTGCTAAATGTTTCAGTACTATCTATTTGCGTTTAAAATATTGTGTAATATTAATGTACTCACTATTTATTTCTTATATATGAAGTTCAATATGAATTTTGATGGAATACAACATCAATCAAGTGGTGGAGATCTCTGTATAGCAGACAGTGGAACTACACACACTATACTTAAATCCGAGAAATATTTTATTGATCTAAAACCAACGGAAGGAACTATACATACAATATCAGGACCTGCTAACTTGATAAAAGGGATAGGAAAGGCAAATTTCATACTACCAAATGGTACAAAATTTTTAATAAATGATGCCTTATTTTCTCCCAAGTCAAGCAGAAATTTATTGAGTTTCTCCGACATATACCTTAACGGGTATGATTATCAGTCAGTGACAACAGAAAATGAGAAATATTTAAGTATCACTGACAAGAGTCATGTGGTTGAAAAACTACCAAGACTTAGTTCTGGATTACATTATACACATATAAATGTACCAGAAATACATATGGTAGTTAACGAAAAATATATTGATCCTGGTGTATTCAGTTTATGGCATAACAAATTAGGCCATCCAGGATCAACAATGATGAAAAGGATTATTGAATGTACTCATGGACATCCACTAAAGGATAGAAAAATCCATCATGATACAATGGTTCCATGTACATCTTGCTCTCTTGGAAAATTGATAACTAGACCCTCACCACTTAAGGTTGAGAAAGAATCACCAATGTTTCTTGAAAGAATTCAAGGTGATATATGTGGACCAATTCATCCACCATGTGGACCATTTAGATATTTCATGGTTCTAATAGACGCATCTAGCAGATGGTCTCATGTTTGTCTGTTATCAAGCCGTAATGTGGCATTTGCAAAATTTCTTGCCCAAATTATTAAATTGAGAGCTCATTTTCCTGATTACACCATTAAAAGGGTGAGACTTGATAATGCTGGTGAATTTACATCTCAAGCATTTAATGACTATTGCATGTCTATAGGAATTGTTGTTGAACATTCTGTTGCTCATGTGCATACACAAAATGGTTTAGCCGAGTCATTGATTAAACGTTTACAGTTAATCGCTAGACCATTGATAATGAGAACAAAACTCCCTGTATCTATATGGGGTCATGCAATTTTACATGCTGCTGCATTGATTCGCATCAGACCAAGTGCAAGTCATAAATATTCCCCCCTACAACTTGCTTTTGGTCAAGAGCCAAATATTTCCCATCTTAGAACATTTGGTTGTGCAGTGTATGTTCCAATTGCGACACCACAACGTACAAAAATGGGTCCTCAAAGGAGGTTGGGAATATATGTTGGATATGAAACATCTTCAATATTAAGGTATATTGAACCTATGACATGTGACGTTTTTACAGCACGTTTTGCTGATTGTCATTTTAATGAAACATTGTTCCCTAGATTAGGGGGAGAAATGAAAAATAAAGAAAATGATGTTTCATGGTGTGAACATAAATTAATGTATCTTGATCATCGCACAAAAGAATGCGAAAAGAAAGTTAAAAAATAATGCATATGCAAGAACTTGCAAATAAATTACTTGATGCATTTACAGATACAAAAAGGGTGACTAAATCATATATACCAGCAGTAAATGCTTCAGCTAGAATTGAAATTCTAAAAGCTGGAAATGTCACTCATGAGTCTTTGCCACGCCTGAAACGTGGGAGACCAATTGGTTCCAAAGATAAAAAATCCCTGAAAAGAAAAATCAGCTGATAATGAGATAAAAGAAAGTGTTCAAGAAGAACCACAAATCAATATTCCTTCTGCAGAGGATATTGATAAATGTAAATACATAAATTGCAATAAATTATGCAATAATATGAAATCGAAATGGAATGACAAATATTGATGAGAATTTTTCATATAATGACATCATGAATAAAGATGATGAGCTGGAACCAAAATCTGTCATTGAATGTCAAAATAGATATGACTATATACGAGCTGAATTAGAATTGCTCAATAAAAGAAAAGTTTTCGGATAAATCATTTTCACTTTTAAAGATGTGAAACGTATGGGACACAAATGAATTTTTATACGAAAAAGAAATGAGAAATAAAGTTACAAGGTATAAAGCTAGACTTGTAGCTCAAAGTTTTTCTCAAAGACCAGGAATTGATTATGAGAAAACTTATTCTCATGTTATGGATGCAATTACTTTTAGATACTTAATCAGCCTGGCAGTTTTTTTTTAAAAATTTAGAAATGCATCTCATGGATGTTGTAACTGCTTATCTATATGGATCACTTGATAGTGATATATATATGAAGATACCTGAAGGATTTAAGGTACCAGAAGCATCAAATGCAAAAGCCAAAGAAATGTATTCAATTAAATTACAAAGATCTTTATATGGGTTAAAACAATCGGGACGTATGTGGTATAACCGATTAAGTGATTACTTGATAAGCAAATGGTACAAATAAAGAGATCCATGAAGCCATTAAGTACTGAAAAGATCTTAACATATACTGAAAAGATTTTGAAATGTTTCAATATGGACAAGGCAAAACCATTAAGTACTCCTATGGTTGTTAGATCACTCAATGTTGAAGCTGATCCATTTCGTCCATGTGAAGATCAAGAAGACATTCTTGGACCAGAAGTACCATATCTTAGTGCAATTGGAGCTCTTATGTATCTTACAAATTGTACAAGACCTGACATTTCTTTTGCAGTTAATTTGTTGGCAAGGTTCAGCTCTGCTCCTACCAAAAGACACTGGAATGGGATCAAACACATATTTCGATACCTTCGAGGAACTACTGATTTAGGATTATTTTATTCTAACGAATCAAAACAAGATTTGGTTGGTTATGCAGATGCAGGTTATTTATCTGATCCACATAAAGCTAAATCTCAAACTGGATATGTATTCCTAAATGGAGGTACTGCAATATCATGGCGTTCTCAAAAACAAACACTTGTTGCTACATCGTCAAATCATGCCGAAGTGATTGCATTACATGAAGCTACTCGAGAATGTTTTTGGTTGAGATCAATGACACAACTCATTACTGATTCTTGTGGACTAGAACGCGATAAAAGTCCAACAACTATCTATGAAGATAATGCAGCTTGCATAGCACAGATGAAAGAAGGGTACATCAAAAGTGACCGAACAAAACACATACCACCTAGATTCTTCTCATACACTCAAAATCTCATTAAGGACAACCAGATTGAAATGAGATATGTGCAATCTAGCAAAAACTCTGCTGATCTTTTCACGAAAGCACTTCCAACTGCTATTTTCAGAACACACGTTCATAACATTGGCATGAGACATGTTCAAAAGATGTAACAGCTGAAGCGATGTCTACTTGAGGGGGAGTCAACTCCATGCTGCACTCTTTTTCCCTTAGCTAAAGTTTTTTCCCACTGGGTTTTCTTTAGCAAGGTTTTTAACGAGGCAGTAATTTATAGTTGATCTTCAACAAAATAAAATTGCTATCCAAGGGGGAGTGTTATAATAATAATAATAATATAGATATGGATAGTCAATTTTGGTGTATACATATAGTCAATTTTGGTACACAAAGTATGTATTTTTATATTGAGATTTTAGGCTATAAATACTCATGAATGCAAGCATTAAACTTGCACCATTTCTCACACTTACAAAGTGTTTCTTTCTTTCTCTCCATTATCATCTTTGTTCTTACACTTCATTATTAGTATTCTAAATCAAGAATCAAATCACTAAAGGTAGTTATAAGCCTACTGAATTATAACATCAAGAATCAAACCACTAAAGGTAGTTATAAGCCTACTGAATTATAACAAAAACAAAATATTTCAGATTGAATATATATGTATAAATTTTAACACGTTTTTAGACAAATGTATCGTGAGACCCATATTTTATTCTTATGCATGTCATCACTATTTTAAAATGTATATGATAAACAAATGGGACGTGTCATGTATGTTTACTACTATTTCAAATAGTGGACTAAAATTTGTTTTGGGTCAAACCAACCCAGTTTGGCCACCTTTATGAATAACAATACAATACGCATTATTATGCAGTGAATAATAATTGAGCACTTATTTTGCCAATAACCATATTTAACTTGTGGCTATTAGATTTTCAGGCATCAGCTCTTCAAAGACTTTGCTATATTGAAGCCTTATGCCAGACAATGAAGGAAAAACATAGGGTCGATTAGCAACATGAGCCAATCTTCATCTTCGTTAAATAAGTTGGAATTGACAATCTAAGATAAAAGTGAATGGGAGCTGTTGTGGTTTCCATTTTCCTTGCTTTGCTTATTGGATTCTACTACAATAGATATTCCTCATATTTGTGGTTTTCCTCACGCTTTCGTTTCTTGTAAGCTGAAGTACTTCTAATAATGTTTCTACAAGTAAAAAATGAACCGACAAGAATGGATATTGTAGAGCAAACAAGTTAAGAAAAGCAGATAGTTGTAGACTGAAAACTGACAAATAAATAATCGAACAAATAAATCAAAATACAGAACCTGTGTTGAAATCAATGAAACTTAAGAGACCTTTGAATTAGGTTAACAAATACGAGGAGTACTATGGTTCGTAATGTGAAAAGGAGAGTAAAGTTTTTATTTGATCAAGAGCAGAGTAAATAATGTTTTGTGAGTGTTATTGAACAAACAGAGACAAATGAACAAGAGGGCAAAGACTTAAAAAAGATTTTATTTCCCGCCCAGATCACTTCAAACATTTTTGGAGAACGAGACCGGTTTAAAGAAAAACAAGGTCTATAAACATGGGAACCAGTTTTTTAGAAAAAACATGTTCCTAAAGTTAGGAATAGAGATTTTTTTATATATAAAAAAACGGTTCCCCGTTTCCTTCTTTTCTAAAATCGGTTCCCATTCACTTTAGGAACCTGTTTATCCATATTTCTCTAAAACCGGTTCCTTTCAAGGGTTCCTATTCTCATTTGTGTAGTAGTGATTACAAAAAGGTATATGGTAAATGATAGATGAACGGTTGCACTTCAAAAATATCAAATTGTTAATAATGAACTTTTTTACTCCGTTGATTCCTATATTATACTACCTCATTTTGCTAACAGCGTCCATTAGTTTTCAATTTTGCCTTTAGAAACTTTTGTTTATCAAATATTTGCAATCAACATTCCTCCGTCATTTTTTTTTTTTTGCTAACAACATACCTCACTATTATACCCTATTTTACTAACAGCGTCCCTCGGAGGGATGCTGATTGCAATTTTTTGATAAACAAAAGATTCTAAGGGCAAAATTGAAACCGAGGGACGCTGTTAGCAAAATGTGAATACAAGGACCAACGGAGCAAAAACGTTTTTAATGATATATATAATTTTAGGTTGACTTGACCAATTAGCTGTACACATATGTTTGGTAAACAAATTTGTGACGAAATTTTATTAATTAGTTGAATCAGATTGATATTTGTATTTAATACTCGATGTTTCTTAACATATTGATATTTGTATATAATAAACATAAATTCAATTTGATTTTTACCATATACGTGTATTAATTACGAATTTTGATATATTAGAAAACATCGGGTTCACTAACTGCACCTTAATGTATGTGTCTGACATACATTAGCAAAACCCTTTTTGTAATTGGTAATTTTTAGTCTTCAAATGAGTTGGACTTTTCATATACTCATTTAAGGTTGAGCATGACTCGTTAGTCGTTTACTATTACACATTGACTCATGTAGCCTTGATCATGAATCCTATACTCTAAACAACCGATTTTATAATTTTTGGGGGATAGAAGTTGTGTCTGGACTTTTATAACTGCAATTTATCCCAATTAGTATGAGATGAGAAGTTTTTAATTTTTAGACTTAATTACGAAAATCGTCCTTAATGTCTACCTTTTTATTCATCCTATACCTTAAAGTTTCTTTTTTTCATGCTCACCCTTAATATTTTGATATGGTCTCAAAATCATCCCTAGTGCTAACTTAACATTATGTTATCTCCGTAAGTCATTATCAGGTGCTTACCATCTGGGGGAAAATTAGTCTTCTTGTGTCTATGTTAATAATATATATAACATGTATACGAAGCACTAATGCTTAATCTTAACTGCAGTTTTCAATCGACCCTTTGCAAACCCCAGTTCCCAACTAGAATCGTCTCTTCCCAAATTATGATATGCTCAACCGGAATCTAATGATTGGAGTTGAGCTTTCAATTAATCGGAGAACACAATTGAAGAAATTGCTCTGGAATTAATCGATTGTATTTCAAGATTGAATGTTACAGAGTAGAGACCGTAGGGATGGCAATAGATCGGATATGGATCGGGTGAGGCCGTATCCATATCCATATCCATATCCATTTATTTTTTTTAGTTTTCATCCATCCATATCCATATCCGTCGGGTGAAGCGGGTTAATGGATAATTATCCATATCCGTTTAAATTTATCTTATTTTTAACAATTATAAGCGGTGATTCATTATATACAATCAAAAGTAATATTTTTTAATAGTTTATGCGACCGAAAGTCACATTTTTACTAATCTATATAACAAATATTCAATAAATAGCCTATTAAATGTGTAAAGATATCGACATGTAAGTTGCTTACTTTTAGTTACATGGAATCACATTTAAACCACCAAAGTACGATAAATACATTTAAATTAAACAAAACAAAATATAAGAATAAAGTTATATTTTTAGAGAAAATATAACGAAAGATGAATATGAATATAATTAATGAAATATCACTACATAAATGATACTAATTTGAGTGATAAATTTATATATTTAGTTATTTCGGATGGAAGCGGGTTCATCCATGGATGAAATTTTTTCGTCCATATCCATATCCATATCCATTTAAATCGTCCATATCCACGAATAATCGGGTGGATCGGATGAATATCCACTGGATCGGGTATCCATTGCCATCCCACTAGAGAGGAAATTTTTACAAGCCCTAGGCATCTACTCATGAGGTCGTTCTGTTACAACGACAATTCTCAACAGATTACTAACTAACGCTAACAGCTTCAACTCCTTATTGCAATTTGCGGAAGAAACAACGCACGTGCAGTGCACCTGAGCTAACCACGTGAGAAGTACACACCTGTACATATCAAAGTACGGATATTCAAGACTGAGGAACGAAAGAGAAGACATCTTTCGTTTGTATTAATATTGTGACGATGAAGGATGGGGAAGACAACTGAAATACGAAGCATAAATTAGGTTTAAGTTGGGTAAAAAAAATTGGGTCAATTTTCTTAATAAACTAGGCCAAAATCTTTAAAAATATTTCAATATTTTGTTACGTAAATAATAAATAAAATGATTTTAAATGAATTAAATAATAATAATAATTTAAAAAGAATAAAAAATAATTAAATAATGAATTAGACACTGAACCATTTCCACACTTTTGCCTTTTGTATTAGACACTGAACCATTTCTACACTTTTGCTCTTAGTTCTCAATTTTGTGCAAAATTGCACATAGTACAAGTCATCAACGACCATTTCTACACTTTTGCTCTTAGTTCTCAATTTTGTGCAAAATTGCACATAGTACAAGTCATCAACGCATAATATATGTGAATTTATCAAATAAATGAGTGAAATACCACCACCTCCCATATTTTATCCCTGTATCAGTGCACAATTTAACATGTGAAACTGTATCCCTCAAGAACAAGAAAGCAAGTCTACAAAACACTATCGATCCTAAAACCAAAAAAAGGGAGACAACTGGATTTGTAAGGAAAAGTGAATTCACGAGAACCAGAAATCAGTCCCAATTCCCAAACTCAGAACCAGAAATCACTATCACAATCACAACACCAATTAAAACAAAATACCATAGCAATCACTATCACAAATTCTATCACCTAAAAAAACCATCTATTTTTAATAGTCATAACGAAAGTACGAAAAAAATACAGAAGCACAAGAGTTACTACCATCCAAAAGACATGATAGGAGAAATGAAAACGCTGGTATCCGAAAATGGACAAGTTTAAATTGCATTTGACTATTAATGATGATAAAAAAGTACTGCATCTCTCTAATCTTCCATATATGTAAGATGAACATAGTACACTCGCTCATCCCTTTGAAATTAATACCATGCGTATCCGCCTCTATTCATTTACAAGCGTTCCTTCGTTTGGACCATGTTTCTCCAGATAAGTTCTTTTATAACCCGAAGCTCTTCCCACTTCTTTATTCATTTCACCACATATTCTGTTCATCTTTGAATTCTATTCTATCATCGCTCCTGAACATATGCTCAATTTTGCCCTCAACGTTATAAGTCGAATGGCCTCACTCATGACGAAAGCATACTGTATAAAATCATCATGTGTATCATCTCCTGTTTTGGATACTGATAGTTGTCTCAGTGCAACGAGAAAGGTCCAATACGAAATGTGACCACCATCAAAATATCCATTATCATATCGAGAACTAAAATCCAAAATTTTAGGGTTTTCTGACACCCTGTTTGGTAATTTATACCTACCAATGTCATCTACTACGAAATATACTCCTTTAGAATTAACGAAACCCACAAGGTAAATGTCTTTTGGATTTATTAATAATGTTGTTAATAAATACCTCTTCTCAACGATGTTAATCCGTAGAAGTTGGTCATTATTTTTTTTTTCGTCTACGATTACTCTAAATAGATCTAAAAACTTTGCGTAATCATTGGCAAGTTTTAACCGATGATTACACAAAGTGTTTAAATCTATTTAGGCGATCGATATAAATTGAGATAGTGACCAACTTCTACGGATTAACATCGTTGAGAAAGGGTGTTTACTGACTACGTTATTAATAAAACCAAAAGACATTATCTCGTGGGTTTCGTCAATTCTAAAGGTGTATATTTCGTAGTAGATGACATTGCTACGTATGAATTACCAGACGGGGTGTCGAAAAAGTCTAAAACTTTAGATTTTGGTTCTTGATACGATAATGGATATTTTGATGGTGGTCACGTTTCGTATTGGACCTTTCTCGTTGCACTGAGACAACTATCAGGAACCAAAACATGAGATGATACAGATGATGATTTGATACAGTGTGCTTTCTTCATGAGTGAGGCTAGTCGACTTATAAACGTTGAGGAAAAAATTGAGCATGCGTTCAGGAGCGATGATAGAATAGAATTCAAAGATGAACAGAATATGGTGAAATGGATAAAGAAGTGGGGAGGAGCTTCGGGTTATAAAAGAACTTATCTGGAGAAACATGGTCCATACGAAGGAACGCTTGTAGATGAAATACAGGCGGATACGGATGATATTAATTTCAAAGGGTACAATGAGCGAGTAGGCCATTTAGCTGCGGCTACGGTCTGACTTGAGTGTCTTCCTTCATCCAGGTACCATTCAGGATGCAGCTAGTTGAAAAGATAGGAAACCCTTTATATTTGTCATATATAATAAGTAATAAATTGCATGTGTTTGAGATGAGATGAAATACCTACTAAGCTGTTTTTATTCGAAAGATTTAACGAATGATAAGTTTAAATTATGCATATTATTTGTTCTTATTCCTTCATGTTTCATATTTAACATTGGCTTTAATTGGTGGATTATAATTGTATTTATGTTAAGTGAGGCAATTTAGGCTTTGTACATGTTTGGTTATTAAAGTCAGTTTACAAGTAATGAAAATACCTCACAATTATATCTTGGTGTAGGTATAACTATGAGGATTAATATCGAGACTTTAAAAGTCCACGAGAATTTCCATTGTAGCTAGGCCCAATCAAGAATCAGCCTTTGGAAAAGAAGCCCAGCTGATAACAGCCCAACCCAAAAGGAAGATATGAAAATGATATTTAGAAGGCCAGAGAAGAAAAGAAACGAAAACGTGAAATTCATAGTGGCAAAAAAATTCAGGAACGGTTCTTCCGAGTTCGTTGCACCAGATCGTGGCATACCCATATCGTGGATTCAGTTATTGGCATCAATTAGAGAACGTGGAGAGATGGACACGATCAAGGGCTTAGTTGTTAAATTGAGAAGCAACAAGATTTATAAACAGACTCTTATATTCGGTGGAAGAAGAACACAAAAAAAAAAATCACAGTCGATGCCCAATTGCATGTTGTTGCTGCTGCGATTTATTGCATGTTGAGGCGCTGATCATCGCAATTAAAGGCTCACCATTCGTTAGTTGTGATTTTCTCCTAAAGTCATGAGTAGCTAATTTATTTTTACTATCTAGTTAAAGAATTTTCTATGTTTATGAATCCAATTAGGTTTTGAGACTTGTTAATTTCCCTAATTCAGTACTTTTGAGTATTTGCTTATACTCTGCTTTATTTCTTGAACATGGTTACTTTTGATTAATTGAATCAGTTTGTGTGTTTTTTTTAATTGTCAAAGTATCATTTGCTATTTAGATGTTTAAGTCCTTAATTGCTTGAATGTTCTAATGAAAGTAGCAATTAACAATGTTGATTATGGTCAAGTTTTCAATTATTGTTAAGGGTATAAGTAATTTGATTTAGATGAACCGAGCTTATGTGTTTGTCAATCAGAACTGGTAATCTCTTTTGAGTCTAATGCTATCATCAATCAAGCCTTGAGAGCTTGTTTAAGGCCGATTAGTTTGATAAGGGAAATAATCAAAGAGCTTGTTTTGTTTATCGACAATTTAAGAAGAGATAGGTTATTAGAGCTTGTTAATGGCCATAACCAGTTTACTTGTAAATCTCTGAAATGTTTAGTGTAATGATAAACCAAGGATTCATAACTAGATTTATCTTTAACTAGGTCGTACTTTTAATCTATATATTTGTCTTTCACTTGTTTACTGATTACTTTTAATTAGTACTTTTATTTTTCTAAATTGCTAGTAGTATAACTAAACTCAAAACCCCCCTTTAACTTTGTTTGGTAATAAAGAAATAATCTAAACCAATCTCCGTGGAAACGACCCTACTCGTGCTATCTACAAATATTTAAAGTAGGATTTATTTTGTTGGATTCGACACCCACCAACGAACCAAAAAGATGGTGTTTTTTGGTCAAGATCTAACCCAACTTCGCCAACCCCTTTTTATTATCACTCCGTGAGATTGAGTATTGTTTTTGTAAACTTTTTTTTTTTATAATTATCAAAAATGCCAACTATTATCAAGGGTACGTATATGCATTACAGTATCATACCAGATCATCATCTTCTTTTGGTAGAACTCCTTTGACAAAACCATCCCCAAGCCGACTTCTTCTTCAAGAATGCTACATCTTTCTTGCATAAATCAAAGATCCGATTTCTTCAAATATCATTTCTCTAACTAAAAATCCTGCTCTTTTCGCCATGGAAATAGCAATCTAGAATATAATAAAAATAAGGGAAAAAAAAAGAGAAAAAACATGAAAAAAAAATTTAAAGATAAAATGTGTCTTCAAGAATCAAGAATTTTAATTACAACAAATTACTTACATTTTTGGCTCTATTGTGCTTCCCAAACTCTTTCGGTTCATCACATTTTTCATCAGAAATTTCTTCAGGATCCAGCTTTCTTTTCATCCCTCGTTTGTTATAATCTAAACCCTGATCATATTCTTCCTTTGCTTGTTCCTAAATTGATGAATTTTGATTTATTTTTGCTTGATGTAACGAGCTGTGAAGAACATCAGATAATGTTAGTGGTCTAGCTACATCTTTTGCCCCCTGTTGAATTAGAAACATACCTTTTAACTTCATATTACAACTCCCCTATATGAAAATGAAATGTTCACCTTTTATTTCGTTTAAAAAACAAATAGATGAACTTATGAAAGAAGCAAGAAATAAAAGAAGAAAGTAATAAGGCAATCGAAAGTACTTGTTTACTACTGTATGTCATAAGCTGTTCTTACTAATAATCTGATTCAACAGGCATTGATAATTAACTCATACATTTTGTCAACAAACAGAATTCAGTTATACCTATTTTGTGACTGAGTCTTTTTGTATAATAACTAAATGGATTATTCATTAAACATATGAAGTACTTGTACAATTGTACAAATAACATGAAATATCCAAGGTGGAACTTCTTTGTAATAAATACATGGAAGTCTTGAAATTTCTCAACTAAAGTCAACCTTTTTCTTATAAGCCATGAAAAAAAAGTAGATGATCAACTCTGTAACCAATTTCTATATAAATACCAAATAGCTTGTGCAAGTTTATATTCAAACAAAATAAAGAAACAGCAGATTTCATTTTCCTTGTAAAAGCCCAGATTCAATTAATTTAAACTTAGGTTAATAATGTTAAAATACAATGCAAATTTAGAATAATATGGAATTAGTAAATGTATATGGGTAAAATATCTAGATATTAATATGTATAAGAAAATATCTAGATATTAGAATATGAGAGAAAAATCTAGAAATTGAAATGTAAAAGAAAAATCTAGATATTTGTAGGTTGTAGAAATATCTAGATATTTATATATCCATGGAAATATCTAGGTTCTAGAATGTTCCATGGAGTAGTATAAATATGGGAGGAGATTTCATTTGTGTTGTGTGAAGTTGTGAGAGTGAAATAAGAAGTGAGTTGTGAAGAAGAGAAGAAGAGTGTGAGTTAGCGAAAGTAGAGAAGATAAAGCTTGTAAGTAATATTGTAATTGTAATTTAATATAAGTGTTTTTGTTAAGTTTCCCGATCAAGCCTTAGTTTGTGTTTAAGTTCTTAGTGCACTTTTGTTGTTCTTATTATATGGTCGGCTCTGCCGCCTAAGTAATACATGGTCGGTTATACCGCCTAAAGATATATGGTCGACACTGTCGCCTAAGTACATTGTGCACTAAGGATTTATAAAATTAAAGGCTAAACAACGCCAAAGTGTTGGTGTAGTGAGTCTTGTATAGTCTAGATCCTCTATAGTGGGTGTGTTGGGCTCGTCGAAGCTTCCAACAATTGGTATCAGAGCGGGTCGTTTGGGACCATTTCTAGTGGAGGAAATCGGTAAACGTTGGACGTTTACATCGGCTTGTTTTCACCAAGGCTCTAAGGAAGATTCTTTCGGAGCACAGTTAGGAACTGTGAAAGCTCATCGGTCAGGGACCAAGCTTATTGGACGTTGGACGTCATGATGGCAAATCTTGCAAGTACGAGCAGTGGAATCAAGAGTCTCAATAACCACAACTATGGTTATTGGTGGACTTGCATAGAATCCTACCTACAAGGACAAGATTTATGGGAAATAGTTGCTGGCAGTGACACAACGCCTCCACCGAAAGAAAATGCTGAAGCCTTGAGAAAATGGAACATCAAGGCCGGGAAGGCTTTATTTATATTGAAGACTACAATCGAGGAGGATCTATTGGAGCACATCCGTGACGAGAAAACACCAAAGGCAGCTTGGGAAACTTTTGAAAAATTATTTTCAAAGAAGAATGAAGCATGCCTCCAGCTCTTGGAAAATGAGCTCGCGGGTATCTCACAAGGAAGTCTGTCTATTTCTCAGTATTTCACCAAGGTGAAATCAATTTGCCGTGAGATATCTCAACTTGCTCCTGAAGAGAAAGTGAGTGATGCAAGAATGAAGAGAATTATCATCCATGGCTTAAGGTCCGAGTATAATGGATTTATAGCCGCTGTGAGAGGATGGCCTACTCAACCATCATTAATAGAGCTGGAGAATTTGTTGGCTAATCAAGAGGCATTAGCCAAGCAGATGAATGAAGTAACCATAAAAGACGGAGAAGGTGCACTCTTCACCAATAAAAAGAAAGCAACATCTCGAAGACAAGAGGCGATGAAAGAAAGTAAGACATATGGGTGGAAGGGTCACCCAAAATCAAAAGGCAACGCTTCAGGGGGAGTTCGGGGAGCTCAACAAGGAAGAAGAGATCATCGCCAACAATACGGGGAAAATGATAAGAGAAAGAATGGTGAATGCTTCAATTGTGGCAAGAAGGGTCATTTTGCTCGAGATTGTAGATTCCCCAGAAGGCGAACTTTTGAAGGAAATGTAGCCGCCGCAAGAGATGAGAAGAAAGAGGTCACATTCGAAGCAACCATTAATGAGAAAACATGGGATGCAGAAGCTGGACTTTCTGTTGAAGCTGACATAGATGATCAAGCTCTTACAACAACTTTAAAATCAAAAATAAACTACAAAGATGATTGGATCATCGATTCTGGGTGCTCAAATCATATGACCAATGATGGGACAAAGCTGCAAGAAATGGAGGATTACAAAGGAAAGAGAGTCGTGTTGACAGCCAATAATTCAAGGTTGTCTATTTCTCACATTGGAAAGACAATAATTCCAAATGAAGGCGACTCTCAAAAGCTCCAACTCGAGAAGGTGTATCTTGTCCCTGGCCTAAAGAAGAATTTACTGTCAGTACCACAATTGACAGCAGAAGGAAACTATGTGCTCTTTGGACCAGAAGATGTGTCCGTATTCAAGAGAGTGAAGGTGGTTGGCAATCCAATTATGCAAGGAAGAAGAATAGAGTCGGTCTATGTACTATCTACTGAAACAGCATATGTGGATAAGACTCGAAAGAATGAGACGGCTGATCTTTGGCATGAACGTCTTGGACATGTGGGCTACAACAAGTTAAAGGAGATGATGGTGAAACACATAGTAAATGGACTTCCTCAAATTGATATCCGAACATATACAATATGTGTTGGATGTCAATTTGGAAAAGCTCACCAATTGCCATTCAAGGAGTCACAACATCAGTCCAAGACACCACTAGAGCTCATACACTCAGACGTCTTTGGCCCAGTGAAACAAACATCACTTGGAGGAATGAAGTATATGGTGACATTCATTGATGACTTCTCAAGGTATGTGTGGGTTTACTTCATGAAGGAAAAGTCGGAGACTTTTCAGAAGTTTAAAGAGTTCAAGAACAAGGTAGAAAGTGAGCTCAATAATAAGATTAGGTGCTTATGCACAGATAATGGAGGAGAATATTTATCAACCGAGTTCAATATCTATCTTGAGAAGCACAAGATCAGAAGGCAATTGACTTGCCCCAATACTCCACAACAGAATGGAGTGGCGGAATGCAAGAATCGTCACCTTGCCGAAACTTGTCGAAGTATGCTTCATGGTAAGAATGTACCAGGAAGATTTTGGGCCGAATGTATGAGGACGGCTTCATACGTGATTAACAGACTCCCACAAACAAAGTTGGGATATATTTCACCATATGAAAGATTATGGAAGATCAAGCCAACCGTCAACCATTTCAAGGTTTTTGGATGTGTATGCTACGTCTTCGTGCCAGATCATCTCCGAAGCAAATTTGATAAGAAGGCAATTCGGTGCATTTTTGTCGGTTATGATGAATCAAGAAAAGGATGGAGATGTTGTGATCCAAATACTGGGAAGTGTCATACTTCAAGAAATGTGGTATTTGATGAAGCCTCTTCATGGTGGTCACCTCAAAAGATAGAGCTTCCAGAATCTCATGGATTAGAAGAAGTTCCAGAAGAGAAAGAAGAACATATAGAGCACATATCGGATCCAATTAAAGAAGGAGATGGATCGTACTCTAAGGAAACGAGTCCATGGAAAATTGGGGTACATCAATCTACATTCGAAGAGGTTCGTCCAAGCCAAATGGATGCCGAGGAGCATGTGCAAGAATTACGGAGATCAACAAGGCCGAGGCAACCTAATCCGAGGTATGCCAATGCTGCTCATGTGGATGAATTAATACATATTGAGCTTTCCACTTATGAAGAAGCAGCACAAAGTCAAGAATGGCGGAAAGCAATGGAAGAAGAAATTAATGCACTAACAGAAAATTAGACATGGAATTTAGTTCCAAAACCAAAAGATGTGAAACCAATATCTTGTAAGTGGGTTTACAAGGTGAAGACTCGATCAGATGGCTCCATTGAAAGGTATAAAGCTCGACTTACTGCTCGAGGTTTTTCTCAACGATATGGGCTGAATTATGAAGAAACATTTAGTCCAGTAGCGAAGATCACAACAATTCGAGCTCTACTAGCTTTAGCCGCCAGCAAATCTTGGAAGCTGTGGCAGATGGATGTCAAGAACGCTTTCTTACATGGAGAACTTGACAAAGACATTTATATGGAACAACCAAGAGGCTTTAAGAACAAGTTCCATCCTGACCATGTCTGCAAATTAAAGAAAGCACTATACGGCTTGAAGCAGGCTCCAAGAGCTTGGTACGGGAAGATTGGCGAGTTTTTGGTACAAAGTGGTTTCACAGTTGCTCCTTCAGACTCTAGTTTATTTGTGAAACATGATCAAGGAAAACTAGCCATAGTGCTAGTATATGTGGATGATTTAATCATCACGGGAGATCATTATGAGGAGATTCAAAGAACAAGGGAGAATCTTTCTATCAGATTTCATATGAAGGAGCTTGGAGAACTCAAACATTTTCTTGGACTCGAAATAGAGCAGAAAAGAGAAGGATTATTTCTGGGACAACAGAAATATGCGCGAGATCTTTTACAAAAGTACGGAATGCTTAATTGCAAACCTATCTCAACTCCGATGGATCCGAATACAAAACTACGAGCAGATGAAGGAAAAAGTCTTCAAGATGTTACCATGTATCGAAAGATGGTCGGAAGTCTTATTTATCTCACACTAAGCCGGCCAGACATATCTTATGCAGTTGGAGTGGTAAGTCGATACATGAGCAATCCGAAGAAGCCTCACCTTGATGATGTACGACGCATCTTAAGGTATGTTAAAGGCACTATTAACTTTGGTATTTTATATAAGAGAACAAAAGAATGTCGGGTGACTGGATATTGTGACGCTGATTACGCTGGAGACTATGATACACGACGGTCAACAACTGGATACATGTTTAGTCTTGGATCGGGAGTAATATCATGGTGCAGCAAGAGACAACCAACTGTATCCTTATCAAGCACTGAAGCAGAATATCGATCGGCATCATCAGCAACACAAGAAATTACATGGTTGAAACAACTAATGGAAGATCTTCATCAATCAACAGATTATCAAGTAAATCTTTTTTGCGATAACCTATCAGCTATACGACTAGCAGAAAATCCAGTCTTCCATGCAAGAACAAAACATATAGAAGTGCACTATCACTATGTTCGTGAGAAGGTCCTTGAAGGAAAAATCAAGATGGTGCCAACAAAGACAGATGAACAGGTTGCAGATATATTCACCAAGAGCCTAAGTAAATCAAAGTTTGAAAAATTCAGAGAAGCACTTGGAATGGTCTGCAAGACATCGTTGGAAGGAAATTTGCATTGAGGGGGAGTGTTAAAATACAATGCAAATTTAGAATAATATGGAATTAGTAAATGTATATGGGTAAAATATCTAGATATTAATATGTATAAGAAAATATCTAGATATTAGAATATGAGAGAAAAATCTAGAAATTGAAATGTAAAAGAAAAATCTAGATATTTGTAGGTTGTAGAAATATCTAGATATTTATATATCTATGGAAATATCTAGGTTCTAGAATGTTCCATGGAGTAGTATAAATATGGGAGGAGATTTCATTTGTGTTGTGTG
The DNA here is from genome assembly GCF_046630445.1 of Rutidosis leptorrhynchoides. Classification (NCBI taxonomy): domain Eukaryota; kingdom Viridiplantae; phylum Streptophyta; class Magnoliopsida; order Asterales; family Asteraceae; genus Rutidosis; species Rutidosis leptorrhynchoides. The sequence goes on along the minus strand of NC_092342.1, from coordinate 17,141,141 downwards.
AAGTTGTGAGAGTGAAATAAGAAGTGAGTTGTGAAGAAGAGAAGAAGAGTGTGAGTTAGCGAAAGTAGAGAAGATAAAACTTGTAAGTAATATTGTAATTGTAATTTAATATAAGTGTTTTTGTTAAGTTTCCCGATCAAGCCTTAGTTTGTGTTTAAGTTCTTAGTGCACTTTTGTTGTTCTTATTATATGGTCGGCTCTGCCGCCTAAGTAATACATGGTCGGTTATACCGCCTAAAGATATATGGTCGACACTGTCGCCTAAGTACATTGTGCACTAAGGATTTATAAAATTAAAGGCTAAACAACGCCAAAGTGTTTGTGTAGTGAGTCTTGTATAGTCTAGATCCTCTATAGTGGGTGTGTTGGGCTCGTCGAAGCTTCCAACAAATAAACAATAAATCAGACTCGTTTTCTTAGTAATAATAATGGTTAATTATAAAAATAAAAACAAAAAAATTACAAAAATTGAGTAAGCTACCTGAAGTGCATTATCAAGATTATTAGAAAGCTGAGATAGTGAGCTAGAAACAGAATCAAATCCCTTTAACAAAAGCAATAAATCTTCCTTCAATCGTTTCGCCCGATTCAGCCCTTCATGACTCTAAAACAAGAAAAAATTCCCCAATTTTCAAAACCCTAAAAACCAAATTAGTACCAAATCAACAAAATTCAATCCAACCCCACTTACCAAAGATTAATCTTTCTAGTTTTCAAGCAGTGAATCAATCCAATTCCGAAGAACACTCCAATATTGCTTTTCTGAAACCGGACTAGTCATCAGAGACAAACCCACATACTACTCGATTCCTGCTTTTAGACACATCAAAATTAACGGGTTGGTTTAAAAAGAAAAAAGATGCAAACTTTGATTAAAAGCATACCTTAAAAAGGGGATCTTGAGATGGTGATTCGATGGATGTTGCCAATTGCCATTGAAGCTTTTTTTTGAAGTAAAGTGGAGTACAGGAGAGAAAGATTGAAGTAAAGTAACGGCTAGTTTTAAAATGAATCAAAAACTGAGAACATTTGTTTTAAACTATTTGTAACGGGTAGTGGTGTTACTTGTGGTGTCACTTGCCTTTTTGTATTTTTTGGATGAATATGACGTGTTTCTTTTTTGGGTGAAGTAGTGGTGGTGTTTCTTTTTTGTGTTAGTTAGGAGTATTATGATGATGTGTAAAAATATAATTGGGTTGAGTATTAAAAGGGGATAAAAAGAATATTTTTAAATTAATTAAAAAAACAAGAAACGAGTGTCACTTACCCCGTCTCTTTCTCCCCGACGCCACAAAGTGACACCAAAGTGACATCCGTTACAGCCAAAATGGCGTCTCTTTGTGTCCAACAAGGCAAGTGACGGGGTCACTTACCCCGTTACAATCAGCCTTATGTACGGAGTAAAAGAGGAAGTATAACGTACGTACTTGTGTTTTGGACCTTGGGTTCTAGGGTCTAACGGCTCTAAATTGTGGGGTAGTAGTATTTATTTTTGGATTTTTTTGCACACTCAAAGGGTTAAAAGGTTTCTAGTTTCTTAATCTCGTCTAGTGTTTAAGTTTCTAATATTTCAAAATTTGGGGTATTGTGTGGACTTGGTTAGCTTTAATAACTTGATTAATGCTTGTTCTTCTGATTTTGTGGGCGTTTCACCTTTTGAGCCGCCTGCCAATTCCTATTTTCGGTATGATTGGCTTGAGATTCTTGGCATTCTAGTGATGTTTGCGTCTTCGGTGAATGCTACGGTTGTTGGTAGTTTATTTGGGGAGGTTCTTTCGGTTGCTAAAACTACGGTGAATTTGGGTAATGTTTGCTCCTTGTATGCTTTCGTTAGGTCTTCTAGTTCTAGACATGTTCATGACTCCGTGGATGTGGTTTTACAGGATGATTCACATGATGCACGCACGTTGAACAATGTTTGGGTGTCCAAGATTTCTGATGCACGCACGCACGGTGAATTCGGATCTTGTTCGATTCTTTTGATCAGAATTTATTAAATTCTACTAACCGTTTTGTGGTCTCAAATTGTTCTTTGACTGCTACACCTTCTGCTGTCGTGCAAATTAATGTTGTTAATTGTTCATCATCTATTTCAAAACTTGCGGCTGTAACTGATTCTACAACTCCTTAGTTATTATACAAAATTAGTACCAAATATAAGGATATTAGGACCCAAAACAACGCAAGTGATTCAACAAGATCACTCACCGATAGTAATTCTACAAGATTACTAACCCACTTAATGAACGAAAGATTATAAATGCAAGAAATGTAAATCGACACAAGAGATAACGTGGTTATATGCAATCGTTGTGATTGCTTTAGTCCACGGACCAACTAGAGAATGTATTTACTGAATATTTGTGGTGTGTTTACAATGAGTTACAAGAGGGTCTATTTATAGAATGGTTTAAGGAGTAAGCTAAAAACAATTCCTTGAAGCTTCATGTGAGTTTTCTGACAGCTTCATGGAAGCTACATGTGAATTTCCTCACAACTTCGTGGAAGCTACATGTGAGTTTCCTAACAACTTCGTGGAAGCTTCGTGTGAGTTTCCTGGAATCTTCCCTCTAATTGTTTAAAGTTCTCCATATCTCCAACAATCTCCCACTTGGAGACTTTGAACAAACCCAACCTTCGTCAACCCAAAATATCAACGATCTAACCAAGAACGTTAAACCATCATTATACCGCCAAACTCCATTTGGGACACGCACACTCAACACATACTTCGGATGAGTAGACTTTCGATACAAGGTCTTCAACACTACTTGTTAGAATTAAAACATTAACTCTCTAATTCTCTAGTTGGGGTCTTCTCTCATCAATTCATTAGAAGACCGATTGAGGTAATGTAATACCTCAATTTCTCTGTCGTAACAACCTTAGTAAACATATCAGTAGGATTCTTAGTACCAAGGATTTTCTCCAATAATAAAGTACCATCATTTATATGTTGTCGAATAAAATGATACCTTATCTTGATGTGTTTCGTACGACTATGAAACACCGGATTCTTCCCAAGATGAACCGCAATTTGATTATCACAATTCAAGACGCAATAGTCTTGTCTTTTACCCAACTCACCTAAGAAGTTTTTCAACCAAACAAGCTCTTTAGAAGCTTCTGCAATAGCCATATATTCAGCTTCGGTGGTTGATAAAGCAACACTCTTTTGTAGTCGAGACATCCAACTAACCGCTGTCTTCCCTATTGTGAAAACATAACCCGTAGTGCTTTTCCCAGAATCATCACATCCACCTAAATCAGCATCCGCATAACCCCTAAGTATGAGATTGTTTTTGGAGAAACACAATCCCATATTAGAAGTACCTTTCAAATAACGAAGCAACCATTTGACCGCTTCCCAATGCTCTTTCCCGGGATTAGACATATAACGACTTACAACTCCCACTGCTTGAGCAATATCGGGTCTTGTACAAACCATGGCATACATAATACTACCCACGGCCGATGCATATGGAACCTTTTCCATATCTGTTTTGTCTTTTACCATCTTTGGTGATTGACTTTTCGATAACTTAATCGTGATACCCAAAGGCATAGAACGAGCCTTTGAATTCTCCATATTAAACCTCTCTACTACTTTCTCAATATATTTGGATTGAGACAAGTATAGAGTACCTTTCACTCGATCACGCACAATACTCATGCCAAGTATTTGCCTAGCACCACCAAGATCTTTCATCTCGAATTCACGGGAAAGTAATACCTTCAACTTGTTAATTTCGGACATGTTGGAACCTGCAAGTAACATGTCATCAACATACAACAATAAGATTATATAAGAAGACTTGAGTTTCTTCAAGTAGCAACAGTGATCCGCTTCACATCTTAAGAAACCAATCTTCTTCATAAAATTATCAAACTTCAAGTACCATTGCCGAGGTGCTTGCTTTAATCCATACAAACTTTTCTTTAGCTTACAAACCCATTTCTCTTTACCCTTTACCTCAAAGCCCTCGGGTTGCCTCATGTAGATCTCTTCAACAAGATCACCATGCAAGAATGCGGCCTTCACATCTAGTTGCTCTAGATGTAAGTCTTCGGATGCAACCATAGAAAGTACCAAACAGATAGTAGTCATTTTAACTACTGGTGAAAATTTCTCTTTGTAGTCAACCCCTTCCTTTTGTTGAAAGCCTTTGACTACCAAACGAGCCTTGTACCTTTTCTTGCCATCCAACTCATTCTTGATTCGATACACCCATTTACTTTGCAACGCCCTTTTATCATGAGGTAACTTCACTAGTGACCAAGTTTTATTCTTCTCAAGTGACCCCATCTCTTCTTTCATGGCAAGCTCCCATTGTATGGATTCTTTTGTCTTTCTTGCCTCAAAGTAACTTTCGGGTTCACCATTCTCGGTATAGAGTAAGTAGTTCGCTGATGGAGAATACCTAGCATTAGGTTTGGGCACTCTAGTCGAGCGTCTTAGTGTAGGAGTAACCAAAATGGTTGGACCGGTTTCAATTGTGTCCTCCTCATCACTAGAATTCACACTACGTTCGAAATCATCACCGCTTTCCGAACCATCCCCATCATTAGCATTTTCCGATGCCTCACCATTTGTTGGTAATTCATTGTTTCCCGTACTCCCACTAGAACCTGTAATATCATCAACAGAAACATCGTTAAAAGTAACATGACCCGGTTTAGGACTCCCCATTTCCGGTTTGCCATAAACCGAATCTTCATCAAAGGTAACATCACGAGAACGAATCACTTATCTAGCCTCGTTATCCCAACAACGATAACCCATTTTATCCGACCCGTAACCTATGAAAGTACACTTCTTTGACTTAGCTTCAAGCTTGTCTCTATCCGCATCTTTGGTCTTCACATAAGCATTACACCCAAAGATCTTAAGGTGACCATAACTCACCTTCTTACCATGCCATTCTTCCTCGGGAATTCGGAAATTCAAAGGTGTTGAGGGTCCCCTATTTATCAAATAAGCCGCCGTGTTAACCGCATCCGCCCAAAACATTTTAGTCAAACCGGCATGTAGTCTCATACTCTTTGCCCTTTCATTTAACGTTACGATTCATACGTTCGGCAACCCCATTGTGTTGCGGTGTCTCCGGTACCGTTTTCAACATTCTAATACCGAACTTTGCACAATGGTCTTTAAACTCAAGACTACCATATTCACCTCAATTATCCGACTTCAAGCACTTGACCTTCAAGTTAGTCTCATTTTCTACCATAGCTTTCCACTTCACAAATGTATTAAATACATCAGATTTAGCTTTAAGAAAATAAACCCATACCTTTCGAGTGGAGTCGTCAATGAAGGTGACATAATAGCGAGAACCTCCATGTGATTCTACATTGGTTGAACCAAACACATCCGTATGAACGAGCTCCAATTTCTCCAACTTAGGTGCATTCCCTGATTTCCCAAAAGTCACCTTCTTTTGCTTCCCATATACACATGGTTCGCAAAATCTAAGTTCTACCTTTTTCAAATCCGGAATTCTCCCACTCGAAACAAGCATCTTCTTACCCTTCTCACTCATATGCCAGAGTCTTCGGTGCCATAGAGTTGATTCGGACTCAACATTAACTGTAGCAACCACCGTGTCTTCATCAAACACTTCAACCATATAAAGAGTTCCCCTTTTATGTCCACGAGCCACTACACAACTACCCTTAACCACCTTCCATTGGCGGTTTTCAAAAGTAACTGCGTTACCTTCATCATCTAATTGGCCAACCGAAATAAGTTTCCTTTTTAATTTAGGAATGTACCTTACGTTTTTCAAGGTCCAATTAGAGCCAAGAGTAGTCTTCAATACAACATCTCCAATGCCCTCTATATTGAGTTGTTTATTGTGGGCCAATCTCACCTTGCCTTGATATGATCGAAAATTCTTTATCATGATTTTGACATGAGTAACATGAAACGAAGCTCCCGAATCCAAAATTCAAGACTCCATAGAATTTTCAACACTACACAAAAGTACATCATCACTTTCATCTGCGGTCAAGTTCACACCTTTCGCCGGACCATTTTTACAATTCCTTTGAAAGTGCCCTTTTTGATTGCAACCCCAACAAACAGCTTCACTTCTATTTTTCGATGGATACCTCTTCTTAGACTTATTTCTACCCTTTTTTCACCGCGTTCAAATTTCCTACCACGGTTGTCAGTACTTAACAAAGAACCGGATGTTGATTCCCCCGAGTTTCTCCTACGAGTATCTTCACCTAGAATCAAATCCCTTATTCCTTCGAACGCTAGCTTAGTAGTTCCCGTAGAGCTACTAACCGCGGTAACCGTACCCGACCAACTTTCCGGTAATGATGAAAGCAAGATTAGTGCTTTAAGTTCATCATCAAACTTAATCTCTACCGATTCAAGCCTTGAAACGATATTATTAAATTCATTGATATGATCCGTTGCACTCGTACCTTCCTTCATCTTTGTATTGAACAATTGACGCATGAGAAATACCTTATTAGAAGCGGTAGGTTTCTCTTACATGTTAGAGAGTGCTTTCAAGAAAGCAAACGTCTTCTTCTCATTCACAACGTTGTATGCAACGTTCGTAGCAAGTGAAAGACGAATAGCGCCCAAAGCTTGACGATCCAAAAGCGTCCAATCGGCATCGCTCATGCTTTTGGGATTGGTCTCTAACAGAGGTTGATGTAGCTTCTTTTGATATAAGTAATCTTCAATTTGCATCTTTCAAAAGCCAAAGTCTCTCTCATCGAATCGGTCGATTCTAAACTTCCCGTCTTCCGCCATCGTTCCCTTAACGAAACCTTCTGCTCTGATACCAGTTGTAAGGATATTAGGACCCAAAACAATGCAAGTGATTCAACAAGATCACTCACCGATAGTAATTCTACAAGATTACTAATCCACTTAATGAACGAAAGATTATAAATGCAAGAAATGTAAATCGACACAAGAGATAACGTGGTTATATGCAATCGTTGTGATTGCTTTAGTCCACGGACCAACTAGAGAATGTATTTACTGAATATTTGTGGTGTGTTTACAATGAGTTACAAGAGGGTCTATTTATAGAATGGTTTAAGGAGTAAGCTAAAAACAATTCCTTGAAGCTTCATGTGAGTTTCCTGACAGCTTCATGGAAGCTACATGTGAATTTCCTCACAACTTCGTGAAAGCTACATGTGAGTTTCCTAACAACTTCGTGGAAGCTATATGTGAGTTTCCTAACAACTTCGTGGAAGCTTCGTGGAAGCTTCGTGTGAGTTTCCTGGAATCTTCCCTCTAATTGTTTAAAGTTCTCCATATCTCCAACACCAAATCAACAAAATTAGTACCCGATTCAGCCCTTCATGACTCTAAAACAAGAAAAAATTCCCCAATTTTCAAAACCCTAAAAACTAAATTAGTACCAAATCAACAAAATTCAATCCAACCCCACTTACCAAAGATTAATCTTTCTAGTTTTCAAGCAGTGAATCAATCCGATTTCGAAAACACTCCAAAATTGCGTATCTGAAACCGGACTAGTCATCGGAGACAGACCCACGATACTACTCGATTCCCGTTTCTTAGACAGATCATAATTGACGGGGTAGTTTAAAAGGGAAAAAGATGCGAACTCTGATTGAAAACAGACCTTAAAAAAGGGATCTTGAGATGTGGATTCGATGGATGTTGCCATTGAAGCTTTTTTTGAAGTAAAGTGGAGAACAGGAGAGAAAGATTGAAGTAAAGTAACGACTAGTTTTGAAGTGAATTAAAACTAGGAACACTGGTTTTATTTAAAGAGGACGTATAACGTTATTAATTGTGCTTTGGACAGTTTTGGTGAAAAAGGCACTGACTGAACCTATAAAGTTGCAAGCTAATGTTCTCTTTGATAAAAACAGATCTGATAAGCTGAAGAAGAATCTTGAAAGTACATTTTAGGCAGCATAAAATAAACCTAAAGAGAAAGTGACACCATATACTGTCGATACAACTGTTAGGCCCTATAACTTCTCACTTGACCAATCAAAACTTGGCTGGTAATACACCAGGCCCAAGCCCATTACAAAATCAAAAGTCTCATGGGCCTGTGCAGAAGGAGTCCAATTTCGATGTAGAGATAACGTACGAAACGTCTTATTTTCATTCTGCAAGACATTCCCATAAAAAACCAGATAAACATCTCTGTCCCACTTTAGACTGCAGATCAGCTTGTGCTCTGTATAAGAAGAATGCTCAAAAGTCTAAGATTCAAAATAATAGAGAAGGTGCTTCTGTTCATCGTGGTCCTAGTAAGAATCACAACAGGAAAAAGAACAAATTGAGTGACTTGAATGAGGAATTGGAACTGGAGATGGAATCACGTGGTGTTGTAGATCAAAGGGTTGACAATCATGAAGAAGAGATGCCTCGCAAACCTGTTAGGGTTGAAGGTAAGATGCTAAACCCTAAAAAAAACAACTAAAGATAAAAAGGATGATGTGTTTGGTAACTTTATAGGGGGGATGTTCGATGGTAATGAAAAATTATCTATCAAAAACAAACATGAAAATAGCTTCATGGAATTCTAGAGGCCTAGGTAGTAAAGATAAAGGTAGTAGAATGGGAAAGTTAATTTCAAATTTCCAAATACTATTTATTGCAATACAAATTTACAATAACATAGGAGAGATAAAGTTGAGCAGAAAGCTCTCACCATGTTCACCGATAACGGCTCAATTTCACCGGTAACGTCTATATTTCCTTTCTTTTTCCGGTGATATCTTCACCTTTCTTCTTGTTCTTAATTTCATCTCTTGTCTTTTCATCCAATCTGCATTTGTTAACTGGTAGTCACCCTTTTGATCATCATCTTTTTTCTTCTTATTGTTATTGCACACAACCTGTTTGTTCATTTGTCTCAAAGAAAAACATCTTCAAAAAAAAAAAAAAAATCATTGTGTTAATCTCATTACTGCATCAATTAGCGATTTTATTTTTAGTTCTCTACAATCATCATGTTCTCAATACCAATCTCACCTTTTACACCACGCCCTTCATCATCCAAAAAGTCGATACATTCTCAACCTAACACAATCAATCACATCAAATACCAACCGGACAATGTTGGTATTTGGGTTGAAGTCAATCGGAATAAAACTAAACAACCTGCTCAATCGTTGAATAATCAAGCTCCAAAATTAGATGATTTCCCTGATCTCAATCAATCTATCAGAAACCCAAAAATACCAACCGCCGCCAGATTCAACATGTCATCAAACCCCATCTATCAACGATTCAAATCTCATGAACACGCAAAAAACCTGATCAAGAACTTTGGTTCTAGTGCCAGCCTTCATCCTCGTGACAAACTTGATCCTAAAAACATCACATCATTCCTCTTTTTCAATTTTCCTGACTCTTGGAATTCTATGAAGTTATGGGGTCTTTTCAAACATTATGGGGATATCACCGAAGTGTACATCCCAAAAAAGACGCTAAAAAATGGTAAACGTTTTGGATTCGTTCGATATAGGAACATACCGGAACACCTTGTCGATTCAATGGTGAGGAAACTCAGCATGATTGATGCTGATGGTATGTATCTTGTAGTATTCAGAGCACATGACAGGAACAAGCAGAATGAGTCTAATCCTAAACCTACTGTGAACAGACCTAGCTAACACATTCCCCCATCAACAAACAAACTCACAGACGAACGCAAATTTTCCGATGTTTCTGCTCCTCATGCCCATACCGAACCTGCCAAAAGCTCAGGTATCTCAAGTAACAGTCTTAAATCTATAGAAATTAACGTAATTCAAGATGAAAAGCTCAACGATTTACTTGGTCATGCTCTTGTCGGAGTGATAAAAAATATTGATCATCTTGCATATTTCGATGAAATTTGCAAATCGGAAAACCTTATTGGATTTGAACCCAAATACTTAGGTGGTCGTGATGTCATGCTTATTTTTGGGGATAAAAGATTGGCTCTTGACGTACTAAACATTAGCGAATTAAATGAAAATAAGAACCCTCTGTGGAATTGGTTCGAAGATATCCAACCTTGGGATCCTGATGATTACTCCTATCCTGGGCGTTTAGTTTGGGTCGATATCAAAGGGGTCCCAATCTCGTGCTGGTTTGAATCTACCTTCAAAGATATCGCTAAAAATTGGGGTGAAATAATCGACCTACAAAATTGTTCTATCGATGAGAAAGGGTCACAAGATCTCTCCTCGGGCAAGGTCCTCATCTTAACTAGCTCGCTTGAACCTATCAACGGACGTGCCCTTATCAACCAAAGGTCGATATCAACGTATGCATTTGTTTATGAAAATAACGACCCTACGATTGAATTTAATTCCATGGATAATGAATCATCTGTATGGGATGATGAGGTACTATCTGATGATTACGCTTCGGACGAAGAATCTCTCATGGATGGTAATCAAATATTTGAAGGCTATGAGTCACGAAAACCTCCAAACAACAACTTCAATATTAACGACCTTAGTGATAACAATTCCGGAAACGAAAAGAAATTGCCTTCTGATGAATCGTCACAGTCAAACTCGAAGCGAATTGAAACCTGCAAGTTCCCAAATAATCATGATGTCTCTGACTCGACTCCCGAACCTAATGGTCATGTTCACAACGAAAATAATATTTCCTCGGATTTTGATCATGTCTAGGAAACTGAAGTAATTGATGACGGCCTACCTTCTCCAAAACCATGTAACCATAACACACCACATATAGATCACGATTTACATAACACACCTACTGAACCCAACCTCAACCAACTAAACGAACCTATTTCCTCAATCATCCCTATAAGTCCAAATCAGATCATGAACAACTTGGAATCCATGAACTCCAATAAGCCCAATAACGTTTTCCATGAACCTGTGTCAAGCCCAACAAGCACACCAATCCATACTCCACCTCACAATGAACCCACCATAATAACCCAACAAAATCACGTAGCCAAACCCATTAATGCTAATCTAGAAGGCACATGTGACGAGCTGGGTAAGGTTGATATCGAAAGTTCCTGTGTTAATCCTGCCAACAATGTCCACATCTCCCCACCCGCACATGAATCCCCTATTATAGGCGATGACAATGTTTTCTCCAACCCAACAATAGCTGAGATTCAATCGAACGAAAAAAAGAAACGTCTGTCTGCGAAGAAAGAAAAAAAGAAAAGTCTTCGAACAAACGATCTAGAATTCAAAAAAATCGCAAGGGTTCAATCAAAACCACTACACCAATCCAAGCTTGCTGAACCGAATAGAAAGGCACCACACTCCAAATTCCTATATATTAAACATTGTGCACGTAGTGGTCAAAAACTGAAATTTTCTCAACTCAATCGCAAATGTAGCTCGACATCAAATCCCATCTCTACATCGAATATCCCCAAAAGGTCGTGCTCAAAAAATACAGCTGGAAGTAGCGCAAGCACAAATGAGTTTGGTACAGATATCGGAATTCGGTGGAATGCGGAACATTAGCCTCCCTCCTCATCATCTCGTTTTTTGTAAGTTTTCTAATGGCTTGTATTTCTCTTAATATTCGGGGTTTAGGGGTAACGGGTAAAATTAGTTGGCTTAAAAAAAATATGCAACTCAAATTGCCCTATCATCATAGGTTTACAAGAAACAAAATGTGGACAATCTCCTGATTCACAAATTGACTCCTTCTGGTATGACTCCAATTTCAATTTCGTTCAAAAAGACGCTATCGGGGCCTCGGGTGGTCTACTATTGATCTGGGATCCCTCCACTTTTATTTTTGAAAGTGCAATTGAAGGTGAATTTTTTATTGCAATCAAAGGAAAGTGGACTGGTTTTGACTCAGACATGGTAATCATTAACGTTTACGGGCCCCATTCGCACCAGAAAAAACTTATGCTTTGGGATGAACTTTCGCGACTTATTGATTCCATTGATATTCCTCACATTATCTTTGGTGATTTCAATGAAGTCTGATCCAAATCCGAACGCCTAAACTGTTTTTTCAAGCAGTCATGGGCCGACAATTTTAATAACTTCATACATAAATCTAATTTTATCGATATTCCACTTGGAGGTAAGAAATACACTCGCTTGTGTCTCAAGACAATGAAATTCAGTAAACTTGATCGTTTCTTGGTATCTGAGACCATCCTAAAATTATGGCCGAATATCTCCTCAAAATCACTCGATCGTGACCTTTCTGACTACTGTCCAATCATCCTTAAAAACTCTATCGTAAACTTCGGCCCTAAACCCACTCGTGTTTTTAATACTTGGTTGAAATTAAAAAATGCAGACGACATCATAAAATCTACATGGTCGATACCCGTTAGCGGAAACCGCCCTTATTGTATCCTCCAAAACAAACTAAAAAACGCCAAGCTTGAACTAAAAAAATTAAGCTCACAACTAAATAACCTGGATAATGAAATCAAATCACATCTCGACGCCTCAAATGATTTTGAAAAACTTGCGGAAATTAGACCCTTAACAGATTTCGAAAAAGACAAATGGATTAACAACAGAATGCAGCACATAGAAAAGGAAAAACAGAAATCTAACATGTTCAAACAAAAAGCCCGAATCAAATGGAACCTCGAAGGCGATGAAAACTCTAAATACTTTCATAATTACATTAAAAGAAGAGTTAACAAAAACAATATCCGTGGTATATCCCTAAATGGTACTTGGTCTGAAGAACCTAACACAATAAAAAACGAAGCACTTAAATATTTTGAATCACTCTTCCGCTCCAAACCATGTAAAGGTTCTTGTCCATTCGAAAATGAACCTGATCGTATCTACATTTTGCGAGAAGATAATCTAATCCTCGAATCACAATTCTCTGAAAAAGAGGTCTGGGATGCCCTTAACGATTGCGAAAGCTCTAAGGCACCTGGACCGGACGGTTTCAACATGAAATTCTTCAAAAAATATTGGTGCTTAGTTAAAGAGGACCTCATTAAGGCCCTAGATTGGTTTTGGCTCAATTCCGAAATATCTAAAGGCTGCAATGCATCTTTCTTCACGCTAATACCTAAAAAATCCAACCCTATTGGCTTTAACGAATATCGACCCATATGCTTAATTGGAAGTTACTATAAAATCCTCACCAAGATTCTTGCCAACCGTCTTTCAAAAGTTATCCATAAAATAATCGTTGTTGAACAAACCGCATTTCTAAAAGGTCGTAACATCCTCGATAGCGTTCTAATTGCAAACGAAATTATTGATGAACTCAAAAGAAAAAAAGAAAAAGGCCTCATATTCAAAGTGGACTTCGAAAAGGCATTCGACTGCATCGAATGGGATTTTCTTTTCGAGACCATGGCATGCATGGGCTTCGGGCGCAAATGGATCAGTTTCATCCATGCCTGCCTCTCCTCCTCCTCCATTTCCATCCTTATCAATGGCTCCCCAACCATGGAATTCTCTCCTGAAAGAGGCATTCGCCAAGGCGATCCTATCTCTCCCTTCCTTTCCATCATCGCGGCCGAAGGTCTAAACATCCTCACTAAACGCGCTATAGCAAACGACCAATTCCGAGAGATTTGTGTCGGGCACGATAAGATTGTGATATCCCATTTACAATATGCGGATGACACAATCTTCTTTGGTGAATGGAGTAAACGGAATGCAAAAAATGTGTCCAAGTTACTAAAATGCTTTGAAAACATATCGGGCCTAAAAGTAAATCTCAAAAAAAGTAACTTATACGAAATTGGGGTATCGAAAATTGAAGTTGATGCTATGGCAAACTATATAAACTGTACAGCCGGCACAACTCCATTCACTTACCTTGGACTTCCCATCGGCACCCTCACAACGAAAGCATCGTCTTGGAAACCAATCATTGAGAAATTTGATAAAAGACTTTCCGACTGGAAAGCAAAATCAATCTCTTTTGGTGGACGACTAACTTTAATCAAATCCGTATTAACTAGTATCCCGTTATACTACTTCTCCTTATTCCACGCCCCTTGCAACATCATCAATTTACTCGAAGCAAAAAGACGTAAATTCTTTTGGGGAGGTTCCGAAGCGGATAAAAAAATTAATTGGATCAAATGAGAACACATTCTTGTACCCTATGATAAGGGCGGTTTAAACATTGGCTCTTTAACTTGTAAAAACATCTCCTTACTTTCTAAATGGTGGTGGAGATTCCATAACGAAAAAAACGCTCTTTGGGTTAAAATAATTTCAAGCATTTACGGACCGGGTGGGGGGGGGGAGGGGGGGGGAGGGGGTTTGCACTAATGATTTTTCTAGAAATGTTCCAGGCTGCACCATTTGGAATGAAATAATCAAGGCTGGTCATATCGCGGACACCCTCGGGACAAACTTCACCAAGTCTATCATAAAATGCATTGGAAATGGCACCGACACCAAATTTTGGCACGACACTTGGTGTGGTACCCAAAAATTCAGCAATCAATTTAGAAGACTATTCATGCTCGAAAGCAACAAACACGCTCTGGTTGCCGATTGTATCACGACACAAAACTCTACAACCTTCGGTTTGTGGAATTGGTCTAGAAATCCACATGGGCGTACTCTTAACGAATTAACGGAACTCAACAATCTTTTATCCACCATTAATTTAACCGATAAACCAGACACATGGAAGTGGTCCTTATATAATGATGGTATGTTCACAACTAAGAAACTTGCTTCGATCCTCGACAACACCAAACTACACTTTCAAAACCCCTAAAAACAAATTTTTACCCCAAAAAATTAACATAATCATCTGGAGATTAATTTATGGTAGAATTCCCACTCGTAGTGAACTATACAAGCGTAATATCAATCTCAACTCAATTCTTTTCCCATTATGCAACTCACACATTGAAACCATTGAACACATCCTTTGTCTTTGTCCGAAAACATCAAGTGTATGGCTTTCTATACTAAATTGGTGGAACCTTCCTTCTAACACCATTAACGACGTAACCATCTCGGAGCTATCGTTCACTACGTCGAAAACCGGTTCACATATATGGCAAGCCACTAAATGGGCCTCATCGTACATTCTTTGGAAACACAGGAACCTCAATGTTTTTAGCAAAAAAGAATGGTGTGTAGCTACAATTTTAACCGAAATCCAATCACAGACATACGCTTGGATATCCAAAAGATCAAAGAAATCAACAATCGATTGGCATCAATGGCTCATCAATCCGTCATCCTACACCTCGGATCAACAAAGATCGGGCATTGGCTAATTTTCATCATGTCCAAGATGGCCCTTTTGTATCCACGCTTCTTCATGGATAGGTTTGCATTTTGTCACTTGGTTAAATGGGTAGTATTAATCAACTTTGTCACCGCAAAGTCGGTACTGTTCGGTTAATTCTATCCAGCTTGAAGTTTCAAGTCCCGCGGTGCCAAACTGTTACCTTATTCATGATGTCGTCATTTGCTATTTTCCAATATCATCATATTGTATAGAATTTATAGGGCCTGTAATTATCCATTATATTAATATAATTTCTTGCTTTTCAAAAAAAAAAAAAAAAATTTATTGCAATACAAGAAACTAAGGTTGCTAATGTTTCAAAAAAATTTATTGCAAATACAATTGATTTTGACGATATGCTCCTTTAAATGGTGGAACATTACGTTGGCTATTTCTTCTTCTATAATGGAATTTTCAATTGAATGGTGTAGTGGATGGGTATCAAAGCTAGAGGTTTTTGGGGGTTAATTGCGCCGGCTAACCATTGGGCTATTTGGTTGGCAAGGATCGAAGTAGTATTTAATGAGGCGTATTCATGTTGGGCGGTTATAGCTTCAAAAATAAAGATCAAAGTTTTTCAATAGACGTAGTCATCAAATATTCATATGGACATCCCAACCATGGTTGCTATTGTAATGGTTGTTTTTGTGATTGTAATGTGTAGCTCTTAGTTAATTACTAGTGAACCTACTGTCTGTTGTTTTTATGGGTGGATGCATATAATAAATCCATGCCATTGCTCTGTATTGATTCCTCTTGTTTTTCACAGTTTGTGAAAGACTTTTATTATATTCATTGTTTTTTTGCCAAAAAGATAAAAAGAAAAAAAATGGCTCTAAATTGTGTAGTAGTATTTATTTTGGGAGTTTGTACTTTCGAAGTTTTGTAATTTGTCAACGTCAATTTGCGTATTCAGGCTTTTTATATAACATTTTCGTGGTTTAATTTTTGAAACTACAATGCTCTCTCCGTAAAAAAAAAAAAAAAAAAAAAAAAAAAAAAAAAAACTCTTTTTTGACTTTTTGTTGAATTTAAGATATAGTAATAAATTGTTTAATTTGTTATTTATTTAATGTAGTTATAAAAAGTAACTAATAAATTAATTGATATATTTAAAGTTAAATTTCCAAAATTAAAAGGGATAAAATTGAAACTTTAATGATATTTAATGGTTATTTAGAAAAATGGACAATAATTTTGGGACAAACAAAAATAGAAAGACGCACAGTTTTTTGGAGACGGTGGGAGTAGTTTATTTTTTATTAGATAAAACAATAACTAATAATTATTATCTCACCAATGGCTACTCTTCTTTCATCTTGTTCATCAGCTTCTCTTGTTTTCACCAATCTCTCTCCCAAATCTCTCTCACCATCTCTCCTTTCTCTCTTTCTCTTCCAATGTATCTCTAATTTCTTCATCTATATCTCTCTCTAATCACTCTTTTTCAACTTCTTCTAGAATTAGACCATTATCAGTCTCCTCATTCACAGTTAAAGCTAGTGTTTCAGAGAAGAAAAAAAGTACTAATTGTCAACACAAATAGTGGTGGTCATGCGGTTATTGGTTTCTATTTTGCTAAAGAGCTTTTGAGCTCTGGTCATGATGTTACTGTTCTTACTGTTGGTGATGAAAGATTTGATAAGATGAAGAGGCCTCCATTTACTAGATTCTCTGTGAATTTCCATTCCATTTTATGTTTTATTTAATTATTAGTGATCTTTGTTGTGTTTTGGTTTCTGGGTCTTGTGGATTTTAATAGGCAGGCAAGCATGCATAATGTATAATAAACATAAATATGAGACACACCACGAAACCATTTAACATTAAACATGCATCAAAAAATCAAATCAAATACAAATTAACCAAACCATTTTATTTTAAGCATTCATCAGTACACGAAGAAAAAAAGATAAGTAAGCACATCCATGGGCCACGTCATTGGCACATAATAAGTTAGTACAATAAAGACAAAGGCAGCTGCAGAAGCAAAAAGAAAAGGAAACACATCCATAGGCCCTGGCATTGGCAGTTTGGCACATAATAAGTTACAATAAAGACAAAGGCGGCAGCAGCAGCAGCAGCAGCAATAAGCCGTATTTATTCAAAAGCCCACCTGTGAAACATGACACGATTACTATACTCCTTATATACTTTATGACTAAACTCATCTCTCAAATTCACGTATAAGATTTTGTAAGCCTCATCATCAGTCATTTTGAGAAAAACGTCAATAACATCATCCATCAACACGTCCACGAGGCTTCTTATCTCCAACTCAAAAGCCGCCTGAAATGAAAACAGAAAACTATGAACCAAATTATTAATTATCCATAAATAATAGAACAAAAAAGGGGTAAAGTGTTGTGTTCGGGTTTGAGATATAAAGGAAGGCAGTTGTACTTATCAATTAACGTCAAATTATTGATTAATTATCCATAAATAAATAAATCCCTACTAGGCTTTAAGGTTAAGGTTGTTGAGGCATATGAGAGAAAAGAAGGAAGTCCAAATTCGGAACAAGCTTCTTCTTCTTTTAAAGTGAGTATTATGACTGATTCCTTACCACCTTATAATAATAATCAAACAACAAAATTTCTTCTAACAGGAAGGAGGCACGAATTAATTAAAAAAAAAAGGAAAAAAGAGGCGTACAGTCATAAGATCAAGAGCATAAATCCGATTTTCTTGGCGAAAACTGGAATTGAAGTCATCCAACTTCTGTCGGAGGACGGTTTCATCATCGGAATAATTATCCTGGATCTTTGCACGTTCCGCACAGTAAAATTGAACTTTCAGAAGGAGTTCACTATTGCCTTTAAGATTTTCTACGTAGGCAAAGCCAAACTTGCAATGGTTTTGGACCACTAAAGACTCCCTTTTAAAGGGCTCGCCATCAATAGATATTCCGTCCGAACAATAAATCTCCATCTTTCTAATGGTTTTGCTATTATTGCTTTCGACTTCATCATCAGTCTCCGCTGCTACTTGTTTATCTTGCTGCATGTTTTCTGCTACAATCAATCAATCAAGTTGTTAATAATAATAGCAAAAGTAATAAATTCTTAAACCTCCTTCAATACAATTGTAATAACCCTACTTTTTCCATTACTTTTTACGTTAATTCTTTAACGTCCGTTAGTTAACTTTTTGTGAGATACGTTTAGAAGATAACATTTTATGTTATAAATTTCTATACATATTATTTGTAATATTTATTTGATGAAAATAATATTATAGTTTAAACCCCGTCGACCGTAGAGACCGTTATTGGTTTAGCGTTTTCTCACCGTTTATCGATAGACTTTTAAATCAACAATTAAACCCAATACCACATGAGTGGTGTATGAGGGAGGTGATACACCCAGAGTCATTTCTCCATCCACCCAGAGTGAAACACTCTTAAGAGTAGAAAAATTCATTCTCTCTTTATTCGACAGATAAAGAGATTGCTTCCGAGAGGACCTCCGGCCTTTAAGTAGGAAAAAGTTCAAAAAAAAAAAAAAAAAAAAAAATACTAAAATAAAAATAATAATATACGCCATGAAAATGATAAAATCAGATTTCCATGGGTTTTAAATCCTGCCTGGAATTTAATTGTTTCGTGTTAAATTGTAAAGAAAAAAATAAAGCTTGTTCCCTCCCATCCTTTGGGCAAGGCCCCAAAGGGGTGTTTGTGTAACTTCTGATTTATCAAATATCTAAGTTTAATCTCATTTGAACAAATTATTGCCCAACTTTTCTCCTCTTCTCTCTGTCGACATACCCCACGAACACCATCACCATCATCGACCATCTTCATCATCAAATAACCCTTGAATCTTCACTTGATCATTAAATTAAATACATACCCGCGTTTGTATCATTCTCCTCTACGCATCTACGGTTTCAATTTTGTTTTTTGGGTAAAATCTCAAAACCCTAATTTTTTGAAACTCTGATTTTGTTCTTGTTTCATAGTGTAATATAGTCTATGGCTCGAGTCTTTAATTATATCTATGTGTATGTATTGTTTTGTTAAAAGTGTTATGATTTCATGAAAAATTCGAATTTAATATTGCTGATTCGGATGAGTACATGTTGGTAACTGATTACTATTAGTTCATACTTGGATTGTTCATGAAGAGTACATAAGTTTTCATATATAAAACACGTTATTTCGTTGAACGTTTCAGAAGATATGATCAAAATACGCTGAAAACTGATTTGACCACTGTTAACGTATATTGTTGTTGCGGTTTTTCTATATTGAATTAGGACTTGACGTTATTTCGTTGAACGTTTCAGAAGATATGATCAAAATACGCTGAAAACTGATTTGACCACTGTTAACGTATATTGTTGTTGCGGTTTTTCTATATTGAATTAGGACTTGGGAATTTTACAGTGGGTTGTCTACTTAAAACGAAGCTTTTTCAATTGGCGGTAACTGAATTGGAGTTGCGTTGATTTTTCTAGAAAATACAGAAGTTACTGCTGTAATGCAGATATTAAATCGTCGTTTACGCAAACGTGTTGTGATTTAAAAATAATGGTTCGGATTTGAGACCCGAACATTTTTGTACATGTTTTAACACTTAAACACAAAGCTTTTTCAAGTGGCGTTGCATCATTTGGTGTCTTTTTTAATTTAATGGTATTTTTGTGTAAAAATCGCATTGTTAAACCGAAAAGATTTGTGAAACTTTTTGTAGTTTGACTTTTATTAAGTCAAAGGTCAAAACTTTTTTAGTCAAGTAATAATATGAAGTTAAAATGAATTATATTACTTACCTTTTGGTCAAATGTATAAAATCTTGTATAGTGTTTAGTAGTGTTAAAGTGCTAGTTGGTTTAAACCGACTAGTGACACTATAGAGCACTACTGTTTACTGAAATGTACTTAACATGTAATTGTGAACTGGTGTAGTAAACATCTAAAATCAGGATACTATTATTTTTGGACAACAATTGTGAGTTAAAGGTTTTATTAAACTTTACGTGTAACGTTTATTATTCGATTGTTATTTGGATAACACTTGTAATTGTTATCGGAAACACAATAAACTTTGGGAATTTGTTAAAGACTTTTGAGTCGGATTTGAGCTATAGGATTATGATTACATTTTGACCAGACTTAATTTATTAGACATTGTTTGACCAACTTATATCTCTAGGTTGAGTACGTTGGTGATGTAGGATCGGGTGAGCTTGCGAAGATTGGGTTGCAATATCATTGAGCTGAAATTATAGAGCATAATAGTGGGCCTTCTAATGTTAGTTTGGTTCATTACTTTGGAGAAACAACACGTGAGCCGCCTACATCAGTCGGTTAGACTTTTTGTCGTGCACTCGAGGTGAGTTGTAGTCCCGCTATTAACTTTTAATCTTTTTGGGATGAGAATACATGCAACTTTTATTTTATTTTTACACAATAGACACGAATATTTATTTATATACTTTGAGTTTGTAACGCAAATCCCTTAGCTTGGTAACTGTTAACTACTTGGTTTTTGAACTGTTGGGCGCGAATTCGTATATATGAATCCATAAAGTTTGACCTCCCCGTCCGGGTTAGTCATGCTAACATTTAACAGACGTATAGTATTTCGAGTGGTAGACGTGTTAAGGTGTATTTTATTACAGATGGTTTATTATTTCTACGTTAAACTTGGTTAGTGGGTGCTCAAAACTGTAGAACACTTTCATGAATTTGAGGATGTTTTCTAACATGCAAATCTTGTGGTATACTTTTATTTATTGTTCAAAATGCTTAAACGTATAACTCACCAACATTCATGTTGACTTTTTTAGCATGTTTTATTCTCTGGTACTTTATTGTTTGCTTCCGCTGTCGATGTTTAAGGTGTTGCATTGGAGTTTATGTGGCATAATTTCAAACTCTTTTGCATTCAAACTTTATTACTTTATGTTGGATGATTTGACTTTTGGTCAACTTACTATTTCTAGTAACTTGCTATTTATGGAAATTTAACGTTTTATGAAAACTTTTGAATAATGAATGCAATGTTTATTTAAAACGTTTCATATAGAGGGCATAACCTCGCCGTGGGACCGTTAGTTAATGTAGCGTGTCAATAGCGATTTTAGCGGGTCATTACACCAATCAAGTTTGGATTAATTAATTGATAAAGAACAAGAACGTACCTGTCAAGACTGGTTTATATAAGCGTGGTTTATATGAATAAACATCATCGGTCTCGGTCTCGGTCTCGGTCTCTATTTGTTTATCCTGCTGCATGTTTTCTGTTACAATCAATCAGTTAATTAATCAAGTTATTAATAATAGAAAAGTAACAAATAATAATAATAAATAATAAATTTGATAAATTCATAGATATACTTAGATAAATTTGATCTCGTATGTAGCACCTTATGTTATTGTTGGTGTAAAATTTATTTTGAAACTAAAAAATTTAGGTCATGGATTTTCATTTGGTCAAAAATTTTCTCTCTTTAACTTCTCTCTGGTGCGATTGTACGATCTTCCAATATCACATTCATTCATCTTTTTTCAGTCTTGTTTTCTTGGTGGAATTCATCAACACTGGTGAAGCATTCAAATCGTCCTCCTGATAGTGATTAGCATGTAGATCCTATGGAGATAAATTGATTATGAATATAATGTGGTGAGCGGTTCGCCACGCGTTACTGCGGACCCCTCCTTGTTTGCGATAAGGTGTTTTAATGAATTACTTGCTATTTACATTTATATTCAGCAATAAGTATGTTTAGAAGTCCATAACTCATCTTAGATTTTTGTATTTGCATTTTGTAATGTAAAATTAATTTGTAAAAAATAAAGGAAGGGAAAAAAAAATATTGAAAGAGGGCGTAAATATAAATGATGATTTTGATTTTTGATGAACAAAATAAAAAAACGTATAAAGAGAACATATGAAAGGTGAGAACTTGAAGGTGTGCAAAACACAAAAGAAAAAAAAGGTGAGGACGCTCGAACCTTTGTTTGAGGTGAAGCACGAGGAACCATACACCTGGCTTCAGGAAGAAAGGAGGAGGAGGAGGAGGAGGAGGAGGGGGGGGGGGGGGGGGGGGGGGGGGGGGGTTTACAAAAAAAAAAAAAAAAAATTAACTGTTATGCATAGTACTCTCTCTTTCAAGATATACAAGAAAAAAAGAAAAAAAAGGGAAAAAGTATTCGATGACCGATCGCCGTTTTTGGTGGTGGTTTTCGGTGGTGGTGGCAAACTGTTTTTAGGTGGCGGCGACACACTGTTTTAGGTCGCGACAAAGAAAATAAGAGAATGGTAGAACCCTAAACTCTAGTATATATTCCAAAAGTTTAATCCGGTGACTGAAGTATTTTTGAAGCTTGTAAAGAGAAAGACAGTGTAAAAGGAGTAGCTAGGAGTATACATGTATACTTGAACAGTTGAACATGATGATTCAACATTAAATGTTGAAGCATTCAAAACTCAACGTGTTTATTAGTGACATGTAAAATAACATGTTGAACCATTCAAAATAATCTTTTATCTAGTTAACACTTCCAAAAAAAGTTTAAACAAAATTACATAAAAAAAAAAAAAAAAGATAGTCACATAAGAATTTTTTGATGCGGATAGTCCCTGTGGTTTGCACACATTGCTCGAATAGTCCAAATCACTAACAACGTTAATTTTTCCCGTTAGAAGAGAGTCATATGCGATGCACATGAGGCTATTTTTGATATTTGCATTTTTCTATTTTTCATCACACACTTATTAGTCTGCAACTTATTAATGAAACCTTTAAAATTATCAACATCAAGCAAATGAGTCTTTGGTGTTCAAACCCACTGCAACTTGTGTTCGAAAAAAAAATTAAACACAAAGATCAAATATATGGCGTTTTCACTTTTCACAATTTCACAAACAAACAAATGGGTTTTGTAATTGCTCTGCAACTGGGCTTGACTTCGTAAAAAAAAAATATCACACACAAAGATCTAAATCTATAAAGCAATATATCAATAGTAATACACCCATATAACAACTTCAATTGATCTTCAAATTTCATCTTCTTTTTTTAGTCACTCTAGCATGTCGTGTTCGTGAAACAATAGGTATCAAACAATTCAAAGGTTACTAAAACGAATTGATGGTTACATGAACGATTCGATGGTTAGAGAAATGATTCAGAAGAAATGGGGGAAAAGAGAATGAATTGGTGGATTTGATGAAATAGAGTGTATGTATATGAAGTTTGGGGTAAGAATATTGAAAAGAAAAAAAATGTAGATGGAACTGGATCTAGATAGATAGATCTGAATTAAAGTGTGTTTTAAGTATCCAAATGTTTCTGGTTCAGTATATGAGGTGAATTGTGTTGAAACTATTCATGATTTAGAAGATGGAGTATATTTATTATCCTATTGTGGGAAGGATGGCCTACGCTCTACAGCTCTATGGGTGGTGACAAGTCAATGGAGGCTGCTATATATATATATATATATATATATATATATATATAGTAGAGGGATCAAATGAGAACCAATTTTGCATTGAGAACCCTGAGAACTCACAAATTCGAGCAAAAATTGGGACGCGGCCGATAGGCAAACCTAAATAAATAAATGGGAATTTAGTGGGGTGGAAGTAGGTAGTGATAAGGTTCTACTTTCACACTTACAATATGCGGATGACACGATGTTCCTTGAAGTAGGTAGCTAATGCGCGTAATCTTACTAATATTTTGAAATGTTTTGAGCTAGCTTCGGGATTGAAAGTTAATTTCAACAAGAGTTGTCTTTATGGAGTGGGTGTCAATGCGGGTGAAATTGAAAGTCTAGAAAGACGAATGGGATGCCAAGCCGGAAAATTCCCATTTATTTATTTAGGTTTGCCTATCGGTGCCAAAATGAGGAAAGTAAAAGATTGGGATCCGGTAATCCTTAAGATTAAGAAGAGGCTTTCGGAATGGAAAATGCGTACGATGTCCTTCGGTGGACGGTTGGTTCTCCTAAAATCGGTACTTAATAGTCTTCCATTGTATTATTTCGCGCTCTTCCGTGCTCCTCCCTGTGTGCTTAAAATTCTTGAGAGTGTGAGACGTAATTTTTTTGGGGTGGAGATCTTTCGGGTAATAAAATTCCATGGGTTAATTGGAAAACCACTTGTCTACCATACGGGGGGGGGGGGGGGGGGGGGGGGGGGGGGGCTAAACATCGGGTCGTTCAAAAGCAAAAATCTTGCTCTTTTGGCCAAGTGGTGGTGGAGGTTTAAAACCGAAGACAATTGCTTATGGGTCAAAATTATTCGAAGTATTTATGGAATTGACGGTGGCTTGAGGTTGGGAGGCGGGCTTGCTCGTCTCTCGACTTCCGGTACTTGGAACAACATTATCTATGCAGGTTCACTAATTGAAGACCTAAATATTCCTTTCGTAAGTTCGTTCAAGAGATTGATTGGAGATGGTAGCACTACGGATTTTTGGAACGAAGCATGGTGCGGCTCGGAGAGTCTCAAAAATGTGTTTCCCAGATTGCACAGGCTCGAAACAAACAAGAATATTATGATTTCTGGGCGGTTAAAACAGTGTCAACAGCAGGCTTTGAGTTCGGGGCAGACGGGTTGCAATTCGGGTACAGCAGGCCTACATCAGTCTCGTGTTCAGGCTACTAATCTAGGTGAGAATTCGGAGGCTGAAGTCGACTAGGCGAGTCGACTGGTCAGTTTAATAATAATCATCACAGCCGAGTAGATCAGTCAGGTGGCGGGGCAAATATCTCGGGTTCAATTCATATTCGTTTCAATTGGGAATGGACAAAGGAACCCACAGGGCGTACAGCGGGTGAGCTCGAGGAACTGATCAACTTGCTAAGATCAATCTCCTTCGAGTTTAGCCATCAAATGTCTTGGAAATGGACACTTGCAGGTAACGGTTTGTTCACAGTTAAAACATTATCGAAATTAATTGATTCGGAGGTTCTAGACAGCGGTGCTCTTTCGACACAAGAGACATTAAGAAACAATCTTGTGCCAAAGAAAATCGAGGTCTTTATATGGAGGGTTTTGAAGAAAAGATTACCGGTTCGGATCGAACTCGACAAAAGGGGCATTGACTTGCATAGTATTCGATGTCCCGTTTGCGATGACGGTCTTGAATCGGTTGATCACGGCCTTAGTCGAATGCAAATTTTCATCGGATATCTGGTCTCGTGTTCTTAAATGGTGGAACAACAGCAACATAAACTCTTCCGAGATACTTCGTGGAAAATCTTCTCACACTATGTCCTCACTCGGCTCCAAGATTTGGCAAGCCGTGGAGTGGATATGCGCTTATTCGATATGGAGGAATCGTAACTCTTTAGTTTTTCAAGGCAAAAGTAGTATCTCACCGGTGATTCTTAATGAGATCCAAGCAAAATCCTTCGAATGGATCTCGGAAATAATCAAAGGCGTTTCCATCGATTGCCATAGTTGGTTAGTTAGCCCTTATTTTTATGTAAACGTTTAATAGATTAGGAAGTAATCTTTACTTCCTGAAAATGTATAGGTTCGTCGATGTCACTTGAATAGCTCGATTGTTGTAAGTTGGTACATCCGGTGCTTGTGGATGTACCAAAGTTGTACTCTCCTTATTTATAATATTAATTACCTTACCTTTCAAAAAAAAAAAAAAAAATTTGGGACGCAGCCGAACAAAAAAATTTATAGTCGAACAATTTTTAATTTTTAGTTATTAGATGCATTGTTTCTTGGTTCTACATTTTGATGTAGAACACATGTAGAACATGCTGTTCTACACTTGTTTTACATCAATTTTCATCAAATTAAGTTAAGGTTTAGATTTAGGGTTTAGGGTATAGATTTTTGGGTTTTAGGGGTTTAGATTTAGGGTTTAGAATGAGTTTTTTACACGAACGATTTAACCCTAAACTCTAAATCGGGCTAAATAAAAAAAAAAATTGATTTTTGAAAAAAACAGGTGAAATTCGAACAAAAAAAAAAAATTCGAACCAATTTTCGTTCTACAATTTTGTAGTTACGAACCAAAATTTTGTAGAACACAATAAAAATTCAGGCGGTCGAGAACAAATTTTCCCAAATTCGAACGAATTTGCGTTCTACAATTTTGTAGAATCCAACAGAAAATGTAGAACATGCATCTAAATTTTTACTCGACTCACATTTTTTTGTTCGGCCGCCAAATTTTTTGTTCGCCTTCCTCTGTTTTTGTTCGCCCGCCGGTTCTCAGGGTTCTCACACCAATTGGGTTCTCACTGGATCCTCTCCCTATATATATGTATATGTATATGTATATGTATATGTATATATATATATATGTATATGTATATGTATATATATATATAGGGACCAGATCAATCGGGAAGTAACCAATCGGGGGGAAGCAAATTTTTTTTTTTCGTTGTTTTAGAATTTTTTTTTCCAGCATCAAGATCACACGGAAATATGAACATTTAGAAAAGACACTTCGTGATGAATGTTATTATTTAGGCGGGAAAACGAACGACAAAAATAACATTCAAGATAATATTGTTCGTGAAGAATGTGAACGTTTTTTTTTTTAATGTTTTGTGAAGTAAAATTTAGCTCGATTTAGAGTTTAGGGTTTAGGGTTCGGTGTTTTGGGTTTATTCCATAAACCCAAAACACCAAACCCTAAACCCTTAACCCTAAACTCTAAACCGTTCGTGTTAAAAACTCGATATAAATCCTAAATCTTAACCCTAAATTTCTAAACCCTAATATCTAAACCCTATAAACCCTAATATCTAAACCCTAATATCTAAAACCTCAACATACACTCGAAAAACACGATAATTGTTATATATTACTTCTTCGAGCGTTTTTCCGCCAAAATAAAAACATTTATCACAAAGTGTCTTTATTAAATGTTCATATTTTCATCCAATCTATAATGTTCGTAAACAAAGTTTTTTCAAAAAACGAAAAGAAAAAAAAAATTTGCTTCCCCCCGATTGGTTACTTCACCCTTGATCCTACCACTATATATATATACATACATACATATATATATATATATATATATATATATATATATATATATATATATATATATATGTATGTATATATATATGTATGTATATATATATGGTCATCATCCATAGGGAATCACTTTGTTTGGGGGAAGTGAGGGGAAGTAATTTTTTTTATTTTTTTGAAATATTTTTTTCAAACATTAAAATCACATGAAAATATGAACATTAAAAAAAACATTTTGTGACGAATGTTATTATTTTGACGGGAAATCGCTCGAAGAAATAAATGATAATATTCATCATGAGTAATGTTTTAATTAGAGTTAACTTGCATCATTTTGTTTTCATCTTGTGTGAAGTATTTTTTTCGAAATTTGGCCCGATTTAGAGTTTAAGTTTAGTGTTTTAGTGTTTTAGGTTTAGTCCCCAAACCCTAAACTCTAAACCGTTATTGTTAAAATTTCATGCTAAACCCTAAACCCTAATTTCTGACCCTAATAGCTAAACCCTAATTTTTAAACCCCTAATTTCTAACCCCTTAAAAAAAACTCAGAAGCAAAACATTCATTACAATGAATGTCATCATTTATTTCTTCGAGCGTTTTCCCGCCAAAGTAATAACATTTATCACAAAGTGTCTTTTTTAAATATTCATATTTTCATGTGATCTTAATGCTTGAAATTAAGGATTTAGAAATTAGGGTTAAGAAATTGGGGTTTATGGTTTACAAATTAGGGTTTAGATTGAATTTTTAACACGAACAGTTTAGAGTTTAGGGTTTATACTAAACCCAAAACACTAAACCCTAAACTATAAATCGGGCTAAATTTTTTTAAAAAAAACTTCACATAAGATGAAAAACAAACGATGGAAAAAAAACTCTAATTAAAACATTATTCATGACGCATGTTATCATTTATTTCTTCGAGCGTTTTCATGCGAAAATAATAATATTCATCACAAAGTGTTTTTTTTAAATATTCATATTTTCATGTATCTTAATGTTTGAAAAAAAAAAAAAATCAAAAAAACGAAACAAATTTACTTCCCCCCAATAAAGTGCTTCCCTCTTGATGATCCTATATATGTGTCAATGAATGTGTGTGTGTGTGTGTGTGTATATATATATATATATATATATATATATATATATATATATATATTGTTTTAATCAAGGGGGAAATAGATATTAGGAGGGAAGAGGGGAAGTTAATTTTTTTGTTTTACTTTTTTAAAATTTCACAAACATTAAGATCATGTGAAAATATATACATTTAAGAAAGACACTTTGTGATGGATATTATTATTTTGACCGGAAAACGCTCGAAAAATAACATTCTATCATAATAAATGTTATTCCTTATGATGTTAGTTATAACATTGATCGTGATGAATGTTATTTTTCAAACATTTTTCGGTCAAAATAATGACATTCATCACTAAGTGTCTTTTTTAAATGTTCATATTTTCACCTGATCTTGGCATTCATAACTAATATAAAAAAAAATTACTTCCCTCTTCCCTCCTAAAATTCACTTCCCTTTTAATTAGCCCCCATATGTATGTATAAAGTTGTTGAGAACAAAGATGGTAAAAAGTGGATGTGGTAATGGAAACATTGATGAAAATCTAAACGCTCAAAATTCTTTTTTTTCAACTTTAAAAGCTGACCAAAATGACACGGATGAGGAGATGAATGATGAATGGGTGGGATGAAAAGTCCCATCTTTATTATGATGATGATAGTAAGAAGAAACTTGTGATGGACTACTGACTACATTCTGAATAGGCGCAGCTCCCAACCAAACAGATTATACAAGAATGGAGCTTGATGCAAGTTATTATATTATTTTTTTTAAGGCAAATGTGTTGAAAATGGCATCAACTGATTTAGTGTTTTATTAAGTTGTTCATAATATTTTTGCAATAGTTTAGAAACTTGCTTATGCTTATAATTTATCAAGTTGGATCTACTTATATGTGGATTCACTTTAATTGAACAAGTATAAACACATTGTTGTATTGTTTGCGCATCATCTGCCCATGTATGAAGATTGTTTCTTGCCTTTTGTTTTAAAGTGATGATGCTTCTATATCTTTTTCGTAACAAAATCTTTCAGTTTATGTTGTGTAGATCAAATGAGATTTGTGAAAAGATGACCATAAACTTAGGGATAGATGCTCTGTACAATCGATGTTTATGTACTGTTTTACTTTCATGTGATCACAATGCTATTATATACATATTAATGGGTAAAGAACAATCCATTATGGATACATTCATTAACAAAGAAGCACTCTTAATTTATTACTCCGTGTACACTTGTGTTATTGCCTTTTTGGGAATTTATATATTCTTAGAAAAGTCAAGTATTTGGATGATGATTCAGATTCAGATGTGGCCAGATCTCATCAAGAAGGCAAAAGGAGAGTTGGATGTGAACAAATCTCAAGGTGGTCCAATTGTTTTTGTTTATTTATTAAATATTAAATATTTTGTTTATTTTAAATGTATTACTATATGCGTATGTAAATGTTAATGTAATTGTGTGAATACATTTGGGACACCATTGTAGGAATATAGTTGGTGATTGGTTTGCGTCTAATTCTTGTAGTCGTGTGGGTATATTCGAGACATCGGAATAGCCTAGGTTTTATGAGAGTAAAACTAGATTAAGTCACATTTTCATTTAACTTGGTGGTGAATTAACTTGTATCTAGGTTAGTGACAGTTCATAGGTTAACACTTGTTAAGAAACTGTGAGAATCGAATTGCAGTGTCACTACATTTTACAGTTGTTTAAACGAGTTTAATTAAGCAACTAGCTAGGGGAATTGACTCTAAGTGGATACATTTGTCTCCATTAACTTTAAATAGGTCAGAGGTGTGTTATAGAGACTTCAAGGGTTTTTGAGTCCTTTGTCTAATTGGAGGAGTCAGAGGGTGTTTATAAACTGAAAAATAGTTTATTATATGTAAGCTACGAGACAGTACGTTGAAGGAACAAGTAAAGATGAACAGCCCCAACAAATGCGATTTTGAAGGTGAATTAAAATCTTATCGTATCAGGTTTCATACTATTTTGTCAAGTAGTAACTTAAATGAAACTGGGTGTTTTGATGCATGTTTTGGGATTCAAGACCTGCATTTGTTGATAAATTATTATTGTTTTGCACACTAACCATTTGATTGAATGCTTCAATAGAATTATAGAAACCAATATGTCAATTGTGAATATGAATTATTCAATGTATGTGAGTCGTCTTTTTAAGAGTAGTATCATCTCAACTGCTTGATACACTGAAAATAAGACTTGATATTATTTACCGATGGTTAGATTGGGTCATTGGGACACGCACGCGCGCAGACACACATACACACATACAAAATCATGTTAGAACCATGTAAGACTACATTGTTGTTACCTGATAATTTGAAGTTACCCTTGAAATAAATTTATAGTTGGTTGGATTCAGATTCATCTTCAATATAATCGATAGAACTGCTTTGTTTACTTAGTTGTTTATAGATGGCGATTTCTACCCATTTGATGTATTATTAAGTTGTTCATAATATTATTGCAATAGTTTCGTGACTTGCTTATGTTTATAATTTATCAAGTTGGATCTACTTATATGTGGATTCACTTTGATTGAACATGTATAAACAAATTGCTGTATTGTTTGCGCATCATCTGCCCATGTATGAAGATTGTTTCTTGCCTTTTGTGTTTCAAAGGGATGATGCTTATATATTTTTATTTTTTTCGTAACAAAATTTTTCATATGTTGTGTTGATCAAATGAGACTTGTGGAAAGATGACCATAAACTTGGGGAAAGGGGGTGAATGACATGCTTATGTTTCTTTTGCTTATTCATCTAATTCTAAACTTTCAACTTCCAATCGAAAAGGGTGTTAATTTGATTGAAATTGAACTGGATACCAATTTTAAGACAGATGCCTTTATGCAAAGTCAAGTAACTCCTACATTGTGTAATATATCATTTCGACACTTTCCTTCAACAAACCTGTGGAACCACAAGTCCTTCAACTAGTAAATGCTTAAACCTCTTTCAATCCAATCCAATCCAATCCAGTTGGGATTATTATGTAATTGAAGAAGAAGTACAAGAACATACCTGTCAAGACTACTGCTTTATATGAATCAGCATCATCACTCTCACTCTCTGCTATTTGTTTATCCAGCATGTTTTCTGCTACAATCAATCAATCAAATTGTTAAATATAGAAAAGTAACAAATAAAAAAAATAATAATAATAATAATATAAATAATTATAAATCAATTACAATATAATATATAATATATAATAATCAAATTATAGAAAAAAGTATTGTATATACCAAGAGTATTATATGGAGATTTTTCATCGGTCCAATTAGCAGCTAACATCCTCCTTCGATGATTTCTAGATCCACCCCATGATAAAGTTTCCATCTTTTTAACATTTGATGAATCAATCAATCGAGGCTTTGAAGAATTAGGATTTTGTATCGGATTCGAAAGGCTAAAAATCAATCGAGGTCGACATCTAGCTCGACTGGAACAGCATGTGAACGATGAGTATACCGCTTGATTAAGCCTTAAAATTGCCCTCAGATTGCTCATGCTTTGATTTCGATGGCCAAACCCTAGTTCCCAATTTCAAAGAAATCAATTAGCAAGGAGATGTGGATTCAGGATTTAACATTTGACAAAATTACTAGAACTAGAATGACTGATAAGTAGAGGAGGACGCTCAATGAAAAAAAAAAAAAAAAAAAAAAAAAAAAAAAAAAAAAAAAGGTAAAGATTTCTTCAATGGTAGATTGATTCCACTCCAAAGTTATGACTGCACAATTAGTCCTTATATTATTCATTCCCAATTACATCATTAGTCCTAAGGAAAGTAAGTTAATTGTCTGTTAAATTGCTGTCAACGTGCTGGTCACTTGTTTTTAGCATAGAAACATTTGAATCTTGTGTATAATCCTGGTGGAAAAAAAGTACACACATTTAAATGTTTTTTTAATGTTACTTTTTTTTTTTTTTTACAACAGTTAGTTGTGATCACCCAGAGGGACTTAAACACCCACGCAATCATCTCCCGCAGTTGCTATATCCTCCCTCCCAACTGCGTGCCCAGGAGAAACCCGCATCAATCCCATACGATGCATGGACGTTAGAACACCCCCTCCCCTTTACCCCCCAACGTGATGTGAAAAAGGTGTCATGAGTGGTACTTCATGGCAGAGATGAAATTGTGAGTTAATAATGTAGTCAAAGGGAGTCGAACTCTTGACATCCCCTAAAGAAGGCAAACCAACAACCGCTAAAAATTACACATTTGAAAGTTACTAAAAATATTAATACGAAACAATAGATTGTAAAGACAAACGCTCTTAACAATTAAAATAAAATACGGTAAAACAAGAAACTCAAAGCTTATATATACAAAATATGTCCTTTAACTAATTCACGAGTTGTAATCACTTGAATCCAATAATTTGCTTGAAAACTAGTCTCTCGCCCAGCCTTCGCCTTCTTCAGTGGCCAAGTTGAAGCGTTCAACGGTTCTTCGGCCTACCACCTTTCTCAAGGTTGAGCTTGTTTAATTGAAGCTAATGCTATGCTGCCCTTCCCTTGTTCAAGAGAAAGCGAGGACAGCTAGCGCGCTTGACTAAGAAGATAGAAAGGGCCTTTTCCGCTTGGTTAGTAAAGTCAAGTTTTTGGCCTTATCTTGCAGGTGACGACGACGTCGAGTTGACGGCAGAGAAAGACTGGGCATTCAGGCCAACGGACCAATCAGAGCGCGACATGTGGCGCGACAATCACATGTGATTGAAAAAAAATCCAAAAAAAAAAATCCAAATTTTTTTTTAAATAATTTAAAAAAAATTAAATTTTTTTTAAAAAAAATTAAATTTTTTTTAAAAAAAATTTTAATTTTTTTTTTAATTTAACATTTCAAATCCAATCACATGTGATTGTAAAACACAATCACGTGTGATTCTGCATGTCAAATTCAATCATATGTGATTGAAAAAAAAATTCAAATTTTTTTTTTCAAAAAAATAATTTCAACCGAAAACAGACTTTAATTGAGTGATTTGATCAAGTTTGTTAGCGTCTCGTGATCATATATTCAAAATTTCAGACTTTAATTCGGTGATTTAATCAAGTTTTGATCAAAAACTTGGTGTTTAAAGGTTTTAACACAAATTTACTGAAATTTGTCATTTTACTAAAAAAAAAAAAAAATTCAATCAAATGTGATTGGATTTCACAGGCAGAATCACATGTGATTGAGTTTTACAATCACATGTGATTGGCATCCAGAATCACATGTGATTGACTGTATGTCAAATCCAATCACATGTGATTGAAAAAAAAATGTTCGAAAAAAAAAATTGGGAAAAAAAATTTTCGAAAAAAAATAAAAAAAAAAAATTTTTAAATTTTTTTTTCTCAATCACATGTGATTATCGCGCCACGTGTCGCACTCTGATTAGTTCCTTGGATCTCAACTTAAAAGTTGGTCGCATATGAATATTTCTCAACTAACGTAGTACATATTTATATTTATTTATAAGAAAACGAGCACAATCATAATAGGATTAAAACTCCTAAACTATAACTAACATGTTTATCAAAAATGAAATAACAATAAATAAAGATAGTTATCGAATCCTGTATTCATTTGACCCATGGGTTTATTTAAATTGGACCAACAACCCACCCGGGTTCACATCTACATCTAGCCCATTATCTAGCCCTGCTACAGTCTCCCCCACTTGAAAAAATCTCTCCCTCGAGTTATCCGGGTATAGAGGACCTTCAGATGCATGATAGGGAGACAAGTCTACAAAACTGAAAGTAGACGAAATATACATGGAAGCGGGGATGTCGATCACATATACATTGTCACTGATTTTATGAAGGATCTTGTATGGCTCATACTTATTTGGTTGCAACTTGGTATATTGACCCTGCAAGTAACTAGATGGCAGTGAATAGTTACTTAGTGGTTTCTTAAAACTTCTTCGATGTTTTAAACATTCTAAGCATAAGTTTTAAGTGCGGAAGCGTTTGTGTTTGTTAATGCAATATGTAAAGAATGTAAAGTGCAACAAACATAAGGACTTATAAAGGTTCGAGAGGATGTTAACTAATTCTCCTTAATCCACTCCTCGACACATCATGTCGAGAGTTTAGCTTCACTACGCTTTTCCCCAAATCCGGTGGAAAATCGATTACATCACTTGTCCTTTAATAAGCAACACCAACAATCTTTTAGTCCCATCGAAAGATCAAAGCTTAGTTTGATAACACATATCTCCAATGAGATTTGGATTGTTCCCATTAAAAGAACAATCAATATTTTAAGTCCATTTAAGGAAATTAGTTATTAGCTAAATAAAATGGTGTTCTTATTACAAGAACAAAGCCGCTAATTTGATCACCCCCAAGTTAGAAGCTCACACTCACACACAAGGTTGTTACAAGTGATGATCTATGCTACTTCTTCGACCTATTCAAAAAAGTAGCTTACAATGCAAACTATCTAATGATAAGAATGAAGTGCTTAGTTTACATTGAATCTATCATGGGTACAAGATAGAATGTCCCTCTAGCTAATCACATATCTTAGAATATGAAATGAAGCACAATGTGATCGAAAGCGATAGCGACAACACCTGCCCCCGCGACCACAATAACAATAATAATCCCTCATATCCCTCATATACATTAAAGTAAAACTTTAATTGAGTAATTAATCAAAATCTAAATAACAATTAATATGAGCCATTAGATTTGGTAAATACATTCGATACCCTCCTAAGTATTGCACTCACTAAGCATAGTAGCTTACTCCTTCGTTGTTTACCTTTTTAGATTGTGGGGCACCGAAGGACAAGGGTAAGAGTTTGGCATAGCTTGCATGTGGTGGATCCTTGGAAGACACTTTTGGTAAAGGTCCCGATGGTCATGCTCAATAAGGGGTCATTTTGATTAAAACGATTTAGTTAAACTCATGGGTCGTGTTGTTGCGAATAACGTTATGTTGTAGTTTGTAAGACTTAAACATGGACAAATGTATTTTGAGTCTTTTGAACTTGTACTTGGGTTCTTTGAATTCGAAATTGTGTTTGGGTGTTTGAGTTACACTTAGTCAAAACTTTGAAACTGCATCACCCAGGTATAGGAGCGCCGCTCCTAAGGCAAAAACGCCCTCCTGGACAGTTCTTGGTGGTCTTTTTGGTTAGTGGGTAGAAGCGCCGCTTTTGGTGACAAAAGCGCCGCTCCTGAGTTACAAAAGCGTCGCACCTGATTTTGGTGCACCGCTCCCGTCCCCTTTTTAAAAAAATATTTGGGTTTTTAATTAAATAGGTTGGAGTCATTTCAAGTGGTATCACAGCATGACCTAAGGGAACTAGGTTGCCTTGGGATGGGAGCCTAGACTTAGGTTGAATGGATGTTTTATGCATGACTTGTCGGGTTACGGGACCACGAGATGGGTGTAGGCACTTTAGTGCTTGTGCTTAATTGTTTATGTGTTTCGGTTAACATCAAGTGAGATGGTCATTATACCAAGGAATTTGATAGGATGTGCAAATGTATTAATGACTGGCCACCATTAGTACGGTTTCACGTCTTGTCAAATGAATGAAGTACAACGGACGTGTCGAGCAAGATGGGATTGTAAGTGCTTAGGAGTGTCTTTTTATCGCGTTATAATCTACTTTAATTTGTAGAATAAGGATGCGAAGTGGTGTGGATCATAAGGGTCCGAGTCATGAGAATGCGGATCACGAAGACGATCTTACGGCCAAGATTGAGGCCGCACTTGAAAGTTATTCCGTGGTGTTTACCGGGAAGGTTAAGGAGGTTCTTCAAGAAACAATTGAGGAACAAATAACCGATCTCCTTCGAGATCAAGTAAGTGTGGTGGCGAGGGAAGAGTTCAATAAGAGGTTTCCAAAACCTCAAGGTGAAGAAGGTTAAGAGTGGGGCCGAAAGTGTAGGTAGTGTGAAGAAGGGAGGTGCCAGGTGAAATGTCCCGTTCTTATTGATTAAAAACGTTTCATATTAATTGATTTCGTTGCGAGGTTTTGACCTCTATATGAGACGTTTTTCAAAGACTGCATTCATTTTAAAACAAACCATAACTTTTATTTCATCAATAAAGGTTTAAAAAGCTTTACATAGATTATCAAATAATGATAATCTAAAATATCCTGTTTACACGCGACCATTACATAATGGTTTACAATACAAATATGTTACAACGAAATAAGTTTCTTGAATGCAGTTTTTACACAATATCATATAAGCATGGACTCCAAATCTCGTCCTTATTTAAGTATGCGACAGCGAAAGCTCTTAATAATCACCTGAGAATAAACATGCTTAAAACGTCAACAAAAATGTTGGTGAGTTATAGGTTTAACCTATATATTATCAAATCATAATAATAGACCACAAGATTTCATATTTCAATACACATCCCATACATAGAGATAAAAATCATTCATATGGTGAACACCTGGTAACCGACATTAACAAGATGCATATATAAGAATATCCCCATCATTCCGGGACACCCTTCGGATATGATATAAATTTCGAAGTACTAAAGCATCCGGTACTTTGGATGGGGTTTGTTAGGCCCAATAGATATATCTTTAGGATTCGCGTCAATTAGGGTGTCTGTTCCCTAATTCTTAGATTACCAGACTTAATAAAAAGGGGCATATTCGATTTCGATAATTCAACCATAGAATGTAGTTTCACGTACTTGTGTCTATTTTGTAAATCATTTATAAAACCTGCATGTATTCTAATCCCAAAAATATTAGATTTTAAAAGTGGGACTATAACTCACTTTCACAGATTTTTACTTCGTCGGGAAGTAAGACTTGGCCACTGGTTGATTCACGAACCTATAACAATATATACATATATATCAAAGTATGTTCAAAATATATTTACAACACTTTTAATATATTTTGATGTTTTAAGTTTATTAAGTCAGCTGTCCTCGTTAGTAACCTACAACTAGTTGTCCACAGTTAGATGTACAGAAATAAATCGATAAATATTATCTTGAATCAATCCACGACCCAGTGTATACGTATCTCAGTATTGATCACAACTCAAACTATATATATATTTTGGAATCAACCTCAACCCTGTATAGCTAACTCCAACATTCACATATAGAGTGTCTATGGTTGTTCCGCAATATATATATAGATGGGTCGACATGATAGGTCGAAACATTGTATACGTGTCTATGGTATCTCAAGATTACATAATATACAATATAAGTTGATTAGGTTATGGTTGGAATAGATTTATTACTAACTTTCACGTAGGTAAAATAAGTAGTTTTTATCAATCTTGTTTTACTCGCCATTTCTTCGTTTCTAATCCGTTTTGAGTGATTCCAGTGACCACGGTTTTGTATTGAACTTAAATTTATGAATCTAAATATAAAAAGTATAAGTTTATAGTCGGAAATACAAGTTACAAGTCGTTTTTGAAAGAGGTAGTCATTTCCGTCGAAAGAACGACATCTTGATGACCATTTTGAAAAACATACTTTCACTTTGAGTTTAACCATGATTTTTGGATATAGTTTCATGTTCATAAGAAAAATCATTTTTCCAGAAGTATAGCTTTTAAATCAAAGTTCTTCTTAGCTTTTAATTATCCCAACCAAAACAGCCCCCGGTTTTACTACGACGGCGTATATCCAGTTTTATGGTGTTTATCGTGTTTCCAGGTTTTAAATCATTAAGTTAGCATATCATATAGATATAGACCATGTCTTTAGTTTATTTTAAAAGTCAAGTTAGAAGGATTAACTTTTATTTGCGAACAAGTTTAGAATTAACTAAACTATGTTCTAGTGATTACAAGTTTAAACCTTCGAATAAGATAGCTTTATATGTATGAATCGAATGATGTTATGAACATCATTACTACCTCAACTTCCTTGGATAAACCTACTGGAAATGAGAAAAATAGATCTAGCTTCAAAGGATCCTTGGATGGCTTGAAAGTTCTTGAAGCAGAATCATGACACGAAAACAATTTCAAGTAAGATTTCCACTCGAAATAAGATTGTTATAGTTATAGAAATTGAATTAAAGTTTGAATATGATTATTACCTTGTATTAGAAAGATAACCTACTGTAAGTAACAAAGGTTTCTTGATCTTGGATGATTACTTGGAATGGATTTAGAAAACTTGGAAGTAAACTTGCAATCTTGGAAGTATTCTTGATTTTATGAAACTAGAACTTTTGAAATTTATGAAGAACACTTAGAACTTGAAGATAGAACTTGAGAGAGATCAATTAGATGAAGAAAATTGAATAATGAAAGTGTTTGTAGGTATTTTTGGTCGTTGGTGTATGGATTAGATATAAAGGATATGTAATTTTGTTTTCATGTAAATAAGTCATGAATGATTACTCATATTTTTGTAATTTTATGAGATATTTCATGCTAGTTGCCAAATTATGGTTCCCACATATGTTAGGTGACTCACATGGGCTGCTAAGAGCTGATCATTGGAGTGTATATACCAATAGTACATACATCTAAAAGTTGTGTATTGTACGAGTACGAATACGGGTGCATACGAGTAGAATTGTTGATGAAACTGAACGAGGATGTAATTGTAAGCATTTTTGTTAAGTAGAAGTATTTTGATAAGTGTCTTGAAGTCTTTCAAAAGTGTATGAATACATATTAAAACACTACATGTATATACATTTTAACTGAGTCGTTAAGTCATCGTTAGTCGTTACATGTAAGTGTTGTTTTGGAACCTTTAGGTTAACGATCTTGTTAAATGTTGTTAACCCAATGTTTATAATATCAAACGAGATTTTAAATTATTATATTAGCATGATAATATGATGTATGAATATCTCTTAATATGATATATATACATTAAATGTCGTTACAACGATAATCGTTACATATATGTCTCGTTTCAAAATCATTAAGTTAGTAGTCTTGCTAGTTCATTGTTAATATACTTAATGATATGTTTACTTATCATAATATCATGTTAACTATATATATATCCATATATATGTCATCATATAGTTTTTACAAGTTTTAACGTTCGTGAATCACCGGTCAACTTGGGTGGTCAATTGTCTATATGAAACCTATTTCAATTAATCAAGTCTTAACAAGCTTGATTGCTTAACATGTTGGAAACACTTAATCATGTAAATAACAATTTCATTTAATATATATATAAACATGGAAAAGTTCGGGTCACTACAGTACCTACCCGTTAAATAAATTTCGTCCCGAAATTTTAAGCAGTTGGAGGTGTTGACGTATCTTCTGGAAATAAATGCGGGTAT
The DNA here is from genome assembly GCF_046630445.1 of Rutidosis leptorrhynchoides. Lineage (NCBI taxonomy): Eukaryota > Viridiplantae > Streptophyta > Magnoliopsida > Asterales > Asteraceae > Rutidosis > Rutidosis leptorrhynchoides. The sequence continues at coordinate 17,101,556 of NC_092342.1, read as the reverse complement.
TTCTTCTTCATTTGATCTTCATGCTCCCAGGTGAACTCGGGTCCTCTACGAGCTTTCCATCGAACCTTAACAATCGGTATCTTGTTTTGTTTAAGTCTCTTAACCTCACGATCCATTATTTCGACGGGTTCTTCAATGAATTGAAGTTTTTCATTGATTTGGATTTCGTCCAACGGAATAGTGAGATCTTCTTTAGAAAAATATTTCTTCAAATTTGAGACGTGGAAAGTGTTATGTACAGCTGCGAGTTGTTGAGGTAGCTCCAGTTGGTAAGCTACTGGTCCGACACGATCTATAATCTTGAATGGTCCAATGTACCTTGGATTTAGTTTCCCCCGTTTACCAAATCGAACAACGCCTTTCCAAGGTGAAACCTTAAGCATGACCATTTCTCCAATTTCAAACTCTATATCTTTTCTTTTACTTTCCGCGTAGCTCTTTTGTCGACTCTGGGCGGTTTTCAATCTTTGTTGAATTTGGATGATTTTTTCGGTAGTTTCTTGTATTATCTCCGGACCCGTAATCTGTCTATCCCCCACTTCACTCCAACAAATCGGAGACCTACACTTTCTACCATAAAGTGCTTCAAACGGCGCCATCTCAATGCTTGAATGGTAGCTGTTGTTGTAGGAAAATTCTGCTAACGGTAGATGTCGATCCCAACTATTTCCGAAATCAATAACACAAGCTCGTAGCATGTCTTCAAGCGTTTGTATCGTTCTTTCGCTCTGCCCATCAGTTTGTGGATGATAGGCAGTACTCCTGTCTAGACGAGTTCCTAATGCTTGCTGTAATGTCTGCCAGAATCTTGAAATAAATCTGCCATCCCTATCAGAGATAATAGAGATTGGTATTCCATGTCTGGAGACGACATCCTTCAAATACAGTCGTGCTAACTTCTCCATCTTGTCATCTTCTCTTATTGGCAGGAAGTATGCTGACTTGATGAGACGATCAACTATTACCCAAATAGTATCATAACCACTTGTAGTCCTTGGCAATTTAGTAATGAAATCCATGGTAATGTTTTCCCATTTCCATTCCGGGATTTCAGGTTGTTGTAGTAGACCTGATGGTTTCTGATGTTCAGCTTTGACCTTAGAACACGTCAAACATTCTCCTACATTTTTAGCAATATCGGCTTTCATACCTGGCCACCAAAAATGTTTCTTAAGATCCTTGTACATCTTCCCCGTTCCAGGATGTATTGAGTATCTGATTTTATGAGCTTCTCTAAGTACCATTTCTCTCATATCTCCAAATTTTGGTACCCAAATTCTTTCAGCCCTCTACCGGGTTCCGTCTTCCCGAATATTAAGATGCTTCTCCAATCCTTTGGGTATTTCATCCTTTAAATTTCCCTCTTTTAAAACTCCTTGTTGCGCCTCCTTTATTTGAATAGTAAGGTTAGTGTGAATCATTATATTCATAGATTTTACTCGAATGGGTTCTCTGTCCTTTCTGCTCAAGGCGTCGGCTACCATATTTGCCTTCCCCGAGTGGTAACGAATCTCAAAGTCGTAATCATTCAACAATTCAATCCACCTATGCTGCCTCATATTCAGTTGTTTCTGATTAAATATGTGTTGAAGACTTTTGTGGTCGGTATATATAATACTTTTGACCCCATATAAGTAGTGCCTCCAAGTCTTTAATGCAAAAACAACCGCGCCTAATTCCAAATCATGCGTCGTATAATTTTGTTCGTGAATCTTCAATTGTCTAGACGCATAAGCAATCACCTTCGTTCGTTGCATTAATACACAACCGAGACCTTGCTTTGATGCGTCACAATAAATCACAAAATCATCATTCCCTTCAGGCAATGACAATATAGGTGCCGTAGTTAGCTTTTTCTTCAATAACTGGAACGCTTTCTCTTGTTCATCCTTCCATTCAAATTTCTTCCCTTTATGCGTTAATGCAGTCAAGGGTTTTGCTATTCTGGAAAAGTCTTGGATGAACCTTCTGTAGTAACCAGCTAGTCCTAAAAACTGGCGTATGTGTTTCGGAGTTTTCGGAGTTTCCCAATTTTCAACAGTTTCTATCTTTGTTGGATCCACCTTAATACCTTCTTTGTTCACTATGTGACCGAGGAATTGAACTTCTTCCAACCAAAATGCACACTTTGAAAACTTAGCGTACAATTCTTCCTTCCTCAATACTTCTAACACCTTTCTCAAATGTTCACCGTGTTCTTGGTCATTCTTTGAGTAAATAAGTATGTCATCGATGAAAACAATGACAAACTTGTCAAGATATGGCCCACACACTCGGTTCATAAGGTCCATGAACATAGCTGGTGCGTTAGTCAATCCAAACGGCATAACCATAAACTCGTAATGACCATAACGCGTCCTAAAAGCAGTTTTTGGAATATCATCCTCCTTTACTCGCATTTGATGATATCCAGAACGTAAATCGATCTTCGAATAAACCGACGAGCCTTGTAGTTGATCAAATAAGTCGTCAATTCTCGGCAGTGGATAACGGTTTTTGATGGTAAGTTTGTTCAACTCTCTGTAGTCAATACATAACCTAAATGTACCATCCTTCTTCTTGACAAACAAAACAGGAGCTCCCCACGGTGATGTGCTTGGTCTAATGAAACCACGCTCTAAAAGTTCTTGTAATTGGCTTTGCAGTTCTTTCATCTCGCTGGGTGCGAGTCTGTAAGGAGCACGAGCTATTGGTGCAGCTCCTGGTACAAGATCTATTTGAAATTTAATAGATCGATGTGGAGGTAGTCCCGGTAATTCTTTCGGAAATACATCGGGAAATTCTTTTGCGACGGGAACATCATTGATGCTCTTTTCTTCAGTTTGTACTTTCTCGATGTGTGCTAGAACAGCATAGCAACCTTTACTTATTAGTTTTTGTGGCTTCAAATTACTAATAAGATGTAGCTTCATGTTGCCCTTTTCTCTGTACACCATTAAGGGTTCTCCTTCTTCTCGTACAATGCGAATTGCATTTTTATAACATACGATCTCTGCTTTCACCTTCTTCATCCAGTCCATGCCAACTATTACATCAAAACTCCCTAACTCTACTGGTATCAAATCAATCTTAAATATTTTGCTACCCAGTTTAATTTCTCGATTCCGGCATATATTATCTGCTGAAATTAATTTACCGTTTGCTAATTCGAGTAAAAATTTACTATCCAACGGCGTCAATGGACAACTTAATTTAGCACAAAAATATCTACTCATATAGCTTCTATCCGCACCCGAATCAAATAAAACGTAAGCAGATTTATTGTCAATAAGAAACGTACCCGTAACAAGCTCCGGGTCTTCCTGTGCCTCTGCCGCATTAATATTGAAAACTCTTCCGTGGCCTTGTCCATTCGTGTTCTCCTGGTTCGGGTAATTTCTAATAATGTGGCCCGATTTTCCACATTTATAACAAACTACATTGGCATAACTTGCTCCGACACTACTTGCTCTGCCATTACTTGTTCCGACACCATTTGTTCCTTTCATTCTATTAACCCCTGGTCCGTAGACCTTACACTTCACAGCGCTATGACCATTTATTTTACACTTATTGCAAAATTTGGTACAGAACCCCGAGTGATGCTTTTCACACCTTTGGCATAGTTGCTTCTGATTGTTGTTGTTGTTGCGGTTATTATTGTTGTTGGGATGATTGTTGTAGTTGCTGTTGTTGTTGTTGTTGTTGTTGTTGTTGGGCCGTTTGTTGTAGTTGCGATTGATGTTGAGATTATTGGGATAGTTGTTGCGATTATTGTTGTAATTGCTGTTATTGTTGTATTGGTGATTCTTATCACCGTTTTCCTCCCACTTTCTTTTGACTTGCTTCACATTGGCCTCTTCAGCCGTCTGTTCTTTAATTCTTTCCTTAATCTGGTTCACTAGTTTGTGAGCCATTCTACATGCCTGTTGTATGGAGGCGGGCTCGTGTGAACTTATATCTTCTTGGATTCTTTCCGGTAATCCTTTCACAAACGCGTCGATATTCTCTTCCTCATCTTCGAACGCTCCCGGACACAATAGGCACAATTCTGTGAATCGTCTTTCGTACGTGGTAATATCAAATCCTTGGGTTCGTAACCCTCTAAGTTCTATCTTGAGCTTATTGACCTCGGTTCTGGGACGGTACTTCTCGTTCATCAAGTGCTTGAATGCTGACCACGGTAGTGCGTACGCATCATCTTGTCCCACTTGCTGTAGATAGGTATTCCACCATGTTAACGCAGTACTTGTGAAGGTATGCGTAGCGTACTTCACTTTGTCCTCTTCAGTACACTTACTTATGGCAAACACCGATTTGACCTTCTCGGTCCTCCGTTTCAATCCGATCGGTCCTTCGGTTCCATCAAATTCCAAAGGTTTGCAGGCAGTGAATTCTTTGTAGGTGCATCCTACACGATTTCCTGTACTGCTAGATCCAAGGTTATTATTGGTATGTAGCGCAGCCTGTACTGCGGCTATGTTTGAAGCTAGAAAAGTACGGAATTTCTCTTCATTCATATTCACGGTGTGTCGAGTAGTCGGTGCCATTTCCTTCAAAATAGTCAAATGGAACAAGTTAATCATACAGAATATTAAGAGTAGTTAATAGTATTTCGTAGCATAATATGAACTCATTTATAAAAGCTTTTTCTTCATATTAGCGTTTTATAAGTTTAAATTCGGGTAGTACCTACCCGTTAAGTTCATACTTAGTAGCTAATATACAATTCAACTACTACAATTCTATATGAAAAACTGATTATAATAATATTTCGCGTTCAAACTTTTATACAATATTTTACAAACTTACAATACCGCTTATTTTACATAAAGCATGAAATATAGCATACAATAACTTTGAAACAAGATAGTTGTCAAGATAATTCTAGCTAGTACACAAGTCGTTCTGCAAAAGCAATAAAGACACGTAATTCATACATCCAGAAACAAGTCATGCATTCTGGTTTTACTAGGACTACTTCCTATCCTTGGTCTTGTGGAACATAACCGTTATGGCCGTTGATAAGACAGCGTGTTGTAACGTCGTCAAAGGGACGAGGGTTACGTGATGACCAACAGTCTCGTAATAACCTAAAAACCTCATTTCTTACCCCAATTACCGACTCCGTCACTTGTGGGAACGTTTTGTTTAATAGTTGTAGCCCGATGTTCTTTTTCTCACTTTGGTGAGAAGCTAACATTACTAACCCGTAAGCATAGCATGCTTTTTTATGTTGCATGTTAGCCGCTTTTTCTAAATCATGAAGTCCTATATTCAGATACATTGAGTCAAAATAATTTCTTAACCCGTTGCGTAAAATAGCATTTGGGTTCCCCGCAATATATGCGTCAAAGTAAACACATCGTAACTTATGGGTTTCCCAATGTGATATCCCCCATCTTTCAAACGAAAGTCTCTTATAAACCAAGACATTCTTGGAACGTTCTTCGAATGTCTTACAAACTGATTTCACCGTAAATAGTTGTGCCGAAGAATTCTGACCGACTCTAGACAAGATTTCATCAATCATGTCTCCAGGTAGGTCTCTTAAAATATTGGGTTGTCTATCCATTTTATGTTTTTATACTGTAAAATAGACAAGAGTTAGATTCATAAAAAAAAATACTTATTAATGCAAGCAATTTTTACATATATCATAAAGCATAAGCACACTATATTACATATATTACACCACACGAATACAACTATCTTATTTCGACTCGCTCGTTTCTTCTTCTTCGGTTTTGGTTCGTTTTTCCAAGTTTCTAGGGCTATATGATGTTCCCCTAATACGAGCCGTCGTTTTCCACATTGGTTTAGAAAAACCTGGTGGTTTAGAGGTTCCCGGGTCATTGTTACAACTTAAGGGCTTCGGGGGTTGACGATACATATAAAGTTCATCGGGGTTGGAATTAGATTTCTCTATTTTTATGCCCTTTCCCTTATTATTTTCTTTTTCCTTTTTAAATTCAGTTGGGGTAATTTCTATAACATCATCGGAATTCTCGTCGGAATCCGATTCATCGGAGAATTGGTAATCCTCCCAATATTTTGCTTCCTTGGCGGAAACACCATTGACCATAATTAACCTTGGTCGGTTGGTTGAGGATTTTCTTTTACTTAACCGTTTTATTATTTACCCCACCGGTTCTATTTCCTCCTCCGGTTCCTCCTCTTCCGGTTCTGATTCTTCTTCCGGTTCTGATTCTTCTTCCGGTTCTTCTTCGGGAACTTGTGAATCAGTCCAATATATATTCGACTCTTCGTTATTATTAGGTGAGTCAATGGGATTTGTGCTAGAGGTAGACATCCATCACACATTATCAAACATGTTAAGAGATTAATATATCACATAATATATACATGTTAATAATATATAGTTTCCAACAAAAATGTTAAGCAATCATTTTTAAAGAAAACACGGTCGAAGTCCAGACTCACTAATGCATCCTAAAAAACTCGATAAGACACACTAATGCAAATTTTCTGGTTCTCTAAGACCAACGCTCGGAAACCAACTGAAATGTCCCGTTCTTATTGATTAAAAACGTTCCATATTAATTGATTTCGTTGCGAGGTTTTGACCTCTATATGAGACGTTTTTCAAAGACTGCATTCATTCTAAAACAAACCATAACCTTTATTTCATCAATAAAGGTTTAAAAAGCATTACGTAGATTATCAAATAATGATAATCTAAAATATCCTGTTTACACGCGACCATTACATAATGGTTTACAATACAAATATGTTACAACGAAATAAGTTTCTTGAATGCAGTTTTTACACAATATCATATAAGCATGGACTCCAAATCTCGTCCTTATTTAAGTATGCGACAGCGGAAGCTCTTAATAATCACCTGAGAATAAACATGCTTAAAACGTCAACAAAAATGTTGGTGAGTTATAGGTTTAACTTATATATTATCAAATCATAATAATAGACCACAAGATTTCATATTTCAATACACATCCCATACATAGAGATAAAAATCATTCATATGGTGAACACCTGGTAACCGACATTAACAAGATGCATATATAAGAATATCCCCATCATTCTGGGACACCCTTCGGATATGATATAAATTTCGAAGTACTAAAGCATCCGGTACTTTGGATGGGGTTTGTTAGGCCCAATAGATCTATCTTTAGGATTCGCGTCAATTAGGTTGTCTGTTCCCTAATTCTTAGATTACCAGACTTAATAAAAAGGGGCATATTCGATTTCGATAATTCAACCATAGAATGTAGTTTCACGTACTTGTGTCTATTTTGTAAATCATTTATAAAACCTGCATGTATTCTCATCCCAAAAATATTAGATTTTAAAAGTGGGACTATAACTCACTTTCACAGATTTTTACTTCGCCGGGAAGTAAGACTTGGCCACTGGTTGATTCACGAACCTATAACAATATATACATATATATCAAAGTATGTTCAAAATATATTTACAACACTTTTAATATATTTTGATGTTTTAAGTTTATTAAGTCAGCTGTCCTCGTTAGTAACCTACAACTAGTTGTCCACAGTTAGATGTACAGAAATAAATCGATAAATATTATCTTGAATCAATCCACGACCCAGTGTATACGTATCTCAGTATTGATCACAACTCAAACTATATATATATTTTGGAATCAACCTCAACCCTGTATAGCTAACTCCAACATTCACATATAGAGTGTCTATGGTTGTTCCGTAATATATATATATAGATGGGTCGACATGATAGGTCGAAACATTGTATACGTGTCTATGGTATCTCAAGATTACATAATATACAATATAAGTTGATTAGGTTATGGTTGGAATAGATTTATTACTAACTTTCACGTAGGTAAAATAAGTAGTTTTTATCAATCTTGTTTTACTCGCCATTTCTTCGTTTCTAATCCGTTTTGAGTGATTCCAGTGGCCACGGTTTCGTATTGAACTTAAATTTATGAATCTAAATAGAAAAAGTATAAGTTTATAGTCGTAAATACAAGTTACAAGTCGTTTTTGAAAGAGGTAGTCATTTCCGTCGAAAGAACGACATCTTGATGACCATTTTGAAAAACATACTTTCACTTTGAGTTTAACCATGATTTTTGGATATAGTTTCATGTTCATAAGAAAAATCATTTTTCCAGAAGTATAGCTTTTAAATCAAAGTTCTTCTTAGCTTTTAATTATCCCAACCAAAACAGCCCCCGGTTTTACTACTACGGCGTATATCTAGTTTTATGGTGTTTATCGTGTTTCCAGGTTTTAAATCATTAAGTTAGCATATCATATAGATATAGACCATGTCTTTAGTTTATTTTAAAAGTCAAGTTAGAAGGATTAACTTTTATTTGCGAACAAGTTTAGAATTAACTAAACTATGTTCTAGTGATTACAAGTTTAAACCTTCGAATAAGATAGCTTTATATGTATGAATCGAATGATGTTATGAACATCATTACTACCTCAACTTCCTTGGATAAACCTACTGGAAATGAGAAAAATAGATCTAGCTTCAAAGGATCCTTGGATGGCTTGAAAGTTCTTGAAGCAGAATCATGACACGAAAACAATTTCAAGTAAGATTTCCACTCGAAATAAGATTGTTATAGTTATAGAAATTGAATTAAAGTTTGAATATGATTATTACCTTGTATTAGAAATATAACCTACTGTAATTAACAAAGGTTTCTTGATCTTGGATGATTACTTGGAATGGATTTAGAAAACTTGGAAGTAAACTTGCAATCTTGGAAGTATTCTTGATTTTATGAAACTAGAACTTTTGGAATTTATGAAGAACACTTAGAACTTGAAGATAGAACTTGAGAGAGATAAATTAGATGAAGAAAATTGAAGAATGAAAGTGTTTGTAGGTGTTTTTGGTCGTTGGTGTATGGATTAGATATAAAGGATATGTAATTTTGTTTTCATGTAAATAAGTCATGAATGATTACTCATATTTTTGTAATTTTATGAGATATTTCATGCTAGTTTCCAAATTATGGTTCCCATATGTGTTAGGTGACTCACATGGGCTGCTAAGAGCTGATCATTGGAGTGTATATACCAATAGTACATACATCTAAAAGCTGTGTATTGTACGAGTACGAATACGGGTGCATACGAGTAGAATTGTTGATGAAACTGAACGAGGATGTAATTGTAAGCATTTTTGTTAAGTAGAAGTATTTTAATAAGTGTCTTGAAGTCTTTCAAAAGTGTATGAATACATATTAAAACACTACATGTATATATATTTTAACTGAGTCGTTAAGTCATCGTTAGTCGTTACATGTAAGTGTTGTTTTGGAACCTTTAGGTTAACGATCTTGTTAAATGTTGTTAACCCAATGTTTATAATATCAAACGATATTTTAAATTATTATATTATCATGATAATATGATGTATGAATATCTCTTAATATGATATATACACATTAAATGTCGTTACAACGATAATCGTTACATATATGTCTCGTTTCAAAATCATTAAGTTAGTAGTCTTGCTTTTACATATGTAGTTCATTGTTAATATACTTAATGATATGTTTACTTATCATAATATCATGTTAACTATATATATATATATATATATATATATATATATATATATATATATATATATATATATATATATGTCATCATATAGTTTTTACAAGTTTTAACGTTCGTGAATCATCATATATGTCATCATGGAAAAGTTCGGGTCACTACACCAGGGGTCATCTCCTTAATTGCTATACTTGTAGGCAAAAAGGTCATATGTCCCGAGATTGCCCGAACCCGTCTTCTAAGAGAAAGATCACTTATTTTAATTACCACCAAGAGGTCACCGGAAGTCCGAGTGTCCCCACTTAATGACGGGTGATAAGAGCTATGATAACACCAAACGTTTAGAGAAGGCGACGGGGCCCGCGAGGGGCCGAAATTTCATGATGACTACCGATGATGCTAAGAAGTCCAACGAAGTGGTTTTAGGTACTTTCTTGGTTAACTCTAAACTTGCTAAGGTTCTATTTGATAGTGGTGCCGATATGTCGTATGTTTCCTTAAAATATGCGGCTACCTTAGATTGTCCCTTGTGTGATCGAGACTATTCCTTACAAGTCGAGATCGCCGATGGTAGGTTCTCGGTGGCTAACAGGGTGTATAAAAATTGTGTTATTGATTTCGGAACCGAAAAGTTTGATATTGACTTGGTTCCCATTACTTTGGGTGAATTTTTTGTCGTTGTGGGTATGGATTGGCTCGATCAAAATAGAGCTAATCTTGATTGTCATGAGAAATTTGTAAGGGTAAGAACCCCAAGTGGGGGAGAGCTAATCGTGTATGGTGAATCTCGAAGACGTCATGTGCCCATTTGTACTTATGCTCGGGCGCGTCGACTCGTGTCTAGTGGGGGTATGGCTTATCTATCCCATGTGGTTGATACTCGTGATGAGCCACCTCCCATTAAATCTATTCCCGTTGTTGATGAAATCGAGGATGTTTTTCCTGAAGAATTACCAGGTGTTCCACCGGTAAGACAATTAGAGTTTCGCATTGATTTGGTTCCGGGGGCGAATCCTATCGCCAAGACTCCCTATCTTTTGGCACCAAACGAGATGCACGAATTATTGAACCAAACCCAAGAGTTGTTAGAAAGGGCTTTATTTGACCAAGTAGCTCGCCATGGGGTGCTCCGGTCTTGTTTGTGAAGAAGAAGGATGGTAGTATGTGCATGTGCATTAATTACCGTGAGCTTAACAAGGTGACGATCAAGAATCGTTATCCGTTGCCTAGGATTAATGATTTGTTTGATCAACTTCAAGGTGTGTGTTATTTTTCTAAGATCGACTTGCGATCCGGTTATCATCAAATGCGGATTCGTGAGGAAGATATTGAGAAGATGACATTCTGAACGCGTTATGGGCATTTTGTTGTGATTCCTTTTGGTCTTACGAATGCACCTGCGGCGCATTCCTGGACCTTATGAACCGAGTGTGCCAACCTATGTTGGACTAGTCGGTAATTGTGTTCATTGACGACATACTCATTTATTCAAAGAGTGTAAAGAAATATGAACATCATCTGCATGAGTTGTTGAAGACGTTGTGTAAGGAGAAGTTGTATGCAAAGTTCTCTAAGTGTGAATTTTGGTTTAGGGAAGTGCAATACCTTGGCCATATTGTGAATCACGAGGGGAGCAAGGTCGATCCGGGGAAGGTTGAGGCAGTTAAAGATTGGGAACGTCTGACTACACCTACGGAAGTCCGAAGTTTTCTCGGATTGGCCGGTTATTATCGTCGATTTATTCAAGATTTTTCCTAAATTGCTTCATCCTTAACGAAGCTAACCCGGAAGAATGTAAAGTTCGAATGGGGTGATGTGCAAGAGAATGCTTTTCAACTATTGAAGAGAAAATTGTGTCAAGCTCCAGTGTTAATGTTACTGGAAGGGGTGGAAGATATGGTGGTGTATTGTGATGCCTCGATTAGTGGGCTCGGATGTGTTCTTATGCAGAGGGGTAAAGTGATTGCTTATGCCTCGAGACAATTAAAAGAGCACAAGAAGAACTACCCGACTCATGATCTTGAGCTGGAGGCGGTGGTTCATGCGTTAAAAATTTGGCGTCATTATCTTTATTGTGTCCAAGTGTACGGTTTATTCAGATCATAAAAATTTAGAGTACTTCTTCGGTCAGCACGATATAAACAACCGTCAGCGACGATGGTTGGATTTGCTAAAAGATTATGATCTTGATATACGTTACCACCCGGGTAAAGCTAATGTAGTTGCAGATGCGTTAGGTTGGAAGAACCAAGTTCCGAGTTTGCAAGTGAAATCATTGCGAATGATACCTTCAAATGATTTCCTCGAGAAAGTCGGTGAGGTTCAAATTGAGGCGTTTGTCCATCATAAGCGCGAAGAGCGAATTTAAGGACAAACGGAGTCTATTGTTCTAGGGGCGCATGGGTTGTTATGTTTCCAAGGTCGAGTGTGGGTGCCAAAGTTGGGTGGCAACCATATAGTGCTACTCGATGAGGCACACAAATCGAAATATTCTATTCATCTGGGTGCTACAAAGATGTATCTTGACTTGAAGAAAGAGTATTGGTGGCCCGGTATGAAGCGTGATGTGGTTAAGTACGTCGAGCACTGTGTTACTTGCTTGCAAGTTAAGGCCGAGCATCAGAAGCCGTATGGTATGGTGCAACCATTAGAGATCCCGAAGTGGGAGTGGGAGCATCTTACGATGGATTTTATTACGAAGTTGCCAAAAACGGCGAAAACCTAATATGATACAATTTGGGTAATCGTTGATCGGTTAACGAAAAGTGCCTTGTTCCTTCCTATACGTGAGGCGATTTCATTAGAGATATTGGCAAGGTTTTTCATTAAAGAGGTGATTTCGAGACACGGGGTACCGGTGTCTATTGTTTCGGATCGAGATACGCGTTTTACTTTTCGATTTTGGGGTAAGTTTCATACTGAAATGGGTACTCAGGTGAAATTGACCACCCTTTTCATCCTCAAACGGACGGTCAAAGTGAGAGGACCATCCAAACCTTGGAGGATATGCTTCGAGCGTGTGTGATCGACTTTGGTGGAAGTTGGGATGAGCATTTGCCATTGGTGAAATTCTTGTACAACAATAGCTACCATGCTTATAACTAGGGGTGTTCATTTTCGGATATCCGAAAATTCGGATAGTGAAAAACCCCATCCGAAATCCGAATCCGAAATTTCGGATATCCGATTTTCGGATATCCGAAATTTCGGATTCGGATATCGGATTATCCGAATATCCGATATTTTTGAAGAACTTCGAATATTTTCGGATAATTTTTCGGATATTCGGATAATTTTCGGATATTTCGGATATTTTTCGGATAGTTCGGATTTTTTAAAAATTTTCGGATATTCGGATATCCGAATATCCGAAAATTTTAAAAACTCCATCCGATATCCGAATCCGAAAAATTGGATATCCGATTTTCGGATATCCGAATTTTCGGATATCCGATTTTTAGGATATTTTCGGATTCGGATAATTCGGATTCGGATTTCGGATATTTTGAACACCTCTACTTATAACGACCCTCATTTTTCCATTCTATACTTCTCCTTATTAAATGCCCAACAAAATAATTAAACTTAATAATTAAACTTTAATCGATAATTGATAAGCGTTAAGAATTATAAAAATATAATAATTAACTTTGTAAACGATAAATAAATAAAAGATAAAAATAATAAGTTAATAAACTTTTGTGAGTAAATAAATAACTTTAAAACTTGTGTGATTAAAATAATTAAACTTGGATAATTAAGGAATTATTTAAGCTAAATTAAAGTACAAGGACTTAAGTGAAAAAGTTAACCCTAATCCCCCTAAACCCTAGCCGATTTTTAGAGGGAAAAATTACCCTTTTACCCTCCTAATTTTCGGCTCGCATGACCAACCTTAACCCCTTTTCCAAGCCAACTTGTTCCCTAAGTAAAACCTAATCTAACCCTAATTCTAGAATAATCCTAGCACTCCTATAAATAGAGACCTAACCTAAATCTAATTCTTGTACCAAATCACAACAACAATTCTCTCCCAAAAATCTCTCTCCCTCCCTCTTGTTTTCGGCCAAAACCGAAACCCCAACACCATCATCACCATCGAAATCTTCAAGGATTTCCAAGTGATCTTCAAGTGTTCTTCGCGTTCTTCGAGTTCTTCAAGAATCTTAAAGAATCTTCAAGGAGTTCTTCAAGTTTTTCAAGGCTTTGATCTTCAATCTTCATCGTGTTCATCACTTCTTTGTTAGTCATCTTGAATCTTCAAAGGTATAACATAAATCCAAAACTATTTACATAAACTTTGATTCGTTTAATTCATATTCATGTTATAACACATTCATAAACATACACACACCTAGATCTATACATGAAAGAAAAAAAATAAATATATTTGTATGTATATGTATGTCGACCAAGAGGGAAAAAAAGGGAAAAGGAAAGTTTGATCTTATAACCCTAGGTTATTACATGAAAGATTTGTTTATGGTTAATTTAGGAAACAAAATATATATATATATATATATATATATATATATATATATATATATATATATATATATATATATATATATATATATATATATATATATATATATATATATATATATCGACATATACATATATATACATGTAAAAAAAATATTTTTATTATATATATACACACGAAAATATACATATATATATATATATATATATATATATATATATATATATATTAAACCCTAAACCTAATTAATTATTAAACCATAATTAATTAAACCTAAACTCTAGACATTTATGAAACCCTAGAACATTAATTACTAAACCCTAGTTATTAATTACTACTTTAATTAACTAACCCTAATTAATGAAACCCTAATACTACTTATACTATTAATTAACATGTATACACTATTACTATTGTAGTGACCCGAACTTTTCCATGTTTATATATATTAATTGAGATTGATATTTACATGATTAAATGTTTCCAACATGTTAAGCAATCAAACTTGTTAAGACTTGATTAATTGAAATATGTTTCATATAGACAATTGACCACCCAAGTTGACCGGTGATTCACGAACGTTAAAACTTGTAAAAACTATATGATGACATATATATGGATATATATATAGTTAACATGATACTATGATAAGTAAACATATCATTAAGTATATTAACAATGAACTACATATATAAAAACAAGACTACTAACTTAATGATTTTTAAACGAGACATATATGTAACGATTATCGTTGTAAAGACATTTAATGTATATATATCATATTAAGAGATATTCATACATGATAATATCATGATAATATAATAATTTAAAATCTCATTTGATATTATAAACATTGGGTTAACAACATTTAACAAGATCGTTAACCTAAAGGTTTAAAAACAACACTTACATGTAACGACTAACGATGACTTAACGACTCAGTTAAAATGTATATACATGTAGTGTTTTAATATGTATTTATACACTTTTTAAAGACTTCAATACACTTATCAAAATACTTCTACTTAACAAAAATGCTTACAATTACATCCTCGTTCAGTTTCATCAACAATTCTACTCGTATGCACCCGTATTCGTACTCGTACAATACACAGCTTTTAGATGTATGTACTATTGGTATATACACTCCAATGATCAGCTCTTAGCAGCCCATGTGAGTCACCTAACACATGTGGGAACCATCATTTGGCAACTAGCATGAAATATCTCATAAAATTACAAAAATATGAGTAATCATTCATGACTTATTTACATGAAAACAAAATTACATATCCTTTATATCTAATCCATACACCAACGACCAAAAACACCTACAAACACTTTCATTCTTCAAATTTCTTCATCTAATTAATCTCTCTCAAGTTCTATCTTCAAGTTCTAAGTGTTCTTCATATATTCTACAAGTTCTAGTTACATAAAATCAAGAATACTTTCAAGTTTGCTAGCTCACTTCCAATCTTGTAAGGTGATCATCCAACCTCAAGAAATCTTTGTTTCTTACAGTAGGTTATCATTCTAATACAAGGTAATTATCATATTCAAACTTTGGTTCAATTTCTATAACTATAACAATCTTATTTCAAGTGATGATCTTACTTGAACTTGTTTTCGTGTCATGATTCTGCTTCAAGAACTTCGAGCCATCCAAGGATCCGTTGAAGCTAGATCCATTTTTCTCTTTTCCAGTAGGTTTATCCAAGGAACTTAAGGTAGTAATGATGTTCATAACATCATTCGATTCATACATATAAAGCTATCTTATTCGAAGGTTTAAACTTGTAATCACTAGAACATAGTTTAGTTAATTCTAAACTTGTTCGCAAACAAAAGTTAATCCTTCTAACTTGACTTTTAAAATCAACTAAACACATGTTCTATATCTATATGATATGCTAACTTAATGATTTAAAACTTGGAAACACGAAAAACACCGTAAAACC
Organism: Rutidosis leptorrhynchoides; assembly: GCF_046630445.1. NCBI lineage: Eukaryota > Viridiplantae > Streptophyta > Magnoliopsida > Asterales > Asteraceae > Rutidosis > Rutidosis leptorrhynchoides. Next base: position 17,085,576 of record NC_092342.1, on the reverse strand, counting down.
GGATTTACGCCGTCGTAGTAACACCGCGGGCTCTTTTGGGTTAGTTAATTAAAAACTATGATAAACTTTGATTTAAAAGTTGTTATTCTGAGAAAATAATTTTTATTATGAACATGAAACTATATCCAAAAATTATGGTTAAACTCAAAGTGGAAGTATGTTTTCTAAAATGGTCATCTAGACGTCGTTCTTTCGACTGAAATGACTACCTTTACAAAAACGACTTGTAACTTATTTTTCCAACTATAAACCTATACTTTTTCTGTTTAGATTCATAAAATAGAGTTCAATATGAAACCATAGCAATTTGATTCACTCAAAACGGATTTAAAATGAAGAAGTTATGGGTAAAACAAGATTGGATAATTTTTCTCATTTTAGCTACGTGAAAATTGGTAACAAATCTATTCCAACCATAACTTAATCAACTTGTATTGTATATTATGTAATCTTGAGATACCATAGACACGTATACAATGTTTCGACCTATCATGTCGACACATCTATATATATTTCGGAACAACCATAGACACTCTATATGTGAATGTTGGAGTTAGCTATACAGGGTTGAGGTTGATTCCAAAATATATATAGTTTGAGTTGTGATCAATACTGAGATACGTATACACTGGGTCGTGGATTGATTCAAGATAATATTTATTGATTTATTTCTGTACATCTAACTGTGGACAACTAGTTGTAGGTTACTAACGAGGACAGCTGACTTAATAAACTTAAAACATCAAAATATATTAAAAGTGTTGTAAATATATTTTGAACATACTTTGATATATATGTATATATTGTTATAGGTTCGTGAATCAACCAGTGGCCAAGTCTTACTTCCCGACGAAGTAAAAATCTGTGAAAGTGAGTTATAGTCCCACTTTTAAAATCTAATATTTTTGGGATGAGAATACATGCAGGTTTTATAAATGATTTACAAAATAGACACAAGTACGTGAAACTACATTCTATGGTTGAATTATCGAAATCGAATATGCCCCTTTTTATTAAGTCTGGTAATCTAAGAATTAGGGAACAGACACCCTAATTGACGCGAATCCTAAAGATAGATCTATTGGGCCTAACAAACCCCATCCAAAGTACCGGATGCTTTAGTACTTCGAAATTTATATCATATCCGAAGGGTGTCCCGGAATGATGGGGATATTCTTATATATGCATCTTGTTAATGTCGGTTACCAGGTGTTCACCATATGAATGATTTTTATCTCTATGTATGGGATGTGTATTGAAATATGAAATCTTGTGGTCTATTATTATGATTTGATATATATAGGTTAAACCTATAACTCACCAACATTTTTGTTGACGTTTTAAGCATGTTTATTCTCAGGTGATTATTAAGAGCTTCCGCTGTCGCATACTTAAATAAGGACGAGATTTGGAGTCCATGCTTGTATGATATTGTGTAAAAACTGCATTCAAGAAACTTATTTTGTTGTAACATATTTGTATTGTAAACCATTATGTAGTGGTCGTGTGTAAACATGATATTTTAGATTATCATTATTTGATAATCTACGTAAAGCTTTTTAAACCTTTATTGATGAAATAAAGGTTATGGTTTGTTTTAAAATGAATGCAGTCTTTGAAAAACGTCTCATATAGAGGTCAAAACCTCGCAACGAAATCAATTAATATGGAACGTTTTTAATCAATAAGAACGGGACATTTCAGTTGGTATCCGAGCGTTGGTCTTAGAGAACCAGAATTTTGCATTAGTGTGTCTTATTGAGTTTGTTAGGATGCATTAGTGAGTCTGGACTTCGACCGTGGTTACTTGAAAAATGATTGCTTAACAAATTTTGTTGGAAACTATATATTTTTAACATGTGAATATTATGTGATATATTAATCTCTTAACGCGTTTGATATTATGTGATAGATGTCTACCTCTAGAACAAGTCCCATTGACTCACCTAATAATAATGAAGAGTCAAATGTAAATTGGAATGATTCGTGGACTGATTCACAAGTTCCCGAAGAGGAACCGGAAGAAGAGTCGGAACCAGAAGAAGAATCGGAACCGGAAGAAGAATCGGAACCGGATGAAGAAATAGAACCGGTGGGGGAAATAATAAAACGGTTAAGTAAAAGAAAATCCTCGACCAACCGACCAAGGTTAATTATGGTCAATGGTGTTTCCGCTAAGGAAGCAAAATATTGGGAGGATTACCAATTCTCCGATGAATCGGATTCTGACGAGAATTTCTATGATGTTATAGAAATTACCCCAACTGAATTTAAAAAGGTAAAAGAAAATAATAAGGGAAAGGGCATAAAAATAGAGAAATCTAATTCCAACCCCGATGAACTTTATATGTATCGTCAACCCCCGAAGTCCTTAAGTTGTAACAATGACCCGGGAACCTCTAAACCACCAGGTTTTTCTAAACCAATGTGGAAAATTACGGCTCGTATTAGGGGAACATCATATATCCCTAGAAACTTGACAAAACGAACCAAAACCGAAAAAGAAGAAACAAGCGAGTCGGAATAAGATAGTTGTATTCGTGTGGTGTAATATATGTAATATAGTGTGCTTATGCTTTATGATATATGTAAAAATTGCTTGTATTAATAAGTATTTTTTTTTTATGAATTTAACTCTTGTCTATTTTACAGTATAAAAACACAAAATGGATAGACAACCCAATATTTTAAGAGACCTACTCGGAGACATGATTGATGAAATCTTGTCTAGAGTCGGTCAGAATTCTTCGGCACAACTATTTAAGGCGATATCAGTTTGTAAGACATTCGAAGAACGTTCCAAGAATGCCTTGGTTTATAAAAGGCTTTCGTTCGAAAGATGGGGGATATCACATTGGGAAATCCATAAGTTACGATGTGTTTACTTTGACGCATATATTGCGGGGAACCCAAATGCTATTTTACCCAATGGGTTAAGAAATTATTTTGACTCAATATATCCGAATATTGGACTTCGTGATTTAGAAAAAGCGGCTAACATGCAACATAAAGAAGCATGTTATGCTTATGGATTAGTAATGTTCGCTTCTCACCAAAGTGAGAACAAGAACATCGGGCTACAATTATTAAACAAAACGTTCCCACAAGTGACGGAGTCGGTAATTGGGGTAAGAAATGAGGTTTTTAGATTGTTATGAGACTGTTGGACATTACGTAACCCTCGTCCCTTTGACGACGTTACAACACGCTATCTTATCAACGGCCATAACGGTTATGTTCCACAAGACCAAGGATGGGAAGTAATCCTAGTAAAACCAGAATGCATGACTTGTTTCTGGACGTATGAATTACGTATCTTTATTGACTTTGCTGAACGACTTGTGTACTAGCTAGAATTATCTTCACAACCATCTTGTATCAAATTTATTGTGTGCTATATTTCATGCTATATGTAAAATAAGCGGTATTGTAAGTTTGTAAAATATTGTGTAAAAGTTTGAACGCAAAATATTATTATAATCAGTTTTTCATATAGAATTGTAGTAGTTGAATTGTATATTAGCTACTAAGTATGAACTTAACGGGTAGGTACTACCCGAATTTAAACTTATAAAACGCTAATATGAAGAAAAAGCTTTTATAAATGAGTTCATATTATGCTACGAAATACTATTAACTACTCTTAATATTCTGTATGATTAACTTGTTCCATTTGACTATTTTGAAGGAAATGGCACCGACTACTCGACACACCGTGAATATGAATGAAGAGGAATTCCGTACTTTTCTAGCTTCAAACATAGCCGCAGTACAGGCTGCGCTACATACCAACAATAACCTTGGATCTAGCAGTACAGGAAATCGTGTAGGATGCACCTACAAAGAATTCACTGCCTGCAAACCTTTGGAATTTGATGGAACCGAAGGACCGATCGGATTGAAACGGTGGACCGAGAAGGTCAAATCGGTGTTTGCCATAAGTAAGTGTACTGAAGAGGACAAAGTGAAGTACGCTACGCATACCTTCACAGGTTCTGCGTTAACATGGTGGAATACCTATCTAGAGCAAGTGGGACAAGACGATGCGTATGCACTACCGTGGTCAGCATTCAAGCACTTGATGAACGAGAAGTACCGTCCCAGAACCGAGGTCAATAAGCTCAAGACAGAACTTAGAGGGTTACGAACCCAAGGATTTGATATTACCACGTACGAAAGACGATTCACAGAATTGTGCCTATTGTGTCCGGGAGCATTCGAAGATGAGGAAGATGTGACGACCCAGAAATTTCCGACTAAATTTAAACTTTATCTTTATATTATTATGACATGATAAGCAATGTTTGTTAAGTTAAATCTCAAGGATTTTAAACTATGTTTATACATTCATTTAAACCTCGACCAAATTCCAATGATTCACGAATCATTAAATGAACATATATGAATATGTATGTATATGTGTATATATTATAAATTGAAAATGTCAAAAAAGTATTTAAACGTATAATGCTTTACATGAACGTATTTGTTTCAATATGATTATCGACGAAATTAAAAAAAATATATTAAATGCTTGAATTATCAGAAACATTGAATTATGATTACAAGTCTCTGTTGAGAGGTCCACTATGATTGAGAAAATCTATTCCTTTTAACGATATTCGGAATAATTTGTAAAGCTATTTATAAATAAAAACAAAAAGTGTCATTTACGAAAGTTAGACAAAAGTTAGTAGAAAATTGGTTTCCATAATATTCTATTAATCTATTTTCAAACGTACAAAAATATTTTCAGTTTAAAAAGAACTTTATTATTAAAATATATATAACTTTTATAAACATCTAGAATCACTTTTGACAACTCATTACTTAACCAGTATAATAAATATAATGATATTTATATTTTATTTCATTAAATATATATAACGATTTAAATTAATATTATATATATTTATACGCGTATTATACATACATAGTTTTTATACTTTTACTATACTTTAACTTTACCTTTACTTTACTTTTACTTTACTTTAACTTTAATAATTCACTTTAATAATTCATACTTTAATAATTCACTTTAATAATTCATACTTTAATAATTCACTTTAATAATTCATACTTTAATAATTCACTTTAATAATTCAAAAATCTATTATAAATAGAATTCAATAGGTTTTATTATTTCATAAAAACTTGAAAATATATTTCTCTAAACTCTCTCAATCGATTTACATATATATATATATATATATATATATATATATATATATATATATATATATATATATATATATATATATATATATATATATATATATATATATATATATATATATATATATATATATATTTGCACTGTATTATTTCAAGATATTATTAGTATACATAAAATATTACGACGGAGTGATGTCCGAGTGATTTCAAAATAGTTTTTTTGAATGAGTCGAAGCTAAGGAAATTATGGGTTATAGCTATGGAGGTGTTGGGTATGCTCGTAAGGTCAATCTAGTGTTTATCATCTCCGTTGCGTCTACGTACTTTTCGGCAATATTGAATCTCAATATTGATACGTTCGTGAATCCGAGGCCAACCTTGCACTTGTTAAATGACGTTATATGTATTTTTACTACGAAATACAGTATGGTGAGTTTCATTTGCTCCCTTTTTAATTGCTTTTGCAATATATATTTTTGGGCTGAGAATACATGCGCTGCTTTTATAAATGCTTTACGAAATAGAGACAAGTGATCAAAAATGATAATTCTGCGGATTGATGTGCTAGGTAATTTAGTTACATGTTATAAGAGCATGTGAGCGCGAATCCTAAAGATAGATCTATCGGGCTTAACACCCCCATCCTGTAGGCTGCACTAGACATAAGAGCTAGTGGGCGGATGTTTAGTACTTCGAGGATTATTTATACACTTGCGAGTGTACGTATCCATCTTTGCGAAGATGACTTATTATATTATTGTTAAGGTTGGTTACTGAGGCCTCAACATAAGCAGAACGGTTTTATACACTTGCGAGTGTACATATATTTATAAACGGAAATCTTGTGGTCTATTAATATATTGAAATGATTGTTATGATAAACCTATGAACTCACCAACCTTTTGGTTGACACTTTAAAGCATGTTTATTCTCAGGTATTAAAGAAATCTTCCGCTGTGCATTAGCTCATTTTAAGGATATTACTTGGAGTCATTCATGGCATATTTTGAAAGACGTTGCATTCGAGTCATTGAGTTCATCAAGATTATTTTTAAGTCAATTATAGTTGGATGTATTATGAAATGGTATGCATGCCGTCAACTTTCGTTGTAAAGAAAGTTTGTCTTTTAAAAACGAATGTAATGTTTGTAAAATGTATCATATAGAGGTCAAATACCCCGTGATGTAATCAACTATTATGAATCATTTATAATGTATATGAACGGGTCATTTCAGTTGGTATCAGAGCGGTGGTCTTAGCGAACCAGGTCTGCATTAGTGTGTCTAACTGATAGTCGTTAGGATGTATTAGTGAGTCTGGACTTCGACCGTGTCTACATGTCAAAAGTTTTGCTCATCATTCTTGTCAGAAATTACTTGCTTATCATTCTTAGTCTAGACACATCTTATTGCATTGATTGCATGAATAGTGTATAGATAAAATTCATATCTTAGCGTATCTGCTAATTCATATCTTAACGTATCTGTTACTATAACTTTGCCTGATATATTCCGTAAATTCCTCCGTAATCTACGAAATCTTTTGCGCTATATATATAGATATTCTATGTAATTAGAATACCACCCGATAGCCGAGAAATCATTTCATATCGAAAAATCCTTTATTCAATCGAACGAAATAGAATTCGTCATTAGTTCAAGTCCCTCGAATTCCGATATGGAATCCCACTCAAGCTCCGAAAGCAGTGTGACCGGAATGGATCAACCAATTAGCCATCATCTATTCTGGATGAATTGGGGATAGGTTCGTAGCCTCCTCAATAATTGGAGACAAGAAGAAGGTGATCCCTTCCATCTACCACATTGCCCTTTTGGCGATGAACCTGAAGCACTTACCGGCGAACCGGTCTGAAACACCATTTGCTCTCTCATTTTCAGAGTATCTCGTCACGATTATATACTACATCAAATTCTAGATTTTATTTATCCGCTCGTCTGAACCGATAATCACCCCGGTGTAACAGAAGAAGTCAACGCGCTTCGCGCTCGAGTAGTGGCTTTAGAGAATATGGTGCAAGGGTTACAAACACCAACAAATAACGAAGTATTAATTCATAATTTCAATTTTATTGAATAAATACTCCGTAGAAGTTATGTAATTTCTAAAGTCTTTAGGGATTATTCAGTTCTAGTTTCAACCGTAAATCAAATGAGTTTAATTTAATATTAACTCATTAAATCTATGTTACATCTGAAGAAAATATGCACATATATATTTTCATAAAGACTGTAATAAAATTCTGCTGTACAAAATATTAATTGTGAAAAAAAAAATTAACGGGTAGGTAATACCCGAGAGATATATAAATTCACAATTAATATGTTACATTTTTCGAATCTGATTAAGCAAATCATCAACTATACTCCCAAAATCTCACAACAATATACATTCTTGTATAGTAATCAAAACAACCATTCTCACCCAAATTTGATTACGCATTCTGATTTTGACAAATAAAAATCCAAGTCATGATTTAACAGAAGACATCACTCTTAGATTCCTACATCTTTCAAAGCTATACTTTGACTTCAAAACTGTGTTAGAACATCATATGTATATTAACGATTACAAACTGTGTTCAAACTCTCCGAAGTTTTCGAAGACACTTCAAACAATGAACAATCGAGATAATGATCCAACCACATATTACCCACATTTATGTACCTAAAAAGCTCTCGAAGCCAAAGTCATAGTTCAACGCGTATCCGTGTCAGACCCTTTGGCATTTATTAGCTAAAATGGCTTTTCAATTCCTTTTCAAAGTAGACAGTTTTGTCACAGCTCCAGCAAGTCAACTTCGACTTTTCAGTCGGACTAGTCTTATTATAACCTCGATAGATACGTTGCCCTTTCGCCAACGTTACCGGGGAATCGTTTATATTCACCACATTAGCAATAAACTTACCAACAACTTCACTGATCTTTGACTTTCCAAAAAAAAAAAAAAAATCATTATAATTATCGAAACCCTATCATATATTTATTCGTACCTTATAACAAGAATTGCCATACCAATTATTGAGAATCAGCAATCAGTATTTTGAAACCTCGCGGCATGTCTACATCAACAATTACATATACACACAACGTCTACCTCCAAGACTTACATTCTTTGAATGAGAAATTTCTGAAAAACACCCTAAACTGCGAACCAGTTCTCGAAATTTTGAAAAATGCTGATGAAGCAACAAAAACTGTAAACGACCTTAACAGTAAAAAGTTGGATTATAGAGGATAGTATATTGGCAAAGCTCAGAAAAAGAGAAGCTTTAGAACTGGAAAACGGATTGAGCAAAGTATGAAGGAGGCTGTGGACAAATCATAAAGGCTGAACCTGCCTTCAAAGGATCTAAATGATTCATTACTTGCTGAAGTCATTAACGAATACCTTGCTCCTAACTCTAAACCCCTGCGGACAATATCCTTCATCATCCTCTGATATTAGACATTCTAAGATATCATCGTATCTTTCATTATAAATATCATCCATACTTCTGAAGATATTTTTATAATTATTCTTATCTGAAATCATTTACCTCTTCGCGTTATCTGTATTATATCATAAAGGAAACTATTTTAGTTTCTAAATTCTGAAACATTCGAGTTTAAAATAGGAATATTCTTGAAGAAGTGTTGGGAGCTGAAGCATGAGTTAGTATAATATAATGACACTTGATCAACGTGATTATATTACAGTAATTCATGCTGAGTTTCTAAATGGAACATGATGATTCACAGATCATAACGTCATCATGTGCTATGTTACACGACTCTTGTATTCTATTTAATCTCTAAAAATATCAAGAATATATTTTCTTGATGATTCGGTCTTTTCAGGGTATTTTGGTAAATTAACAAATCAAGATCGTGTCATTACAATTTCCTTCCTAGAACATTAACAATGTTCATTCCGAAATTTATATCTGCGAATTCTGGACCATTACAAGCGGTGCTTAATCGCAAGAAGAAGAAACGAAAGGACAAAGCTCCGAACTAGAAATGGGAGTATAAATCATAGCAAATAGAAGAGAGCATTAACTGTGGATGACAATGATTATAGAAGAAGCAAGGACTTTGAAATATAAGGGAAGATATAAAACCCAACAACAACCCAGAAATCACAAACTGTATATATCAATGCATATAGCAATATAAAGACACGGGAGAACTAAAAACACTATAAAACCAAGAGTATAGTAGAAGCAAATAGATTCTTCCGGAGGTAGATGAAAAAGAAGAATGACAGATATGAAAGTGAGGAGTATATCGAGAATCAGTACTGGATGAAGCATATTGACAAATACTTTAAAATATGAGTTGAGGGAGAAAGAATAGAAGGTGTGAGTTGTAAGGAAACGAAGGAGGTGGATTTATAGTGAAATACCCGACAGAGAAATCAAGATGGATTATCGTATTAATTCGAAGAGAATTGTAATCTCCTTAATCACCGAAGCATCAAATCCAACATAGATTACAAAGATTTTCTTTAAATTCGGAGATCAATTGTGATGACGTCAAAAGATATGGCGAATCACTATAATCTTATTTCCTTCATTTACGATAACTTCCCTCATACGCTTCGAGTAATCGAATTATTTTATCCATACTTCTTAGACATGATAAAACTTTATAATCGTCATAATAACATTCTCATTGTTAGTCATGACGACCTCTATCAAATTTCGGGGACGAAATTTCTTTAACGGGTAGGTACTGTGATGACCCAGAAATTTCCGACTAAATTTAAACTTTATCTTTATATTATTCTGACATGATAAGCAATGTTTGTTAAGTTAAATCTCAAGGATTTTAAACTATGTTTATACATTCATTTAAACCTCGACCAAATTCCAATGATTCACGAACCATTAAATGAACATATATGAATATGTATGTATATGTGTATATATTATAAATTGAAAATGTCAAAAAAGTATTTAAACGTATAATGCTTTACATGAACGTATTTGTTTCAATATGATTATCGACGAAATTAAAAAAAATATATTAAATGCTTGAATTATCAGAAACATTGAATTATGATTACAAGTCTCTGTTGAGAGGTCCACTATGATTGAGAAAATCTATTCCTTTTAACGATATTCAGAATAATTTGTAAAGCTATTTATAAATAAAAACAAAAAGTGTCATTTACGAAAGTTAGACAAAAGTTAGTGGAAAATTGGTTTCCATAATATTCTATTAATCTATTTTCAAACGTACAAAAATGTTTTCAGTTTAAAAAGAACTTTATTATTAAAATATATATAACTTTTATAAACATCTAGAATCACTTTTGACAACTCATTACTTGAAATGACCCGTTCATATACATTATAAACGATTCATAATAGTTGATTACATCACGGGGTATTTGACCTCTATATGATACATTTTACAAACATTACATTCGTTTTTAAAAGACAAACTTTCTTTACAACGAAAGTTGACGGCATGCATACCATTTCATAATACATCCAACTATAATTGACTTAAAAATAATCTTGATGAACTCAATGACTCGAATGCAACGTCTTTCAAAATATGCCATGAATGACTCCAAGTAATATCCTTAAAATGAGCTAATGCACAGCGGAAGATTTCTTTAATACCTGAGAATAAACATGCTTTAAAGTGTCAACCAAAAGGTTGGTGAGTTCATAGGTTTATCATAACAATCATTTCAATATATTAATAGACCACAAGATTTCCGTTTATAAATATATGTACACTCGCAAGTGTATAAAACCGTTCTGCTTATGTTGAGGCCTCAGTAACCAACCTTAACAATAATATAATAAGTCATCTTCGCAAAGATGGATACGTACACTCGCAAGTGTATAAATAATCCTTGAAGTACTAAACATCCGCCCACTAGCTCTTATGTCTAGTGCAGCCTACAGGATGGGGGTGTTAAGCCCGATAGATCTATCTTTAGGATTCGCGCTCACATGCTCTTATAACATGTAACTAAATTACCTAGCACATCAATCCGCAGAATTATCATTTTTGATCACTTGTCTCTATTTCGTAAAGCATTTATAAAAGCAGCGCATGTATTCTCAGCCCAAAAATATATATTGCAAAAGCAATTAAAAAGGGAGCAAATGAAACTCACCATACTGTATTTCGTAGTAAAAATACATATAACGTCATTTAACAAGTGCAAGGTTGGCCTCGGATTCACGAACGTATCAATATTGAGATTCAATATTGCCGGAAAGTACGTAGACGCAACGGAGATGATAAACACTAGATTGACCTTACGAGCATACCCATGAACCATACCCATCACCTCCATAGCTATAACCCATAATTTCCTTAGCTTCGACTCATTCAAAAAAACTATTTTGAAATCACTCGGACATCACTCCGTCGTAATATTTTATGTATACTAATAATATCTTGAAATAATACAGAGCAAATATATATATATATATATATATATATATATATATATATATATATATATATATATATATATATATATATATATATATATATATATGTAAATCAATTGAGAGAGTTTAGAGAAATATATTTTCAAGTTTTTATGAAATAATAAAACCTATTGAATTCTATTTATAATAGATTTTTGAATTATTAAAGTGAATTATTAAAGTATAAATTATTAAAGTGAATTATTAAAGTATGAATTATTAAAGTGAATTATTAAAGTATGAATTATTAAAGTGAATTATTAAAGTTAAAGTAAAGTAAAAGTAAAGTAAAGGTAAAGTTAAAGTATAGTAAAAGTATAAAAACTATGTATGTATAATACGCGTATAAATATATATAATATTAATTTAAATCGTTATATATATTTAATGAAATAAAATATAAATATCATTATATTTATTATACTGGTTAAGTAATGAGTTGTCAAAAGTGATTCTAGATGTTTATAAAAGTTATATATATTTTAATAATAAAGTTCTTTTTAAACTGAAAACATTTTTGTACGTTTGAAAATAGATTAATAGAATATTATGGAAACCAATTTTCCACTAACTTTTGTCTAACTTTCGTAAATGACACTTTTTGTTTTTATTTATAAATAGCTTTACAAATTATTCCGAATATCGTTAAAAGGAATAGATTTTCTCAATCATAGTGGACCTCTCAACAGAGACTTGTAATCATAATTCAATGTTTCTGATAATTCAAGCATTTAATATATTTTTTTTTAATTTCGTCGATAATCATATTGAAACAAATACGTTCATGTAAAGCATTATACGTTTAAATACTTTTTTGACATTTTCAATTTATAATATATACACATATACATACATATTCATATATGTTCATTTAATGGTTCGTGAATCATTGGAATTTGGTCGAGGTTTAAATGAATGTATAAACATAGTTTAAAATCCTTGAGATTTAACTTAACAAACATTGCTTATCATGTCAGAATAATATAAAGATAAAGTTTAAATTTAGTCGGAAATTTCTGGGTCGACACAGTACCTACCCGTTAAAGAAATTTCGTCCCCGAAATTTGATAGAGGTAGTCATGACTAACAATGAGAATGTTATTATGACGATTATAAAGTTTTATCATGTCTAAGAAGTATGGATAAAATAATTCGATTACTCGAAGCGTATGAGGGAAGTTATCGTAAATGAAGGAAATAAGATTATAGTGATTCGCCATATCTTTTGACGTCATCACAATTGATCTCCGAATTTAAAGAAAATCTTTGTAATCTATGTTGGATTTGATGCTTCGGTGATTAAGGAGATTACGATTCTCTTCGAATTAATACGATAATCCATCTTGATTTCTCTGTCGGGTATTTCACTATAAATCCACCTCCTTCGTTTCCTTACAACTCACACCTTCTATTCTTTCTCCCTCAACTCATATTTTAAAGTATTTGTCAATATGCTTCATCCAGTACTGATTCTCGATATACTCCTCACTTTCATATCTGTCATTCTTCTTTTTCATCTGCCTCCGGAAGAATCTATTTACTTCTACTATACTCTTGGTTTTATAGTGTTTTTAGTTCTCCCGTGTCTTTATATTGCTATATGCATTGATATATACAGTTTGTGATTTCTGGGTTGTTGTTGGGTTTTATATCTTCCCTTATATTTCAAAGTCCTTGCTTCTTCTATAATCATTGTCATCCACAGTTAATGCTCTCTTCTATTTGCTATGATTTATACTCCCATTTCTAGTTCGGAGCTTTGTCCTTTCGTTTCTTCTTCTTGCGATTAAGCACCGCTTGTAATGGTCCAGAATTCGCAGATATAAATTTCGGAATGAACATTGTTAATGTTCTTGGAAGGAAATTGTAATGACACGATCTTGATTTGTTAATTTACCAAAATACCCTGAAAAGACCGAATCATCAAGAAAATATATTCTTGATATTTTTAGAGATTAAATAGAATACAAGAGTCGTGTAACATAGCACATGATGACGTTATGATCTGTGAATCATCATGTTCCATTTAGAAACTCAGCATGAATTACTGTAATATAATCACGTTGATCAAGTGTCATTATATTATACTAACTCATGCTTCAGCTCCCAACACTTCTTCAAGAATATTCCTATTTTAAACTCGAATGTTTCAGAATTTAGAAACTAAAATAGTTTCCTTTATGATATAATACAGATAGCGCGAAGAGGTAAATGATTTCAGATAAGAATAATTATAAAAATATCTTCAGAAGTATGGATGATATTTATAATGAAAGATACGATGATATCTTAGAATGTCTAATATCAGAGGATGATGAAGGATATTGTCCGCATGGGTTTAGAGTTAGGAGCAAGGTATTCGTTAATGACTTCAGTAAGTAATGAATCATTTGGATCCTTTAAAGGCAGGTTCAGCCTTTATGATTTGTCCACAGCCTCCTTCATACTTTGCTCAATCCGTTTTCCAGTTCTAAAGCTTCTCTTTTTCTGAGCTTTGCCAATATACTATCCTCTATAATCCAACTTTTTACTGTTAAGGTCGTTTACAGTTTTTGTTGCTTCATCAGCATTTTTCAAAATTTCGAGAACTGGTTCGCAGTTTAGGGTGTTTTTTAGAAATTTCTCATTCAAAGAATGTAAGTCTTGGAGGTAGACGTTGTGTGTATATGTAATTGTTGATGTAGACATGCTGCGAGGTTTCAAAATACTGATTGCTGATTCTCAATAATTGGTATGGCAATTCTTGTTATAAGGTACGAATAAATATATGATAGGGTTTCGATAATTATAATGATTTTTTTTTTTTTGGAAAGTCAAAGATCAGTGAAGTTGTTGGTAAGTTTATTGCTAATGTGGTGAATATAAACGATTCCCCGGTAACGTTGGCGAAAGGGCAACGTATCTATCGAGGTTATAATAAGACTAGTCCGACTGAAAAGTCGAAGTTGACTTGCTGGAGCTGTGACAAAACTGTCTACTTTGAAAAGGAATTGAAAAGTCATTTTAGCTAATAAATGCCAAAGGGTCTGACACGGATACGCGTTGAACTATGACTTTGGCTTCGAGAGCTTTTTAGGTACATAAATGTGGGTAATATGTGGTTGGATCATCATCTCGATTGTTCATTGTTTGAAGTGTCTTCGAAAACTTCGGAGAGTTTGAACACAGTTTGTAATCGTTAATATACATATGATGTTCTAACACAGTTTTGAAGTCAAAGTATAGCTTTGAAAGATGTAGGAATCTAAGAGTGATGTCTTCTGTTAAATCATGACTTGGATTTTGATTTGTCAAAATCAGAATGCGTAATCAAATTTGGGTGAGAATGGTTGTTTTGATTACTATACAAGAATGTATATTGTTGTGAGATTTTGGGAGTATAGTTGATGATTTGCTTAATCAGATTCGAAAAATGTAACATATTAATTGTGAATTTATATATCTCTCGGGTATTACCTACCCGTTAATTTTTTTTTTCACAATTAATATTTTGTACAGCAGAATTTTATTACAGTCTTTATGAAAATATATATGTGCATATTTTCTTCAGATGTAACATAGATTTAATGAGTTAATATTAAATTAAACTCATTTGATTTACGGTTGAAACTAGAACTGAATAATCCCTAAAGACTTTAGAAATTACATAACTTCTACGGAGTATTTATTCAATAAAATTGAAATTATGAATTAATACTTCGTTATTTGTTGGTGTTTGTAACCCTTGCACCATATTCTCTAAAGCCACTACTCGAGCGCGAAGCGCGTTGACTTCTTCTGTTACACTGGGGTGATTGTCGGTTCGGACGAGCGGATAAATAAAATCTAGAATTTGATGTAGTATATAATCGTGACGAGATACTCTGAAAATGAGAGAGCAAATGGTGTTTCAGACCGGTTCGCCGGTAAGTGCTTCAGGTTCATCGCCAAGAGGGCAATGTGGTAGATGGAAGGGATCACCTTCTTCTTGTCTCCAATTATTGAGGAGGCTACGAACCTATCCCCAATTCATCCAGAATAGATGATGGCTAATTGGTTGATCCATTCCGGTCACACTGCTTTCGGAGCTTGAGTGGGATTCCATATCGGAATTCGAGGGACTTGAACTAATGACGAATTCTATTTCGTTCGATTGAATAAAGGATTTTTCGATATGAAATGATTTCTCGGCTATCGGGTGGTATTCTAATTACATAGAATATCTATATATATAGCGCAAAAGATTTCGTAGATTACGGAGGAATTTACGGAATATATCAGGCAAAGTTATAGTAACAGATACGTTAAGATATGAATTAGCAGATACGCTAAGATATGAATTTTGTCTATACACTATTCATGCAATCAATGCAATAAGATGTGTCTAGACTAAGAATGATAAGCAAGTAATTTCTGACAAGAATGATGAGCAAAACTTTTGACATGCAGACACGGTCGAAGTCCAGACTCACTAATGCATCCTAACGACTATCAGTTAGACACACTAATGCAGACCTGGTTCGCTAAGACCACCGCTCTGATACCAACTGAAATGACCCGTTCATATACATTATAAACGATTCATAATAGTTGATTACATCACGGGGTATTTGACCTCTATATGATACATTTTACAAACATTACATTCGTTTTTAAAAGACAAACTTTCTTTACAACGAAAGTTGACGGCATGCATACCATTTCATAATACATCCAACTATAATTGACTTAAAAATAATCTTGATGAACTCAATGACTCGAATGCAACGTCTTTCAAAATATGCCATGAATGACTCCAAGTAATATCCTTAAAATGAGCTAATGCACAGCGGAAGATTTCTTTAATACCTGAGAATAAACATGCTTTAAAGTGTCAACCAAAAGGTTGGTGAGTTCATAGGTTTATCATAACAATCATTTCAATATATTAATAGACCACAAGATTTCCGTTTATAAATATATGTACACTCGCAAGTGTATAAAACCGTTCTGCTTATGTTGAGGCCTCAGTAACCAACCTTAATAATAATATAATAAGTCATCTTCGCAAAGATGGATACGTACACTCGCAAGTGTATAAATAATCCTCGAAGTACTAAACATCCGCCCACTAGCTCTTATGTCTAGTGCAGCGTACAGGATGGGGGTGTTAAGCCCGATAGATCTATCTTTAGGATTCGCGCTCACATGCTCTTATAACATGTAACTAAATTACCTAGCACATCAATCCGCAGAATTATCATTTTTGATCACTTGTCTCTATTTCGTAAAGCATTTATAAAAGCAGCGCATGTATTCTCAGCCCAAAAATATATATTGCAAAAGCAATTAAAAAGGGAGCAAATGAAACTCACCATACTGTATTTCGTAGTAAAAATACATATAACGTCATTTAACAAGTGCAAGGTTGGCCTCGGATTCACGAACGTATCAATATTGAGATTCAATATTGCCGGAAAGTACGTAGACGCAACGGAGATGATAAACACTAGATTGACCTTACGAGGATACCCATGAACCATACCCATCACCTCCATAGCTATAACCCATAATTTCCTTAGCTTCGACTCATTCAAAAAAACTATTTTGAAATCACTCGGACATCACTCCGTCGTAATATTTTATGTATACTAATAATATCTTGAAATAATACAGAGCAAATATATATATATATATATATGTAAATCGATTGAGAGAGTTTAGAGAAATATATTTTCAAGTTTTTATGAAATAATAAAACCTATTGAATTCTATTTATAATAGATTTTTGAATTATTAAAGTGAATTATTAAAGTATGAATTATTAAAGTGAATTATTAAAGTATGAATTATTAAAGTGAATTATTAAAGTATGAATTATTAAAGTGAATTATTAAAGTTAAAGTAAAGTAAAAGTAAAGTAAAGGTAAAGTTAAAGTATAGTAAAAGTATAAAAACTATGTATGTATAATACGCGTATAAATATATAATAATATTAATTTAAATCGTTATATATATTTAATGAAATAAAATATAAATATCATTATATTTATTATACTGGTTAAGTAATGAGTTGTCAAAAGTGATTCTAGATGTTTATAAAAGTTATATATATTTTAATAATAAAGTTCTTTTTAAACTGAAAACATTTTTGTACGTTTGAAAATAGATTAATAGAATATTATGGAAACCAATTTTCCACTAACTTTTGTCTAACTTTCGTAAATGACACTTTTTGTTTTTATTTATAAATAGCTTTACAAATTATTCCGAATATCGTTAAAAGGAATAGATTTTCTCAATCATAGTGGACCTCTCAACAGAGACTTGTAATCATAATTCAATGTTTCTGATAATTCAAGCATTTAACATATTTTTTTTAATTTCGTCGATAATCATATTGAAACAAATACGTTCATGTAAAGCATTATACGTTTAAATACTTTTTTGACATTTTCAATTTATAATATATACACATATACATACATATTCATATATGTTCATTTAATGGTTCGTGAATCATTGGAATTTGGTCGAGGTTTAAATGAATGTATAAACATAGTTTAAAATCCTTGAGATTTAACTTAACAAACATTGCTTATCATGTCAGAATAATATAAAGATAAAGTTTAAATTTAGTCGGAAATTTCTGGGTCGTCACATTACTTAACCAGTATAATAAATATAATGATATTTATATTTTATTTCATTAAATATATATAATGATTTAAATTAATATTATATATATTTATACGCGTATTATACATACATAGTTTTTATACTTTTACTATACTTTAACTTTACCTTTACTTTACTTTAACTTTAATAATTCACTTTAATAATTCATACTTTAATAATTCACTTTAATAATTCATACTTTAATAATTCACTTTAATAATTCATACTTTAATAATTCACTTTAATAATTCAAAAATCTATTATAAATAGAATTCAATAGGTTTTATTATTTCATAAAAACTTGAAAATATATTTCTCTAAACTCTCTCAATCGATTTACATATATATATATATATATATATATATATATATATATATATATATATATATATATATATATATATATATATATATATTGCTCTGTATTATTTCAAGATATTATTAGTATACATAAAATATTACGACGGAGTGATGTCCGAGTGATTTCAAAATAGTTTTTTTGAATGAGTCGAAGCTAAGGAAATTATGGGTTATAGCTATGGAGGTGATGGGTATGCTCGTAAGGTCAATCTAGTGTTTATCATCTCCGTTGCGTCTACGTACTTTCCGGCAATATTGAATCTCAATATTGATACGTTCGTGAATCCGAGGCCAACCTTGCACTTGTTAAATGACGTTATATGTATTTTTACTACAAAATACAGTATGGTGAGTTTCATTTGCTCCCTTTTTAATTGCTTTTGCAATATATATTTTTGGGCTGAGAATACATGCGCTGCTTTTATAAATGCTTTACGAAATAGAGACAAGTGATCAAAAATGATAATTCTGCGGATTGATGTGCTAGGTAATTTAGTTACATGTTATAAGAGCATGTGAGCGCGAATCCTAAAGATAGATCTATCGGGCTTAACACCCCCATCCTGTAGGCTGCACTAGACATAAGAGCTAGTGGGCGGATGTTTAGTACTTCAAGGATTATTTATACACTTGCGAGTGTACGTATCCATCTTTGCGAAGATGACTTATTATATTATTGTTAAGGTTGGTTACTGAGGCCTCAACATAAGCAGAACAGTTTTATACACTTGCGAGTGTACATATATTTATAAACGGAAATCTTGTGGTCTATTAATATATTGAAATGATTGTTATGATAAACCTATGAACTCACCAACCTTTTGGTTGACACTTTAAAGCATGTTTATTCTCAGGTATTAAAGAAATCTTCCGCTGTGCATTAGCTCATTTTAAGGATATTACTTGGAGTCATTCATGGCATATTTTGAAAGACGTTGCATTCGAGTCATTGAGTTCATCAAGATTATTTTTAAGTCAATTATAGTTGGATGTATTATGAAATGGTATGCATGCCGTCAACTTTCGTTGTAAAGAAAGTTTGTCTTTTAAAAACGAATGTAATGTTTGTAAAATGTATCATATAGAGGTCAAATACCCCGTGATGTAATCAACTATTATGAATCGTTTATAATGTATATGAACGGGTCATTTCAGAAGAGAAGATCGACGCGTTTGTGAAAGGATTACCGGAAAGAATCCAAGAAGATATAAGTTCACACGAGCCCGCCTCCATACAACAGGCATGTAGAATGGCTCACAAACTTGTGAACCAGATTGAAGAAAGAATTAAAGAACAGACTGCTGAAGAGACCAATGTGAAGCAAGTCAAAAGAAAGTGGGAGGAAAACGGTGATAAGAATCACCAATACAACAACAACAGCAATTACAACAATAATCGCAACAATTATCCCAGCAATCGCAACATCAATCGCAACTACAACAAACGGCCCAACAACAACAACAACAACAGCAGTAACTACAACAATCATCCCAACAACAATAATAACCGCAACAACAACAACAATCAGAAGCAGCTATGCCAAAGGTGTGAAAAGTATCACTCGGGGTTCTGCACCAAATTTTCCAACAAGTGTAAAATAAATGGTCATAGCGCGGCGAAGTGTGAGGTCTACGGACCAGGGGTTAATAGAACGAAAGGAACAAATGGTGTCGGAACGAGTAATGGCGGAGCAAGTAGTGTCGGAGCAAGTTATGACAATGTAGTTTGTTATAAATGTGGAAAACCGGGCCACATTATTAGAAATTGCCCGAACCAGGAGAACACGAATGGACAAGGCCGCGGAAGAGTTTTCAATATTAATGCGGTAGAGGCACAGGAAGACCCGGAGCTTGTTACGGGTACGTTTCTTATTGACAATAAATCTGCTTACGTTTTATTTGATTCGGGTGCGGATAGAAGCTATATGAGTAGAGATTTTTGTGCTAAATTAAGTTGTCCATTGACGCCTTTGGATAGTAAATTTTTACTCGAATTAGCAAATGGTAAATTAATTTCAGCAGATAATATATGTCGGAATCGAGAAATTAAACTGGTTAGCGAAACATTTAAGATTGACTTGATACCAGTAGAGTTAGGGAGATTTGATGTGATAATCGGTATGGACTGGTTGAAAGAAGTGAAAGCAGAGATCGTTTGTTACAAAAATGCAATTCGCATTATACGAGAAAAAGGAAAACCCTTAATGGTGTACGGAGAAAAGGGCAACACGAAGCTACATCTTATTAGTAATTTGAAGGCACAAAAACTAATAAGAAAAGGTTGCTATGCTGTTCTAGCACACGTCAAGAAAGTACAAACTGAAGAAAAGAGCATCAATGATGTTCCCGTCACAAAAGAATTTCCCGATGTATTTCCGAAAGAATTACCGGGATTACCCCCACATCGATCCGTTGAATTTCAAATAGATCTTGTACCAGGAGCTGCACCAATAGCTCATGCTCCTTACAGACTCGCACCCAGCGAGATGAAAGAACTGCAAAGCCAATTACAAGAACTTTTAGAGCGTGGTTTCATTCGACCAAGCACATCACCGTTGGGAGCTCCTATTTTGTTTGTCAAGAAGAAAGATGGTACATTCAGGTTGTTTATTGACTACCGAGAGTTGAACAAACTTACCATCAAGAACCGCTACCCACTATCGAGAATCGATGACTTATTTGATCAACTACAAGGCTCGTCTGTTTATTCAAAGATTGAATTACGTTCCGGGTATCATCAAATGCGGGTGAAAGAAGATGATATTCCAAAAACTGCTTTTAGGACGCGTTATGGTCATTACGAGTTTATGGTTATGCCGTTTGGATTGACTAACGCACCAGCTGTGTTCATGGACCTTATGAACCGAGTGTGTGGGCCATATCTTGACAAGTTTGTCATTGTTTTCATCGATGACATACTTATTTACTCAAAGAATGATCAAGAGCACGAAGAACATTTGAGAAAAGTGCTAGAAGTATTGAGGAAGGAAGAATTGTACGCTAAGTTTTCAAAGTGTGCATTTTGGTTGGAAGAAGTTCAATTCCTCGGTCACATAGTGAACAAAGAAGGTATTAAGATGGATCCGGCAAAGATAGAAACTGTTGAAAAGTGGGAAACCCCGAAAACTCCGAAACACATACGCCAGTTTTTGGGACTAGCTAGTTACTACAGAAGGTTCATCCAAGACTTTTCCAGAATAGCAAAACCCTTGACTGCATTAACGCATAAAGGGAAGAAATTTGAATGGAATGATGAACAAGAGAAAGCGTTTCAGTTATTGAAGAAAAAGCTAACTACGGCACCTATATTGTCATTGCCTGAAGGGAATGATGATTTTGTGATTTATTGTGACGCATCAAAGCAAGGTCTAGGTTGTGTATTAATACAACGAATGAAGGTGATTGCTTATGCGTCTAGACAATTGAAGATTCACGAACAAAATTATACGACGCATGATTTGGAATTAGGCGCGGTTGTTTTTGCATTAAAGACTTGGAGGCACTACTTATATGGGGTCAAAAGTATTATATATACCGACCACAAAAGTCTTCAACACATATTTAATCAGAAACAACTGAATATGAGGCAGCGTAGGTGGATTGAATTATTGAATGATTACGACTTTGAGATTCGTTACCACCCGGGGAAGGCAAATGTGGTAGCCGATGCCTTGAGCAGGAAGGACAGAGAACCCATTCGAGTAAAATCTATGAATATAATGATTCATAATAACCTTACTACTCAAATAAAGGAGGCGCAACAAGGAGTTTTAAAAGAGGGAAATTTAAAGGATGAAATACCCAAAGGATCGGAGAAGCATCTTAATATTTGGGAAGACGGAACCCGGTATAGGGCTGAAAGGATTTGGGTACCAAAATTTGGAGATATGAGATAAATGGTACTTAGAGAAGCTCATAAAACCAGATACTCAATACATCCTGGAACGGGGAAGATGTACAAGGATCTCAAGAAACATTTTTGGTGGCCGGGTATGAAAGCCGATGTTGCTAAATACGTAGGAGAATGTTTGACGTGTTCTAAGGTCAAAGCTGAGCATCAGAAACCATCAGGTCTACTTCAAAAACCCGAAATCCCAGAATGGAAATGGGAAAACATTACCATGGATTTCATCACTAAATTGCCAAGGACTGCAAGTGGTTTTGATACTATTTGGGTAATAGTTGATCGTCTCACCAAATCAGCACACTTCCTGCCAATAAGAGAAGATGACAAGATGGAGAAGTTAGCACGACTGTATTTGAAGGAAGTCGTCTCCAGACATGGAATACCAATCTCTATTATCTCTGATAGGGATGGCAGATTTATTTCAAGATTCTGGCAGACATTACAGCAAGCATTAGGAACTCGTCTAGACATGAGTACTTCCTATCATCCACAAACTGATGGGCAATGCGAAAGGACAATACAAACGCTTGAAGACATGCTACGAGCATGTGTTATTGATTTCGGAAACAGTTGGGATCGACATCTACCGTTAGCAGAATTTTCCTACAACAACAGCTACCATTCAAGCATTGAGATGGCGCCATTTGAAGCACTTTATGGTAGAAAGTGCAGGTCTCCGATTTGTTGGAGTGAAGTGGGGGATAGACAGATTACGGGTCCGGAGATTATACAAGAAACTACCGAGAAGATCATCCAAATTCAACAACGGTTGAAAACCGCCCAAAGTCGACAAAAGAGCTACGCTGACATTAAAAGAAAAGATATAGAATTTGAAATTGGAGAGATGGTCATGCTTAAAGTTGCACCTTGGAAAGGCGTTGTTCGATTTGGTAAACGAGGGAAATTAAATCCAAGGTATATTGGACCATTCAAGATTATTGATCGTGTCGGACCAGTAGCTTACTGACTTGAGTTACCTCAACAACTCGCGGCTGTACATAACACTTTCCACGTCTCAAATTTGAAGAAATGTTTTACTAAAGAAGATCTCACTATTCCGTTAGATGAAATCCAAATCAACGAAAAACTCCAATTCATCGAAGAACCCGTCGAAATAATGGATCGTGAGGTTAAAAGACTTAAGCAAAACAAGATACCAATTGTTAAGGTTCGATGGAATACTCGTAGAGGACCCGAGTTCACCTGGAAGCATGAAGATCAGATGAAGAAGAAATACCCGCATCTATTTCCAGAAGATTCGTCAACACCTTCAACAGCTTAAAATTTCGGACGAAATTTATTTAACGGGTAGGTACTGTAGTGACCCGAACTTTTCCATGTTTATATATATTAATTGAGATTGATATTTACATGATTAAATATTTCCAACATGTTAAGCAATCAAACTTGTTAAGACTTGATTAATTGAAATATGTTTCATATAGACAATTGACCACCCAAGTTGACCGGTGATTCACGAACGTTAAAACTTGTAAAAACTATATGATGATATATATATGGATATATATATAGTTAACATGATACTATGATAAGTAAACATATCATTAAGTATATTAACAATGAACTACATATGTAAAAACAAGACTACTAACTTAATGATTTTTAAACGAGACATATATGTAACGATTATCGTTGTAAAGACATTTAATGTATATATATCATATTAAGAGATATTCATACCTGATAATATCATGATAATATAATAATTTAAAATCTCATTTGATATTATAAACATTGGGTTAACAACATTTAACAAGATCGTTAACCTAAAGGTTTAAAAACAACACTTACATGTAACGACTAACGATGACTTAACGACTCAGTTAAAATGTATATACATGTAGTGTTTTAATATGTATTTATACAATTTTGAAAGACTTCAATACACTTATCAAAATACTTCTACTTAACAAAAATGCTTACAATTACATCCTTGTTCAGTTTCATCAACAATTCTACTCGTATGCACCCGTATTCGTACTCGTACAATACACAGCTTTTAGATGTATGTACTATTGGTATATACACTCCAATGATCAGCTCTTAGCAGCCCATGTGAGTCACCTAACACATGTGGGAACCATCATTTGGCAACTAGCATGAAATATCTCATAAAATTACAAAAATATGAGTAATCATTCATGACTTATTTACATGAAAACAAAATTACATATCCTTTATATCTAATCCATACACCAACGACCAAAAACACCTACAAACACTTTCACTCTTCAATTTTCTTCATCTACTTGATCTCTCTCAAGTTCTATCTTCAAGTTCTAAGTGTTCTTCATATATTCTACAAGTTCTAGTTACATAAAATCAAGAATACTTTCAAGTTTGCTAGCTCACTTCCAATCTTGTAAGGTGATCATCCAACCTCAAGAAATCTTTGTTTCTTACAGTAGGTTATCATTCTAATACAAGGTAATAATCATATTCAAACTTTGGTTCAATTTCTATAACTATAACAATCTTATTTCAAGTGATGATCTTACTTGAACTTGTTTTCGTGTCATGATTCTGCTTCAAGAACTTCGAGCCATCCAAGGATCCGTTGAAGCTAGATCCATTTTTCTCTTTTCCAGTAGGTTTATCCAAGGAACTTAAGGTAGTAATGATGTTCATAACATCATTCGATTCATACATATAAAGCTATCTTATTCGAAGGTTTAAACTTGTAATCACTAGAACATAGTTTAGTTAATTCTAAACTTGTTCGCAAACAAAAGTTAATCCTTCTAACTTGACTTTTAAAATCAACTAAACATATGTTCTATATCTATATGATATGCTAACTTAATGATTTAAAACCTGGAAACACGAAAAACACCGTAAAATCGGATTTACGCCGTCGTAGTAACACCGCGGGCTGTTTTGGGTTAGTTAATTAAAAACTATGATAAACTTTGATTTAAAAGTTGTTATTCTGAGAAAATGATTTTTATTATGAACATGAAACAATATCCAAAAATTATGGTTAAACTCAAAGTGGAAGTATGTTTTCTAAAATCGTCATCTAGACGTCGTTCTTTCGACTGAAATGACTACCTTTACAAAAACGACTTGTAACTTATTTTTCCGACTATAAACCTATACTTTTTCTGTTTAGATTCATAAAATAGAGTTCAATATGAAACCATAGCAATTTGATTCACTCAAAACGGATTTAAAATGAAGAAGTTATGGGTAAAACAAGATTGGATAATTTTTCTCATTTTAGCTACGTGAAAATTGGTAACAAATCTATTCCAACCATAACTTAATCAACTTGTATTGTATATTATGTAATCTTAAGATACCATAGACACATATACAATGTTTCGACCTATCATGTCGACACATCTATATATATTTCGGAACAACCATAGACACTCTATATGTGAATGTTGGAGTTAGCTATACAGGGTTGAGGTTGATTCCAAAATATATATAGTTTGAGTTGTGATCAATACTGAGATATGTATACACTGGGTCGTGGATTGATTCAAGATAATATTTATCGATTTATTTCTGTACATCTAACTGTGGACAACTAGTTGTAGGTTACTAACGAGGACAGCTGACTTAATAAACTTAAAACATCAAAATATATTAAAAGTGTTGTAAATATATTTTGAACATACTTTGATATATATGCATATATTGTTATAGGTTCGTGAATCAACTAGTGGCCAAGTCTTACTTCCCGACGAAGTAAAAATCTGTAAAAGTGAGTTATAGTCCCACTTTTAAAATCTAATATTTTTGGGATGAGAATACATGCAGGTTTTATAAATAATTTACAAAATAGACACAAGTACGTGAAACTACATTCTATGGTTGAATTATCGAAATCGGATATGCCCCTTTTTATTAAGTCTGGTAATCTAAGAATTAGGGAACAGACACCCTAATTGACGCGAATCCTAAAGATAGATCTATTGGGCCTAACAAACCCCATCCAAAGTACCGGATGCTTTAGTACTTCGAAATTTATATCATATCCGAAGGGTGTCCCGGAATGATGGGGATATTCTTATATATGCATCTTGTTAATGTCGGTTACCAGGTGTTCACCATATGAATGATTTTTATCTCTATGTATGGGATGTGTATTGAAATATGAAATCTTGTGGTCTATTATTATGATTTGATATATATAGGTTAAACCTATAACTCACCAACATTTTTGTTGACGTTTTAAGCATGTTTATTCTCAGGTGATTATTAAGAGCTTCCGCTATCGCATACTTAAATAAGGACGAGATTTGGAGTCCATGCTTGTATGATATTGTGTAAAAACTGCATTCAAGAAACTTATTTTGTTGTAACATATTTGTATTGTAAACCATTATGTAATGATCGTGTGTAAACAGGATATTTTAGATTATCATTATTTGATAATCTACGTAAAGCTTTTTAAACCTTTATTGATGAAATAAAGGTTATGGTTTGTTTTAAAATGAATGCAGTCTTTGAAAAACGTCTCATATAGAGGTCAAAACCTCGCAACGAAATCAATTAATATGGAACGTTTTTAATCAATAAGAACGGGACATTTCAACTATTACTAGCACCTATAACCTACTACTTATATTATAACACATAAAAACATTTTGGGATATGTATTAGAGATGTATAGATCTTCGAACTTTCTTGACGAATGGTTTCTACGAAACTCTAGGCGGAAGGGTTTGGATTTTCCAATTTAAAGGATCCTATAGCTCAAGCCCCTAGACCTGAAATGGCCATTCGAAGGGAAATGGGTGATTGGAAGCTTATCTAATACGGCAAGTATCCTAAAATGGAAAACACTCTTAAAAGTAGAAACTTTCTAATTATAGAAACTTACTAAAATTAGGAACCTACTAAAAGTGGAAACTTACTAAAAATAGAAACTTACTAGGAAAGGAAACTTAGTAAAATGAACTATACTTACAACACTATCATACTTAAACATCTACTTAAACTTGGGCAAAAACACTTACTACTCTTAAATGTCAATAGGTTGACTTTTCTGCTCACTCATCCAACTTTCTATTCCAAGGAATAACTCTCTCTCTACTTACTAAGGTGAACTTCATAGCCCCACTTTCTATTGTGCACAACTTATTTACTTTTATTGGGGTGAGACACTTGCTGTTTTTACATTTTACACTTTAGACACAAGTACCAACTGCTAAAACTATGCTATACCCGTCTATGTCCGACTAAGTCCCTACAGTGATATTTTTAATTGCTCGTTGATTGCATGCTTAATTATTGGGGGTAGGCCTATCGGGAGTAACGTCCCCGATACATTTGACCAAGTCATTGTATTACTTAATAATGAAATTAAACCGACAAGTATAAACTACAACTTGTCTTTGGGGCAAACTTGAACGTTTAGTTTAAATATCACGCATTGGCATAACTTTTGATCCTGCGGGAGATCAACTTTATAAACTAAATCTTGTGGTCTAAAACAACGGTCAAACTTATTTGTTAAACCTATAAACTTCACTCAACCTTTTTGGTTGACACTTTAGCATGTTTTGTCTCAGGTGCTGTTTGATTTAAGCTTTCTTATCTACTGCTTATGTGATGCTACTTGGACATAGGATCAAGAGATATCGCATTTATTACTATTACATTTAAACATTCACTTTATTCCTTTGTAACGACATTTCATTTTCCACTGCGCACTCAATAAAGTTTAATTTTCTCATTTAGTTTTGTTCTCGTTATTATAATATGTTGGTATATTTTGATATTAAGTCACATTTCGCCCAGGCCCTAACTGGGGGTGTGATAGATTGGTATCAGAGCATAACCAGACTGTTATAGAGAACCAGGATTGCATTTTTATGTGTGCCTTATTTGCTAGTTAGGGTGCCTTAGCAATCTAGGAAACTATAACCTTTCCTGCCTTAGAATTTAAAGCACTTAGGATTGCCCTATAATCTTAACACTTATGCTTTCCTAAATTTGACTAAAAGATTCTAATTAAAGTCTCTTTCCTAATGATAGGATGTCAAGCTCAAGCATTAACAAGCCCAACAAGGCAACTCACAACCCTACCACCGAAGTAGGTGTTGGACACTCTGCAACTTCGAGACCTGTTCGAAGTCCTTCCTACAGTCCTACTTCACCGTCACCAAACTATAGCCCAAATACTATTCGAGATTTACAAAGGTCTCCTCAATACTACACAACTCCAAGAATCGAGGATAAAGAAAAATGTCAAGAATAAGCCGGTCCATCAAGGAAGAGAGCCCGATCTACTTTTTATGATGGTCCTAAGTATGAAATCATGAGCCTACGAAATGATACCGAGAGAAACATTGGAGGTATGCTTCACCACATGGTGAGAGTGGAGCTTCAAATGGAGAAACTTATGGAAGAGAACGTTAAGCTAAGAAAGGAGTTGATGATGCTAAGGTGCGAGGAAGAACGCAACACCCGTTGGGGAAAGCAATCCCTTGCTTATCTCAAAGAGGATGTTGACTTCCGAATGAAAATGGAGAGGAGTCGAGTCGACAAACAGCTTGCTTTAAGGGAGTACGACACTAATACCATTGACAGTCATGTTACCAACCTTTACGACAATCTCGAGTACCTCTACGAAAAGCAAAAAGAAAAGAACGAGCGATATGAGAAGTTTATCAAAGAATCCCTCGAATCTCAAACCGAAAAGCTAGAGAAACTTGTGAAGGATAACATGGAAAAAGTGATGAAGCAGTTTGAGAACGAGAAGAAGAAATATGATGACTACTTCAATCTTAATATTTCTTAGTTATTTTTCCATTTTCCATCTATGTAAAGGCTATGCCTTAAAACTATTTCTATTTCCGAATCGTGTATCAAAAGGCTTATTTAATGCCTCGTTCCTTAATAATATAAAGTGTTTTATTTATATCATGTGATATCAATACTTTATCTTATCCCTACTTGTAATTGCTCATCCCTATAGCTTGTTAACTTATCCGACTTATGTTCACTTATGTAGCGACATCATGGTTCGTCCAGCTGCACCTACTGTTAACAATATCGTATTGACTACCGAGTAATTCCAACAGTTACTCACTGCCGCACAAGGCAACTATCAAGCTAATAATGCTAATAATCCGCAACCGAAACCTTGTTCATACAAGGACTTCACAAACTGCAACCTTTCCGCATTTAAGGGGAATGAAGAAGCTGTCGAACTGGTTCATTGGTTCGAGAAGATGGAATATATTTTCCGTATTTGCAACTGTGGTGATAACGATCGAGTAAAGTATGCCACTAGCTTACTAGGTGGCAATGCTTTAACTTGGTGGTCTGCTCATGCCAAGTCCGTATGAATTGACAATGCTAATGCAATTCCATGGGACGAACTCCAAAGCATGATGGTCAACAAATTCTGCCCAAGGAGTCAAGTTCAGAAACTTGAAGCTGAGTTCTGGGAACTCAAGGTCAAGGGAACTGATATTGAGAACTACACCAATCATTTTCTTGAAATTTCCACTCTATGCCCCGAGATGTTCCCTACCAAAGCTAGAAAAATTGAACGATATATTGAAGGTCTCCCCGAGGATGTGCAAGGGAATGTTATTGCGGTCGAGAAGGTTACTCTGGATGCTGTGATTCTCATGGCACAAAATCTAATGTTAGCCAAGAGAAGAAGAGCGTCGTCTGGTAAGCAAGTTGACACCAAGGGTAATGAAGGTAAAAGGAAGTTTGAGCCGTCTCAAGGTTCGGCTCAAAATGATAGTAAGAAGCCTGTGGATGGTACAAGGTCAAATTATAAGGGTACTTATCCTTTATGTGTTCGTTGTGAGAGGCATCACCCGGGGAAGTGTACTGCAACCTGTTCGTTATGTAAGAAAGTGGGACACGTTGCTAAGATGTGTAAGACTCCTTCAAAGGATAAGGTGATTGTTCCTGCTAAAGCTCCTCCTACTTGCTATACTTGTGGAGAAAAGGGACACATTAGTCCAAATTGTCCTAAGAAGAAGGATAATCCTGCTACTGGAACTAATGCTACTACTGCGAAGGGTCGTGCGTTTGTTATTACTGCTGCTGAAGCCCGAGATGAAGATGAAGTCATCACGGGTACGTGTCTTGTCAATAATTGTTATGCAACTATTTTATTCGATACTGGTGCCGACAGAAGTTACGTGTCTAGTGATTTTTGCACCCTATTTATTGAAAAGCCTCAACCCTTAGAAACTAAACGATTAGTAGAAGTAGCTAATGGAAAGATCATGTAAGTCGATAAAATCTATAGAAACTTCAACTTAACCTTAGCCAATAAAGAATTTAAGATAGACCTTTTGCCAATCGAGCTCGGAAGTTTTGACGTCGTAGTTGGAATGGATTGGTTACGACCATTACATGCTGCTATCATGTGTTACGATAAAACTGTTCATGTTCCATTGGGAAATGGAGAAACTCTTATCATCCAAGGTGAAAAGAGTGGTTCCAATCTCAACATTATCTCCTGTATCAAAACCCGCAAATACCTTAAGAAAGGTTATCCAGCTATTCTAGCCCACGTTAAGCTGATTGAATTGAAAGAAAAGCGTATTGAAGATGTACCAGTGGTTAAAGACTCTCCCGATGTGTTTCCCGAAGATCTTCCTGGTCTTCCACCTCCTCGACAAGTTGAATTCCAAATTGATTTAACTCCCGGTGCTGCTCCTATTGCTAAAGCTCCGTATCGTTTAGCACCCTCCGAGATGAAGGAATTATCCAACCAGCTCCAAGAACTATTGGATAAAGGTTTTATTCGTCCAAGCTCGTCCCCATGGGGAGCTCCTATTCTGTTCGTTAAGAAGAAGGATGGTACGTTAAGGATGTGTATTGATTATCGCGAACTTAACAAGCTTACTATCAAGAATCGTTATTCGTTACCACGTATTGATGATCTATTCGATCAACTTCAAGGGTCAAGCGTTTATTCAAAGATTGATTTAAGATCTGGTTATCACCAACTCCAAGTTAAGGAATCCGATATTCCTAAGACTGCTTTTCGTACTCGGTATGGACATTATGAATTCTGTGTCATGCCTTTTGGTTTGACCAACGCTCCTGCGGTATTCATGGATCTTATGAACCGTGTTTGTAAACCCTATCTCGATAAATTCGTCATTGTTTTCATTAATGACATCCTGATCTATTCCAAGAGTGAGGAAGAACATGAGCAACATTTGCGCATGATTCTTGAAGTCTTACGAAAGGAACAACTTTATGCTAAATTTTCTAAGTGCGAATTTTGGCTCAAAACCGTACAACTTCTTGGACATGTTGTTGATAGAAACAGAATACATGTCGATCCAGCTAAGATTACAGCTATTCAGAACTGGGAGATACCAAAGACTGCGAAGCATATTCGTCAATTTTTGGGACTTGCCGATTACTATAAGAGATTTATAAAAGATTTTTCTCTCATTGGTAAACCTCTTACGAAGCTAAATCAAAAGGGGAAGAAATTTGAGTGGTCCGAAGAACAGGAATCTGCTTTTAAGATTCTGAAGAAGAAATTGACCACAGCCTCGATTCTATCATTACCAGAAGGTACTGACGACTTTGTTGTTTACTGCGATGCTTCGAAGCAAGGCTTTGGTTGTGTTTTAATGCAACGAGAAAAGGTTATTACCTACGCATCTCGACAGTTGAAGAAACACGAGGAGAATTATACCACACACGATCTTGAGTTAGGTGCCTTGGTATTTGCCTTAAAGATATGGAGACATTATCTGTACGGTACTTACTTTACGGTGTACACTGACCATAAAAGTCTTCGACACATCTTTGATCAGAAACAGTTGAATATGAGGCAGAGTCGATGGCTCGAGACATTGAACGATTATCATTGTGAGCTGAAATATCATCCCGGCAAGGCAAATATAGTTGCCGATGCTCTTAGTCAAAAAGACGATGTTAAACGTGTTCGTGCTTTAAATCTAAAAATCAAATCGAATCTTATATCACGAATCTGTGAAGCTCAATTGGAAGCTATTAAACTGACACTTATCGAAGGTGAAGGACCTATTGGGTTTGAGAACTAACTTGAAGAGAATGCTAATGGTACACGGTACTTTGGCAACAGAATTTGGGTTCCTCGCTTCGGTAATCTCCGTGAACTAGTCTTGGATGAAGCACATAAGACTAGATATTCTATTCATCCCAGTTCCAGTAAGATGTATCACGATGTGAAGCAATTCTACTGGTGGCCTAATATGAAAGCCGACATTGCTACTTATGTTAGTAAATGTCTCAGTTGTTTGAAAGTCAAGGCCGAACATCAAAAGCATTCTGGTCTGTTGACACAACCCGATATTCCGCAGTGGAAGTGGGAATGCATCACTATGGACTTCGTTACTAAGTTACCTAAGACTTCAAACGGTAACGATACTATTTGGGTCGTAGTTGATCGTCTTACTAAATCTGCGCATTTCATACCAATCAAGGAAATCGACAAGATGTAGAGATTATCACAGCTTTATATTAAAGAAATCGTCTCACGTCATGGTGTTCCTATCTTGATTATTTCTGATCGCGACAGTCAATTCGTATCTAGATTCTGGAAAACTTTACAATTCGCTCTTGGAACTCAATTCGACATGAGTACAGCTTATCATCCTCAAACTGATGGTCAAAGTGAAAGAACTATTCAAACCATGGAGGATATGCTACGTGCTTGTGCAATCGATTTCGGCAAAGGATGGGATAGACATCTACCTTTGGCTGAATTTTCTTACAACAACAGTTACCACTCTAGTATTAAAGCTGCACCTTTTGAAGCTTTATATGGACGGAAGTGTAGATCCCCTTTGTGTTGGGACGAACTCGAGGACAGACATTTAACTGGTCCTAAAATCATTCATGAAACTACCAAAAATATCATTCAGATTAAGCAACGCTTAGAAACTGCCCGTAGTCGACAAAAGAGCTATGCCGATAAGAAACGAAAGGACATCGAATACCAAGTTGGAGATAAAGTCATGCTGAAAGTATCCCCTTGGAAAGGTGTTATCCGCTTCGGTAAACGAAGTAAACTCAGTCCACGATATGTTGGACCATTCACAGTTACTCAAAGAGTCGGTCCCGTGGCATACCGTTTAGAACTACCAACTGAACTCAGTCAAGTACATGATGTGTTTCATGTCTCAAATCTTAAATGGTATCTTACTGATGACACACTAGTTATTCCTCTGGATGATGTCCGCATTGATGAGTAAATGCACTTCGTTGAAGAACCTATAGAAATCATGGAAGAAGAGGTCAAACAGATGCGTAAAAGCAATATACCTATCATTAAAGTCTGTTGGAATTCGCGTAGAGGCCCCGAATATACCTGGGAATACAAAGACCATATGATACAGAAATATCCCCATCTCTTCTCAACTGCTGATGCAAACGAGGAATCTACCTAAAAACTTCGGGACGAAGTTTTCAATAACGGGGAGGTACTATAACAACCCTCATGTTTCCATTCTATACTTTTCCTTATTAAATGCCCAACAAAATAATTAAACTTAATAATTAAACTTTAATCGATAATTGATAAGCGTTAAGAATTATAAAAATATAATAATTAACTTTGTAAACGACAAATAAATAAAAGATAAAAATAATAAGTTAATAAACTTTTGTGAGTAAATAAATAACTTTAAAACTTGTGTGATTAAAATAATTAAACTTGGATAATTAAGGAATTATTTAAGCTAAACTAAAGTACAAGAACTTAAGTGAAAAAGTTAACCCTAATCCCCCTAAACCCTAGCCGATTTTTAGAGGGCAAAATTACCCTCTTACCCTCCTAATTTTCGGATCCTATGATCAATCTTAACCCCTTTTCCAAGCCAACTTGTTCCCTAAGTAAAACCTAATCTAACCCTAATTCTAGAATAATCCTAGCACTCCTATAAATAGAGACCTAACCTAAACCTAATTCTTGTACCAAATCACAACAACAATTCTCTCCCAAAAATTTCTCTCCCTCCCTCTTGTTTTAGGCCAAAACCGAAACCCCAACACCATCATCACCATCGAAACCTTCAAGGATTTCCAAGTGATCTTCAAGTGTTCTTTGCGTTCTTCGTGTTCTTCAAGAATCTTAAAGAATCTTCAAGGAGTTCTTCAAGTTTTTCAAGGCTTTGATCTTCAATCTTCATCGTGTTCATCACTTCTTTGTTAGTCATCTTGAATCTTCAAAGGTATAACATAAACCCTAAACTAATTACATAAACTTTGATTCGTTTAATTCATATTCATGTTATAACACATTCATAAACATACACACACCTAGATCTATACATGAAAGAAAAAACAATATATTTGTATGTATATGTATGTCTACCAAGAGGAAAAAAAAAAGGGAAAAGGAAAGTTTGATCTTATAACCCTAGGTTATTACATGAAAGATTTGTTTATGGTTAATTTAGGAAACAAAATAAATATATATACATATACATATATATCGACATATACATATATATACATGTAAAAAAAATATTTTTATTATATATATATATACGAAAATATACATATACATATATATATATATATATATATATATATATACTAAACCCTAATTACTTAAACCCTAAACCTAATTAATTATTAAACCCTAATTAATTAAACCTAAACCCTAGACATTTATGAAATCCTAGGACATTAATTACTAAACCCTAGTTATTAATTACTACTTTAATTAACTAACCCTAATTAATGAAACCCTAATACTACTTATACTATTAATTAACATGTATACACTATTACTATTACTAGCACCTATAACCTACTACTTATATTGTAAAACACAAAAACATTTTGGGATATGTATTAGAGATGTATAGATCTTCGAACTTTCTTGACGAATGGTTTCTACGAAACTCTAGGCGGAAGGGTTTGGATTTTTCGATTTAAAGGATCCTATAGCTCAAGCCCCTAGACCTGAAATGGCCATTCTATGGGAAAGGGGTGATTGGAAGCTTATCTAATACGGCAAGTATCCTAAAATGGAAAACACTCTTAAAAGTAGAAACTTTCTAATTATAGAAACTTACTAAAATAAGGAACCTACTAAAAGTGGAAACTTACTAAAAATAGAAACTTACTAGGAAAGGAAACTTAGTAAAACGAACTATACTTACAACACTATCATACTTAAACATCTACTTAAACTTGGGCAAAAACACTTACTACTCTTAAATGTCAATAGGTTGACTTTTCTGCTCACTCATCCAACTTTCTATTCTGAGGAATAACTCTCTCTCTACTTACTAAGGTGAACTTCATAGCCCCACTTTCTATTGTGTACAACTTATTTACTTTTATTGTGGTGAGACACATGCTGTTTTTACATTTTACACTTTAGACACAAGTACCAACTGCTAAAACTATGCTATACCCGGCTATGTCCGACTAAGTCCCTACAGTGATATTTTTAATTGCTCGTTGATTGAATGCTTAATTATTGGGGGTAGACCAATCGGGAGTAACGTCCCCGATACATTTGACCAAGTCATTGTATTACTTAATAATGAAATTAAACCGACAAGTATAAACTACAACTTGTCTTTGGGGCAAACTTGAACGTTTAGTCTAAATATCACGCATTGGCATAACTTTTTGATCCTGCGGGAGATTAACTTTACAAACTAAATCTTGTGGTCTAAAACAATGGTCAAACTTATTTGTTAAACCTATGAACTTCACTCAACCTTTTTGGTTGACACTTTAGCATGTTTTGTCTCAGGTGCTGTTTGATTCAAGCTTTCTTATCTACTGCTTATTTGATGCTACTTGGACATAGGATCAAGAGATATCGCATTTATTACTATTGCATTTAAACATTCACTTTATTCCTTTGTAACGTCATTTCATTTTCCGCTGCGTACTCAATAAAGTTTAATTTTCTCATTTAGTTTTGTTCTCGTTATTATAATATGTTGGTATATTTTGATATTAAGTCACATTTCGCCCAGGCCCTAACTGGGGGTGTGATAATTCTAGTATTGGAATGCCACCGTATGAGATGCTTTATGGGCGACGATGCCGAACCCCGATTTGTTGGGGCGAGGTGGGATAAAAAGAAGTTGGTGGTACCGAAGTAGTTCTTGAGACGAACCAAAAGATTGATGTGATTCGTGCTCGCCTCAAGGCGGCACAAGATCGACAAAAGTCATTTGCGAATAAGCGTAGGCGACCGATCAAATTTAACGAAGGTGATATGGTGATGCTTAAGGTGTCACCATGGAAGGGCGTGATTAGGTTCCGAAAGAGGGGAAAACTCGTTCCTCAGTTTATTAGACCTTTTAAAGTATTTACTCGTATTGGTGAAGTTGCGTATCATTTGGAGCTACCCGAAGAGCTTGCGGGAATCCATAATACATTCCATGTTTCCTATCTTCGCGAGTGTTTTCTGGATGACTCGATGTGGGTACCGTTGAACGAGAGTACTCTAAACAATAAACTAGAGTACGTGGAAGAGCCAGTTGCTATTCTTGATGAAAAGGTTAAAGAGATTCGGAGTAAGAGAATTCGGACTTACAAGGTGCAATGGTGTCACCGAAAGGGGTTCGAATGTACTTGGGAGTTCGAGGAATTTGTATTGGAATTTTAACCTTCATTACATGCGGCTTGGATCGCGGGGACACGACCCGGTCCAAGTGGGGGAGACTTGTAATGACCCAAAACTTCAAGGAAAGGGACTAGGAGCGCCGCTCCTAGGTGCAAGAGCGCACTCCTGTACGGGGAAAATTTAGGTCTTTTATTTAAAGTTTGAAATAAATGAGGGGGCTTTTTGGTAATTTGTGATGTCAGTTTTGGAGGCTAAATGAGCAGATGCTACCCCTAACCACTCATTCTTCATCTTCCTAAAAACACACATAAATTAGTGTTAGAAAGTTCTAGTGAGAGAGAACTGGATTTGGAAGGGAAGAAGGTGGAATCTCACCAAGGTGTAAGTATTAATCTTTTTCATCTTGCTTTTTGCTACGAGGTGATACTAGTTGTGAGTCCTAACTCCAGTTCTCTTTCAATTTGGGGTTGGGGGTTTAGGCTTGCATGTTATTGATTTAGCTCATCTAGCTCACAAATGGGTGTTTGGAGCTAGTATGGGTGTTGATTGACCCTTGTTGATGGGTTTTAGGTTGGAAAACGAGTTAGTCATGTGTAGACTTTCAATTTGGGCATAATCACAAGTATTAGTTATTTTGTTGGTGAATGGAACCCAAATGGGTGTTCTTGGTAGTTGATTTTGGGTGTAAACCTTAACTGAGTCAAAATGGGTCAATTGGTCAATTTGGGTCATGAAGTGCTTCTAACCCTTGACCATAAGAGGTATTAGGTTGATTTTGGGACCAAAACACTAGTTTTTAGTGATTTGGGGGTATTGGGTCTTGTTTGACCTAGTTGGTGTTTTGGGTGCAATTTGGGTCAAAGTTTCACTTGTAGGTTTCGGTTCAAGCTACTAGTGTTCATAGCTTTATGTTGTGTGATTTATGCTAGGTAACTTGCTTTTGGAGCAATCTTGAAGTCCTAGCTTGGTTTTTCACTCATCTAATTGTTCAAGGTGAGTGGAGTATTTATATGTGCATGTATATAAGTTGTTTGCTTGACGGTTTAGTGGCGAGTACTATCTGATTGTGAAGGATTTTACTCTTTGTTGGCCACTTGGTGCATTGTGGTGAGTGATATCTCTAATAATGACTCGCTCTTTATTGGCCACATTGTGTTTAGGGAAAGTGGTGAGTGTGATTACTTTGAAGTCCACTCTTTGTTGGCCACTTGTGAGGATGTGGAAAGTGTTACCAATTGAGACCACACTTTCGTTGACCACATTCGGGTGTACATGGTGGTGCCATCCGGGAGGCGCCTTTGTTGGCTATGTACACGGGTTGTTGGTGTTATTCATTTGATGATTAGCACATTTGGGAATGGTTAACCATGTCGCGTTCGTATGATGTATGTTGGTAGTGTAGCGTGTTATATTCTTGTTTATGCGATTAACATGCTAGCTTGTACTCGGTTATGTATGCTTGCTTAAGTGATGTTATCTTGTATGCGGTTATGTGTAGGTGGTGCAAGTAAGTAAATTATGTATGTATTCATATAAGTATTGCACTCACTAAGCGTTATAGCTTACTCCTTCGTGTTTACCTTTTTAGATTGTGGGGCACCGAAAGATAAGGGTAAGAGTTTGGCATAGCTTGCATGTGGTGGATTCTTGGAAGGCACTTTTGGTAAAGGTCCCAACGGTCATGCTCAATAAGGGGTCATTTTGATTAAAACGATTTAGTTAAACTCATGGGTCGTGTTGTTGCGAATAACGTTATGTTGTGGTTTGTAAGACTTAAACATGGAACAAATGTATTTTGAGTCTTTTGAACTTGTACTTGGGTTCTTTGAATTCGAAATTGTGTTTGGGTTTTTGAGTTGGCATGACACTTAGTCAAAACTTCGAAACTGCATCACCCAGGTACAGGAGCGCCGCTCCTAAGGGAAAAACGCCGCTCCTGGATAGTTCTTGGTGGTCTTTTTGGTCAGTGGGTAGAAGCGCTGCTTTTGGTGAAAAAATCGCCGCTCCTGAGTTACAAAAGCGCCGCACCTAATTTTGGTGCACCCCTCTCGTCCCCTTTTAAAAGAAAATATTTGGGTTTTTAATTAAATGGGTTAGAGTCGTTTCAAGTGGTATTAGAGCATGACCTAAGGGAACTAGGTTGCCTTGGGATAGGAGCCTAGAATTAGGTTGAATGGAAGTTTTATGCATGACTTGTCGGGTTACGGGACCACGGGATGGGTGTAGGCACTTTAGTGCTTGTGCTTAATTGTTTATGTGTTTCGGTTAACATCAAGTGAGATGGTCGTTGTATCAAGGAGTTTGATAGGATGTGCAAATGTATTAATGATTGGCCACCATTAGTACCGTTGCACATCGTGTCAAATGAATGAAGTACGATGAACGTCGAGCAAGATGGGATTGTAAGTGCTTGGGCGTGTCTTTTTATCGCGTTATAATCTACTTTAATTTATAGAATGAGGACGCGAAGTGGTGTGGATCATGAGGGTCCGAGTCATGAGAATACGGATCACGAAGACGATCTTACGGCTAAGATTAAGGCCATGCTTGAAAGTTATTCCGCGGTGTTTATCAGGAAGGTTAAGGAGGTTCTTCAAGAAACAATTGAGGAACAAATAACCAATCTCATTCGAGATCAAGTAAGTGTGGTGGTGAGGGAAGAGTTCGATAAGAGGTTTCCAAAACCTCAAGGTGAAGAAGGTGCTGATGAGGGACCGCCTAATGTGGGGGTTCCCGAAAATGATGGGTTTAGCTATAAGGACTTTAAGTTCACTAACCGCCACTATTCGAGGGGAGTTCCGACCCTCTAAAAAGTACAAGGTGGATATCGAATGTGGAAGGTTGCTTCCGTGTGTGTGAATGCCCACCCAATAAAAAGACATGGCTTGCTACGAGCCTAATGAGGGGTGTGAAGAAAACTTAGTTAGATGATAAGATTCTTGTGATGGGTAAAGAGACGTTTATTAACTTATCTTGGGATGATTTCAAGACCGAGTTTTTCAAGGAATATCGCACTCAAGCTGATCTCACCCAAATTCAGAAGGAGCTGCGAAACTTGCGTCAAGGGTCTATGGACCGAAACACTTTTAAGGCTATGTTTCTTACTAAGGTGCGGTTTTGTCCCGAATACATAGAGAATGATCGAATGTTGATGGTAGGTTCTCGGTGGCTAACGGGGTGTATAATGATGATTTTCGGGCAACGATTAGTCTTGTTCATGTTAAGACCTTTGTCGAGTTGTTTGATGTGGCTATAGGTTTTGAACCCGATGATCCGAAAGTTAATGAGGTGTCTACTAGTAAGAGAAATTTTTAGGCAAGTAGTGCCCCGAGTAAGAAGGCTAAGTGGGGTCGAAAGTGTAGGTAGTGTGAAGAAGGGAGGTTCCGGGGGTCATGTCCCTAATTGCTATACTTGTGGGCAAAAAGGTCATATGTCCCGGGATTGCCCGAACCCGTCTTCTAAAAGCAAGATCACTTGTTTTAATTGTCACCAAGAGGTCACCGGAAGTCCGAGTGTCCCGACTTAATGACGGGTGATAAGAGTTATGATA
This sequence comes from Rutidosis leptorrhynchoides, assembly GCF_046630445.1. Taxonomy (NCBI): domain Eukaryota; kingdom Viridiplantae; phylum Streptophyta; class Magnoliopsida; order Asterales; family Asteraceae; genus Rutidosis; species Rutidosis leptorrhynchoides. The sequence goes on along the minus strand of NC_092342.1, from coordinate 17,044,929 downwards.
ACACCAAACGTTTAGAGAAGGCGGCGGGGCCCGCGAGGGGCCGAAATTTCATGATGACTACCGATGATGTTAAGAAGTCCAACGAAGTGGTTTCAGGTACTTTCCTGGTTAACTCTAAACCCGCTAAGGTTCTATTTGATAGTGGTGCTGATATGTCTTATGTTTGCTTAAAATATGCTGCTACCTTGGATTGTCCCTTGTGTGATCGAGACTATTCCTTACAAGTTGAGATCGCCGATGGTTGGTTCTCGGTGGCTAACGGGGTGTATAAAAATTGTGTTATTGATTTCGGAACCGAAAAGTTTGATATTGACTTGGTTCCCATTATTTTGGGTGAATTTGATGTCGTTGTGGGTATGGATTGGCTCGATCAAAATAGAGCTAATCTTGATTGTCATGAGAAATTTGTAAGGGTAAGAACCCCAAGTGGGGGAGAGCTAATCATGTATGGTGAAGCTCGAAGACGTCCTGTGCCCATTTGTACTTATGCTCGGGCGCGTCGACTCGTGTCTAGTGGGGGTATGACTTATCTATCCCATGTGGTTGATACTCGTGGTGATCCACCTCCCATTAAATCTGTTCCCGTTGTTAATGAATTCGAGGATGTTTTTCGTGAGGAATTACCGGGTGTTCCACCGGTAAGACAAGTAGAGTTTCGCATCGATTTGGTTCCGGTGACGAATCCTATCGCCAATACTCCCTATTGTTTGGCACCAAACGAGATGCACAAATTGTTGAACCAAACCTAAGAGTTTTTAGAAAAGGGTTTTATTCGACCGAGTAGATCGCCATGGGGTGCTCCGATTTTGTTTGTGAAGAAGAAGGACGGTAGTATGCGCATGTGCATTGATTACCGTGAGCTTAATAAGGTGACGATCAAGAATCGTTATCTGTTACCTAGGATTGACGATTTATTTGATCAACTTTAAGGTGTGTGTTATTTTTCTAAGATTGACTTGCGATCTGGTTATCATCAAATGCGTATTCGTGAGGAATATATTGAGAAGACGGCGTTCTGAATGCGCTATGGGCATTTTGAGTTTGTTGTGATGCCTTTTGGTCTTACGAATGTGGCTGCGGAATTCATGGACCTTATGAACCGAGTGTGCCAACCTATTTTGGACAAGTCGGTAATTGTGTTCATTGACGATATACTCATTTGTCCATAGAGTATAAAGGAACATGAACATCATCTGCGTGAGTTGTTGAAGACGTTGCATAAGGAGAAGTTGTATGCAAAATTCTCCAAGTGTGAATTTTGGTTGAGGGAAGTGCAGTTCCTTGGCCATATTGTGAATCGCGAGGGGATCAAGGTAGATCCGGGGAAGGTAAAGGCGGTTAAAGATTGGGAACGTCCGACTACACCTAAGGAAGTCCGAAATTTTCTCGGATTGGCCGGTTATTTTCGTCGGTTTATTCAAGATTTTTCCAAAAATGCTTCATCCTTAACGAAGTTAACCCGAAAGAATGTAAAGTTCGAATGGGGTGATGTGCAAGAGAATGCTTTTCAACTATTGAAGAGCAAATTGTGTTAAGCTCCAGTGTTAGTGTTACCAGAAGGGGTGGAAGATATGGTGGTGTATTGTGATGCCTCGATTAGTGGGCTCGGATGTCTTCTTATGCAGAGGGGTAAAGTGATTGCTTATGCATCGAGACAATTAAAAGAGCACGAGAAGAACTGCCCGACTCATGATCTTGAGCTGGCGGTGGTGGTTCATGCGTTAAAAATTTGGCGTCATTATCTTTATGGTGTCAATTGTACGATTTATTCGGATCATAAAAATTTAAAGTATTTCGGTCAGCACGATTTAAACAACTGTCAGCGGCAATGGTTGGATTTGCTGAAAGATTATGATCTTGAGATACTTTACCACCCGGGTAAAGCTAATGTAGTTTCAGATGCGTAAATTTGGAAGAACCAAGTTCTGAGTTTGCAAGTCAAATTGTTGCGAATGATACTTTCAAATGATTGTCTCGAGAAACTCGGTGAGGTTCAAATTGAGGCGTTTGTCCATCATAAGCGCGAAGAGTGAATTCAAGGACAAATGGAGTTGATTGTCTTATTGGCGCATGGGTTGTTGTGTTTCCAAGGCCGAGTGTGGGTGCCAAAGTTGGGTGGCCACCGTACATTGCTACTCGATGAGGCACACAAATCGAAATATTCTATTCATCCGAGTGCTACAAAGATGTATATTGACTTGAAGAAAGAGTATTGGTGGTTAAAGAAAGAGTATTGGTGGCCCGGTATGAAGCGTGATGTGGTTAAGTACGTCGAGCAATGTGTTACTTGCTTGCAAGTTAAGGTCGAGCATTAGAAGCCGTATGGTAGGTGCAACCATTAGAGATCTCAAAGTGGAAGTGGGAGCATCTTACCATGGATTTTATTATGAAGTTGCCAAAAACGGCGAAAACCCAAGATGATACAATTTGGGTAATCGTTGATCGATTGACGAAAAGTGCCTTGTTCCTTCCTATATGCGAGGCAATTTCGTCAGAGATGTTGGCAAGGTTGTTCATTAAAGAGGTGATTTCAAGACACGGGGTACCGGTGTCTATTGTCTCGGATCGAGATACGCGTTTTACATTTTGATTTTGGGGTAAGTTTCATACCGAAATGGGTACTCAGTTGAAATTGAGCACCGCTTTTCATCCTTAAACAGACGGTCAAAGTGAGAGGACCATTTGTGACGCCCCGTACTAAATCAACATGTACGGACCATCAACAACAGGATCATTACAAGGTCAAACACTATATGTTGTTTTAAAAGAAGTTTGCATTCATTCGAAAAGGTGATGTCTTAACCAACATTTGATAGAAGCAAGTAATAATAGTATGTGACCCAATGGTTGTTACAAATCATTGTTAAAAAGTAATAAAGTTTGAATGCAAGACAAAATGTTTCATGCGATGACATCTCTAATAAGCACAGCGGAAGTGTACAAGGCATGACGACTACAGCAGAAGCAAGCAAACCTTAAGCACCTAAGAAAAACATGCTTAAAAACGTCAACACAAAGGTTGGTGAGCTATAGTTTAAGTATAATAGTAATTTAAGGTAGGCCACGAGATTTCAGTGCTTCAAAGATCGTTTCAAAACAGTATGTAAAGTATATGTTCAACCGTGGGCACTTGGTAACTAACTTAACGTTTATAACCCCCTAAAAGTACACTTGGCGAGTGTGTATGTTTAGGAAGTATTAAACACCCGTTAAATGCTAGCGCGACTAGCCCGAGTGGGGATGTCAAACCCTATGGATCCATATCTAAGATTCGCGTTCACCGGTTAAAAAACCAATGACTAAACGTTACCGAGCTAAAGGGAAAGTTTATGCCATTGTATAACCCACACATATATAAAGTTTAAGTACTCGTGCCTAGTATGTAAAACATAAAACACGCATGCATTCTCAGTCCCAAAATAGTTAAAGTAAAAAGGGATGCTATAACTCACAGTTATTAAGTAGTTAAGTTGATACGGGAAAAGGTAAGAAAGTATGTTGGTCCGAAAAGTCCTCAACCTAAGTCAAAAGTTACTAAGTCAGTAAATCGTTCCCAAAGGTTTAAAAGTATGTAAATTAGGTCTTAAGTATCATCATCATTCATCATCAAACAAAAAGTACAAAGTAAGTTTCATTCAAGAATAAGGTTTGAAACAAAGGCTGACTTCGTTCAGTCTCCACGGCCTCTATGCAAACTGAATTGATGTGAGACCAGTGGCCATGGCTCCGTATATGAGTCCCTTAGTTTCTGTAAAAATTCCAGAACCAAACTCGTCTTCACTTGACCGTGGCGACGGTTTAAGTGCGAGTAGGTTAGAATTTTCAGCACAACGTTAAAAGGACATAGTGACTTTCAGAAGGCCATAAATCCTAAACCGTAACTCGGATTAAGACGAGTCTTAAACGAAAAATCATTTACTCGAACCCATCTATCTAGAAATTAACTTTTCCAGAAGCCCAGGTTACTTATCAGTTCCAGAAACAGTAGCTAAAGGTGTTCCGGTGGGTTCTTGGTGCTTGATGCTCATCACGGTTCTCATCCTTGATGCTTGTAGCTTCAAGTGTACAACTCGTTGATGGGTTTGCATCATCTTTACCAAGTTTTGACCATCATAACACTAGTGTGTGTCTAAGATATGTAGCACAACTCAATTAAGGGTTGTAAGTAGTTTGATGAACCAAAGTTACATCAAGATCTTAGATCCGACACATACATGAGTTATAAAAGTAATATTAAGCTACAAACTTGAAAGTAAATTAAATAAACAAGATCTTAAGTTGTAGAACATAGTTCTTAGTTAGATCTTGAAGATCCTAGACCCAAAAGTCTAGATCTAAAGTTCTTAAGTTAGATCATAAGTTATAAGACTTGGATCTTTACTTTAATGAAACCATAAGTCATGAAACTTTGGTTTTAATCTCGTAATGTGTATGTAAGCTTATAAGCTCTTGTTTACAACAAAATTAGAAGACCATAAGCTATAAAAACTTAGATCCAACACAATTATATGAAGTTGTAACTAGAAAGTTAAACTTCCATGTTCTTGAACTTATAAAGTTTCAAGAATAATGAGATCAAGATTAACTAGTAACACTTGACCAACAAACAAGAATCACGAAATTAAAAGTGCAAGAAATGAAGAAATAAACTAATCTACAAGTAATAAGTTCATGGTTGTTCATACTTAGAAAGATTCAAGCCAAGGATTTGATCTTTAAGAAAGTAATCCTTAAGTTTACAAACATGAACACAAGTATGATAATAAACTCATGAACTTTAAATCTTTAAAACATTTAAGTGTAAAACCATAAACTAGAAAGTTTAGATTCTTGTTCTTGGTTCTTTACAAACAAAAGATGAAAGTAACCAAGATTAGATGAAGATACAAGTTAGAAAACTTGATCTTTAACAACAACAAACAACTAGTAAGTAAACATCAAACAAGAACAAGTAATAAAACTAGTAATATGATGATGAATGGTGGCGGTTTGGATGGAAGAAAAAGAGAGAAAACAAAGCTTGATACTTACAATATTTGAGAGAAAAAAAGAGAGAAAATGAAGTGGTGTTTGAAGTGTGTGTAAAAGTGAAAGAGTACTAGCAAATAAGTAACCAAAAATTGAAAGCAAAACTCCCTCCCATGCTAGTGTTGGCCGACGGTCAAGGGGCTAAAAGAGGAAGGTCACATGCTAAAATTTCATGCATGGGGGAAAGGTGTGAGCTAGAAGAAGTAATAAAGTTAAATGGTGTGGGAAAGATGTGTAAGTATACATGTAACTAGATTCCTCATAAACTAATTAATCCTTGATTTGTCTTAAAAAGTCATTAGCATAATGTTGGGTGATGTTATGCGAGGTGTATATAAAATAGTTATATTTTTATTGCGAAATACTATTAAATACGATACAATTTTACACAAGTTATTTATTTATTTATATAGTGGATATACCTAAACCTTGCTACAACACTTATAGGCAGTGTACCTAATCGTACAGTAGTGTAGTTTTTAGTAAGTCCGGTTCGTCCACAGGGAACTAGCCAAATTTAACGCCATATTTTTAAAACTAAATTTTTATAAATATAAATATATATATATAAGTAGTATTATTATTATAAAAGGGGGTTTTTACCGTTTAATGACCGGTTTGTCGATTTTAAAACTTTAGTCGCAGTTAAAACCTATTGTAAAAATATTAAATATAAATATAACTTTATTTTAAAGCGTAAAGTAAATGACGATAATGAAATTGCGATAAATAAAATTGCGATAAATAAAATTGCGATAAATTAAAAAGTACGATAATTAAAAGTGCGATAAATAAAATGACAGTAAATAAAAATGCGATGAAATATGAAATAAAGGAATTATGCTTATTTAAACTTCCGTAATCATGATGTTTGACGTGTTGATTTTAATTTATTACCATGGGTTAATTTTCCTTTGTCCTGGATTATTCGATATGTCCATCTGGTTTTTGTCCATAACAGTCCATCAGTAATAAATATAAAGTGCGAGTGTCCTCGTCAAATTATCCTTATATTCGAAGTCAAATATTCCAACTAATTGGGAACTTAAACTGTAATAAGGTTTTAATACTTTATTATCAATTACGCCAAGTGTCCTTGTACATAATTCACCCCTGTTTTAATGAGTCCATTGACTATTAATCCATTCCCGTATCCGGTCAAATGAACGATTATTAGTACTTATAAATATCCCGCCCATCGTGTCCGATCGAGTGTATATGGTTATTTATAGGTACGTCCAATTGTAAATCTTTATATTAAATTAACGAACTATCATTCAATTAAACAAATATAAAGCCCATTAATAGCCCATAGTCTAATTTCCACAAGTGTCGTTCTTTTATCCAAACCCCAATTATGGTACAAAGCCCAATTACCCCGTCTTTAATATTTAGCCCAACATCACGATTACTTCGATTTAAATAAGCATAATAATAACTTAGCTACGAGACATTAATTTAAAAAGGTTGAACATAACTTACAATGATTAATAATAGCGTAGCGTTACACGGACAGAATTTCGACTTACATCCTTACAACAATCGCTAAAATACCCTTATTATTATTAAATTAAAATTTTAAAATTATATATATATATATATATATATATATATATATATATATATATATATATATATATATATATTTATATATCGTAGAGAGTGAGAGATAGATTAGAAAAAGGTGTGTTATTTTCGGTCAAAACACGCGAACTTTATAGGATCTGAGCTGATACTGTGCACCATGCGATCGCATGGTTTTTGGTCTTCCTGGCTATGCGATCGCATGGCCTTCTTTTACAGCTCACATGCTTTTGTTTTTTATTTGCCGACGGTTTTAATAAATAAATATAATATATATATAATTTTAAGAATTATTTATATATTATATTATATTTATGTGCATAGTTGACTTGTAATTTTTAGTTCGTTGCGTCGCGCGTTGAGAGTTGACTCTGGTCCCGGTTCCGGATTTTCGAACGTCCTTTCGTACTATTTAATATCTTGTACTTTGTATTTTGCGGCTCGTACTCTTGTAACTTTTAGACGTTTCTCATCAATAATTTGAACCACTTTGATTGTACTTTGTACTTTTGAGCTTTTTGGTCGTTTGCGTCTTCAATTTGTCGAATCTGTCTTTTGTTTTCACCTTTTATTATTTAAACAAATATCACTTGTAAATAGAACGATTGCAACCAAAAGCTTGTCTTTCTTGAAGGATAATGCTATGAAATATATGTTCGTTTTTAGTATTATCAAATATTCCCACACTTGAGCGTTGCTTGTCCTCAAGCAATATAGTCTTGAAATAAAAAATACTAGAATCACTTCTTTATTCTTCACACTTTGTACATCAGTAATTTTGATTTGGCATTATAAACAATGATAGTAACGTTGTGGTTTACAGTCCCACATGACTATGAAAATTTAGATCCTTAAGGAAATTGGATCTTTATGAAAATATTTGATCTTTTGAAAATTAAATCTAGCTTTTACCCTAGATAAGTTTTCCGGAATAACCCTTCACCGGTGTTTGTAAATTGCTTTTGTGGGTTTGGTGGGTTTCAGATTTGAAAATTTTAGCTCAAAACTTATGGTTTTGTGTCACCCACTTGCTAACCTTGTATTGGGAAAGCAACACGTCCAGTATACTTGCTCTGTATATTACCTTTCGGTAAACTACCGTCTGATTGTAAAGGAAAGCGTTGAACAAGCAACTATTGAGGCAATGTCCTGTGACATGCTTTTAATTATGGTCTATATCGTGTCGGATGCAATTATTATCCTTTGTAGGAGCAATAGTAAAGATCACCCTATAGTTTTTCAGTCTGGCACAAGGTCCTGTCTTTGACCATGCTATGCTGTAGTGACCCGAACTTTTCCATGTTTATATATATATTAAATGAAATTGTTATTTACATGATTAAGTGTTTCCAACATGTTAAGCAATCAAACTTGTTAAGACTTGATTAATTGAAATAGGTTTCATATAGACAATTGACCACCCAAGTTGACCGGTGATTCACGAACGTTAAAACTTGTAAAAACTATACGATGACATATATATGGTTATATATATAGTTAACATGATTTTATTATAAGTTTTTATCTCATTAGGTATTTTAACAATGAGTTATATACATAAAAATGAGACTATTAATTTAAGAAACTCGAAAACGATATATATAACGATTATCGTTATAACAACGTCTTACTAGGTACATATGAATCATATTAAGATATTGATACACTTGGTTAATTATGTTAAATGATAAGTAAATATATTATTAAGTGTATTAACAATGAAATACATATGTAAAAATAAGACTACTAACTTAATGATTTCGAAACGAGACATATATGTAACGATTATCGTTGTAACGACATTTAACTGTACATATATCATACTAAGATATATTATATATCATAATATCATGATAATATAACAATTTAACATCTCATTTGTTATAATAAACAATGGGTTAACAACATTCAACAAGATCGTTAACCTAAAGGTTTCAAAACAACATTTACATGTAACGACTAACGATGACTTAACGACTCAGTTAAAATGTATATACATGTAGTGTTTTAATATGTATTCATACACTTTTGAAAGACTTCAAGACACTTATCAAAATACTTCTACTTAACAAAAATGCTTACAATTACATCCTCGTTCAGTTTCATCAACAATTCTACTCGTATGCACCCGTATTCGTACTCGTACAATGCACAGCTTTTAGATGTATGTACTGTTGTTATATAAACTCCAATGATCAGCTCTTAGCAGCCCATGTGAGTCACCTAACACATGTGGGAACCATCATTTGGCAACTAGCATGAAATATCTCATAAAATTACAAAAATATGAGTAATCATTCATGACTTATTTACATGAAAACAAAATTACATATCCTTTATATCTAATCCATACACCAACGACCAAAAACACCTACAAACACTTTCATTCTTCAATTTTCTTCATCTAATTAATCTCTCTCAAGTTCTATCTTCAAGTTCTAAGTGTTCTTCATAAATTCCAAAAGTTCTAGTTTCATAAAATCAAGAATACTTCCAAGATTGCAAGTTTACTTCCAAGTTTTCTAAATCCATTCCAAGTAATCATCCAAGATCAAGAAACCTTTGTTACTTACAGTAGGTTATCTTTCTAATACAAGGTAATAATCATATTCAAACTTTAATTCAATTTCTATAACTATAAAAATCTTATTTCGAGTGGAAATCTTACTTGAAATTGTTTTCGTGTCATGATTCTGCTTCAAGAACTTTCAAGCCATCCAAGGATCCTTTGAAGCTAGATCTATTTTTCTCATTTCAAGTAGGTTTATCCAAGGAACTTGAGGTAGTAATAATGTTCATAACATCATTCGATTCATACATATAAAGCTATCTTATTTGAAGGTTTAAACTTGTAATCACTAGAACATAGTTTAGTTAATTCTAAACTTGTTCGCAAATAAAAGTTAATCCTTCTAACTTGACTTTTAAAATCAACTAAACACATGTTCTATATCTATATGATATGCTAACTTAATGATTTAAAACCTGGAAACACAAAAAACACCTCAAAACCGGATTTACGCCGTCGTAGTAACACCGCGGGCTGTTTTGGGTTAGTTAATTAAAAACTATGATAAACTTTGATTTAAAAGTTGTTATTCTTCGAAAATGATTTTTATTATGAACATGAAACTATATCCAAAAATTATGGTTAAACTCAAAGTGGAAGTATATTTTCTAAAATGGTCATCTAGACGTCGCTCTTTCGACTGAAATGACTACATTTACAAAAACAACGTGTAACTTATTTTTCCGACTATAAACCTATAATTTTTCTGTTTATATTCATAAAATAGAGTTCAATATGAAACCATAGCAATTTGATTCACTCAAAACGGATTTAAAATGAAGAAGTTATGGGTAAAACAAGATTGGATAATTTTTCTCATTTTAGCTACGTGAAAATTGGTAACAAATCTATTCCAACCATAACTTAATCAACTTGTATTGTATATTATGTAATCTTGAGATACCATAGAAACGTATACAATGTTTCGACCTATCATGTCGACACATCTATATATATTTCGGAACAACCATAGACACTCTATATGTGAATGTTGGAGTTAGCTATACAGGGTTGAGGTTGATTCCAAAATATATATAGTTTGAGTTGTGATCAATACTGAGATACGTATAAACTGGGTCGTGGATTGATTCAAGATAATATTTATCGATTTATTTCTGTACATCTAACTGTGGACAACTAGTTGTAGGTTACTAACGAGGACAGCTGACTTAATAAACTTAAAACATCAAAATATATTAAAAGTGTTGTAAATATATTTTGAACATACTTTGATATATATGTATATATTGTTATAGGTTCGTGAATCAACCAGTGGCCAAGTCTTACTTCCTGACGAAGTAAAAATCTGTGAAAGTGAGTTATAGTCCCACTTTTAAAATCTAATATTTTTGGGATGAGAATACATGCAGGTTTTATAAATGATTTACAAAATAGACACAAGTACGTGAAACTACATTCTATGGTTGAATTATTGAATTCGAATATGCCCTTTTTTATTAAGTATGATAATCTAAGAATTAGGGAACAGACACCCTAATTGACGCGAATCCTAAAGATAGATCTATTGGGCCTAACAAACCCCATCCAAAGTACCGGATGCTTTAGTACTTCGAAATTTATATCATATCCAAAGGGTGTCCCGAAATGATGGGGATATTCTTATATATGCATCTTGTTAATGTCGGTTACCAGGTGTTCACCATATGAATGATTTTTATCTCTATGTATGGGATGTGTATTGAAATATGAAATCTTGTGGTCTATTGTTACGATTTGATATATATAGGTTAAACCTATAACTCACCAACATTTTTGTTGACGTTTAAAGCATGTTTATTCTCAGGTGAATACTAAGAGCTTCCGCTGTTGCATACTAAAATAAGGACAATATTTGGAGTCCATGTTTGTATGATATTGTGTAAAAACTGCATTCAAGAAACTGATTTCGATGTAACATATTTGTATTGTAAACCATTATGTAATGGTCGTGTATAAACAGGATATTTTAGATTATCATTATTTGATAATCTACGTAAAGCTTTTTAAACCTTTATTTATGAAATAAAGGTTATGGTTTGTTTTAAAAATGAATGCAGTCTTTGAAAAACGTCTCATATAGAGGTCAAAACCTCGCAACGAAATCAATTAATATGGAACGTTTTTAATCAATAAGAACGAGACATTTCAGTTGGTATCCGAGCGTTGGTCTTAGAGAACCAGAAAATTTGCATTAGTGTGTCTTATCGAGTTTGTTAGGATGCATTAGTGAGTCTGGACTTTGACCGTGTTTTCTTTAAAAATGATTGCTTAACATTTTTGTTGGAAACTATATATTTTTAACATGTGAATATTATGTGATATATTAATCTCTTAACGTGTTTGATATTATGTGATAGATGTCTACCTCTAGAACAAGTCCCATTGACTCACCTAATAATAATGAAGAGTCAAATGTAAATTGGAATGATTCGTGGACTGATTCACAAGTTCCCGAAGAGGAACCGGAAGAAGAGTCGGAACCGGAAGAAGAATCGGAACCGGAAGAAGAATCGGAACCGGAAGAAGAAATAGAACCAGTGGGGGAAATAATAAAACGGTTAAGTAGAAGAAAATCCTCAACCAACCGACCAAGGTTAATTATGGTCAATGGTGTTTCCGCCAAAGAAGCAAAATATTGGGAGGATTACCAATTCTCCGATGAATCGGATTCCGAAGAGAATTCCGATGATGTTATAGAAATTACCCCAACTGAATTTAAAAAAGCAAAAGAAAAATATTAAGGGAAAGGGCATAAAAATAGAGAAATCTAATTCCAACCCCGATGAACTTTATATGTATCGTCAACCCCCGAAGTCCTTAAGTTGTAACAATGACCCGGGAACCTCTAAACCACCAGGTTTTTCTAAACCGTTGTGGAAAACGACAGCTAGTATTAGGGGAACATCATATATCCCTAGAAACTTGGCAAAACGAACCAAAACCGAAGAAGAAGAAACGAGCGAGTTGGAATAAGATAGTTGTATTCGTGTGGTGTAATATATGTAATATAGTGTGCTTATGCTTTATGATATATGTAAAAATTGCTTGTATTAATAAGTATTTTTTTATGAATCTAACTCTTGTCTATTTTACAGTTTAAAAACACAAAATGGATAGACAACCCAATATTTTAAGAGACCTACCCGGAGACATGATTGATGAAATCTTGTCTAGAGTCGGTCAAAATTCCTCGGCACAACTATTTAAGGCGAGATCAGTTTGTAAGACATTCGAAGAACGTTCCAAGAATGTCTTGGTTTATAAGAGACTTTCGTTTGAAAGATGGGGGATATCACATTGGGAAACCCATAAGTTACGATGTGTTTACTTTGACGCATATATTGCGGGGAACCCAAATGCTATTTTACGCAACGGGTTAAGAAATTATTTTGACTCAATGTATCCGAATATAGGACTTCATGATTTAGAAAAAGCGGCTAACATGCAACATAAAGAAGCATGCTATGCTTACGGGTTAGTAATGTTCGCTTCTCACCAAAGTGAGAAAAAGAACATCGGGCTACAGCTATTAAACAAAACGTTTCCACAAGTGACGGAGTCGGTAATTGGGGTAAGAAATGAGGTTTTTAGGTTATTTCGAGACTGTTGGTCATTACGTAACCCTTGTCCCTTTGACGACGTTACAACACGCTGTCTTATCAACGGCCATAACGGTTATGTTCCACAAGACCAAGGATGGGAAGTAGTCCTAGTAAAACCAGAATGCATGACTTGTTTCTGGACGTATGAATTACGTGTCTTTATTGGCTTTGCTGAACGACTTGTGTACTAGCTAGAATTATTTTCACAACTATCTTGTATCAAAGTTATTGTGTGCTATATTTCATGCTTTATGTAAAATAAGCGGTATTGTAAGTTTGTAAAATATTGTATAAAAGTTTGAACGCGAAATATTATTATAATCAGTTTTTCATATAGAATTGTAGTAGTTGAATTGTATATTAGCTACTAAGTATGAACTTAACGGGTATGTACTACCCGAATTTAAACTTATAAAACGCTAATATGAAGAAAATGCTTTTATAAATGAGTTCATATTATGCTACGAAATACTATTAACTACTCTTAATATTCTGTATGATTAACTTGTTCCATTTGACAATTTTGAAGGAAATGGCACCGACTACTCGACACACCGTGAATATGAATGAAGAGGAATTCCGTACTTTTCTAGCTTCAAACATAGCCGCAGTACAGGCTGCGCTACATACCAACAATAACCTTGGATCTAGCAGTACAGGAAATCGTGTAGGATGCACCTACAAAGAATTCACTGCCTACAAACCTTTGGAATTTGATGGAACCGAAGGACCGATCGGATTGAAACGGTGGACCGAGAAGGTCGAATCAGTGTTTGCCATAAGTAAGTGTACTGAAGAGGACAAAGTGAAGTACGCTATGCATACCTTCACAGGTTCTGCATTAACATAGTGGAATACCTATCTAGAGCAAGTGGGACAAGATGCTGCGTACGCACTACCGTGGTCAGCATTCAAGCACTTGATGAACGAGAAGTACCGTCCCAGAACCGAGGTCAATAAGCTCAAGACAGAACTTAGAGGGTTACGAACCCAAGGATTTGATATTACCACGTACGAAAGACGATTCACAGAATTGTGCCTATTGTGTCCGGGAGCGTTCGAAGATGAGGAAGAGAAGATCGACGCGTTTGTGAAAGGATTACCGGAAAGAATCCAAGAAGATATAAGTTCACACGAGCCCGCCTCCATACAACAGGTATGTAGAATGGCTAACAAACTAGTGAACCAGATTGAGGAAAGAATTAAAGAACAGACGGCTGAAGAGGCCAATGTGAAGCAAGTCAAAAGAAAGTGGGAGGAAAACGGTGATAAGAATCACCAATACAACAACAACAACAGCAATTACAATAATAATCGCAACAATTATCCCAACAATCGCAACATCAATCGCAACTATAACAAACGGCCCAACAACAACAACAACAACAACAGCAACTACAACAATCATCCCAACAACAATAACAACCGCAACAACAACAACAACAATCAGAAGCAGCTATGCCAAAGGTGTGAAAAGTATCACTCGGGGTTCTGCACCAAATTTTGCAACAAGTGTAAAAGAAATGGTCATAGCGCGGCGAAGTGTGAGGTCTACGGACCAGGGGTTAACAGAACGAAAGGAACAAATGGTGTCGGAACGAGTAATGGCGGAGCAAGTAGTGTCGGAGCAAGTTATGCCAATGTAGTTTGTTATAAATGTGGAAAACCAGGCCACATTATTAGAAATTGCCCGAACCAGGAGAACACGAATGGACAAGGCCGCGGAAGAGTTTTCAATATTAATGCGGCAGAGGCACAAGAAGACCCGGAGCTTGTTACGGGTACGTTTCTTATTGACAATAAATCTGCTTATGTTTTATTTGATTCGGGTGCGGATAGAAGCTATATGAGTAGAGATTTTTGTGCTAAATTAAGTTGCCCATTGACGCCTTTCGATAGTAAATTTTTACTCGAATTAGCAAATGGCAAATTAATTTCAGCAGATAATATATGTCGGAATCGAGAAATTAAACTGGTTAGCGAAACATTTAAGATTGACTTGATACCAGTAGAGTTAGGGAGTTTTGATGTGATAATCGGTATGGACTGGTTGAGAGAAGTGAAAGCAGAGATCGTTTGTTACAAAAATGCAATTCGCATTATAAGAGAAAAAGGAAAACCCTTAATGGTGTACGGAGAAAAGAGCAACGCAAAGTTAAATCTTATTAGTAACCTGAAGACACAAAAACTAAAAAGAAAAGGTTGCTATGCTGTTCTAGCACACGTCGAGAAAGTACAAACTGAAGAAAAGAGCATCAATGATGTTCCCGTCGCAAAAGAATTTCCCGATGTATTTCTGAAAGAATTACCGGGATTACCCCCACATCGATCCGTTGAATTTCAAATAGATCTTGTACCAGGAACTGCACCAATAGCTCGTGCTCCTTACAGACTCGCACCCAGCGAGATGAAAGAACTGCAAAGCCAATTACAAGAACTTTTAGAGCGTGGTTTCATTCGACCAAGCACATCACCGTGGGGAGCTCCTGTTTTGTTTGTCAAGAAGAAAGATGGTACATTCGGGTTGTGTATCGACTACCGAGAGTTGAACAAACTTACCATTAAGAACCGCTACCCACTACCGAGAATCGACGACTTATTTGATCAACTACAAGGCTCGTCTGTTTATTCAAAGATTGACTTACGTTCCGGGTATCATCAAATGCGGGTGAAAGAAGATGATATTCCAAAGACTACTTTCAGAACACGTTACGGTCATTACGAGTTTATGGTCATGCCGTTTGGTTTAACTAATGCACCAGCTATGTTCATGGACCTTATGAACCGAGTGTGTGGACCATACCTTGACAAGTTTGTCATTGTTTTCATTGATGACATACTTATTTACTCAAAGAATGACCAAGAACACGGTGAACATTTGAGAAAGGTGTTAGAAGTATTGAGGAAGGAAGAATTGTACGCTAAGTTTTCAAAGTGTGCATTTTGGTTGGAAGAAGTTCAATTCCTCGGTCACATAGTGAACAAAGAAGGTATTAAGGTGGATCCAGCAAAGATAAAAACTGTTGAAAAGTGGGAAACCCGAAAAACTCCGAAGCATATACGTCAATTTTTAGGATTGGCTGGTTACTACAGAAGATTCATCCAAGATTTCTCCAAAATAGCAAAACCCTTGACTGCATTAACGCATAAAGGGAAGAAATTTGAATGGATGGATGAACAAGAGAAGGCGTTTCAATTATTGAAGAAAAAGCTAACTACGGCACCTATATTGTCATTGCCTGAAGGGAATGATGATTTTGTGATTTATTGTGACGCATCAAAGTAAGGTCTCGGTTGTGTATTAATGCAACGGACGAAGGTGATTGCTTATGCGTCTAGACAATTGAAGATTCACGAGCAAAATTATACGACGCATGATTTGGAATTAGGCGCGGTTGTTTTTGCATTAAAGACTTGGAGGCACTACTTATATGGGGTCAAAAGTATTATATATACCGACCACAAAAGTCTTCAACACATATTTAATCAGAAACAACTGAATATGAGGCAGCGTAGGTGGATTGAATTGTTGAATGATTATGACTTTGAGATTCGTTACCACCCGGGGAAGGCAAATGTGGTAGCCGACGCCTTGAGCAGAAAGGACAGAGAACCCATTCGAGTAAAATCTATGAATATAATGATTCACACTAACCTTACTACTCAAATAATGGAGGCGCAACAAGGAGTTTTAAAAGAGGGAAATTTTAAGGATGAAATACCCAAAGGATCGGAGAAGCATCTTAATATTCGGGAAGACGGAACCCGGTATAGGGCTGAAAGAATTTGGGTACCAAAATTTGGAGATATGAGAGAAATGGTACTTAGAGAAGCTCATAAAACCAGATACTCAATACATCCTGGAACGGGGAAGATGTACAAGGATCTTAAAAAACATTTTTGGTGGCCAGGTATGAAAGCCGATATTGCTAAATATGTAGGAGAATGTTTGACGTGTTCTAAGGTCAAAGCTGAACATCAAAAACCATCAGGTCTACTACAACAACATGAGATCCCGGAATGGAAATGGGAAAACATTACCATGGATTTCATTACTAAATTGCCAAGGACTGCAAGTGGTTATGATACTATTTGGGTAATAGTTGATCGTCTCACCAAATCAGCACACTTCCTGCCAATAAGAGAAGATGACAAGATGGAGAAGTTAGCACGACTGTATTTGAAGGAAGTCGTCTCCAGACATGGAATACCAATCTCTATTATCTCTGATAGGGATGGCAGATTTATTTCAAGATTCTGGTAGACATTACAGCAAGCATTAAGAACTCGTCTAGACATGAGTACTGCCTATCATCCACAAACTGATGGACAGATTGAAAGGACGATACAAACGCTTGAAGACATGCTACGAGCATGTGTTATTGATTTTGGAAACAGTTGGGATCGACATCTACCGTTAGCAGAATTTTCCTACAACAACAGCTACCATTCAAGTATTGAGATGGCGCCGTTTGAAGCACTTTATGGTAGAAAGTGCAGGTCTCCGATTTGTTGGAGTGAAGTGGGGGATAGACAGATTACGGGTCCGGAGATAATACAAGAAACTACCGAGAAAATCATCCAAATTCAACAAAGATTGAAAACCGCCCAGAGTCGACAAAAGAGCTACGCGGACAGTAAAAGAAAAGACATAGAGTTTGAAATTGGAGAAATGGTCATGCTTAAGGTTTCACCTTGGAAAGGCGTTGTTCGATTTGGTAAACGGGGGAAACTAAATCCAAGGTACATTGGACCATTCAAGATTATAGATCGTGTCGGACCAGTAGCTTACCAACTGGAGCTACCTCAACAACTCGCGGCTGTACATAACACTTTCCACGTCTCAAATTTGAAGAAATGTTTTGCTAAAGAAGATCTCACTATTCCGTTGGACGAAATCCAAATCAATGAAAAACTTCAATTCATTGAAGAACCCGTCGAAATAATGGATCGTGAGGTTAAGAGACTTAAACAAAACAAGATACCGATTGTTAAGATTCGATGGAATGCTCGTAGAGGACCCGAGTTTACCTGGGAGCGTAAAGATCAGATGAAGAAGAAATACCCGCATTTATTTCCAGAAGATACGTCAACACCTCCAACTGCTTAAAATTTCGGGACGAAATTTATTTAACGGGTAGGTACTGTAGTGACCCGAACTTTTCCATGTTTATATATATATTAAATGAAATTGTTATTTATATGATTAAGTGTTTCCAACATGTTAAGCAATCAAACTTGTTAAGACTTGATTAATTGAAATAGGTTTCATATAGATAATTGACCACCCAAGTTGACCGGTGATTCACGAACGTTAAAACTTGTAAAAACTATACGATGACATATATATAATTATATATATAGTTAACATGATTTTATTATAAGTATGTATCTCATTAGGTATTTTAACAATGAGTTATATACATAAAAATGAGACTATTAATTTAAGAAACTCGAAAACGATATATATAACGATTATCGTTATAACAACGTCTTACTAGGTACATATGAATCATATTAAGATATTGATACACTTGGTTAATTATGTTAAATGATAAGTAAATATATTATTAAGTGTATTAACAATGAAATACATATGTAAAAATAAGACTACTAACTTAATGATTTCGAAACGAGACATATATGTAACGATTATCGTTGTAACGACATTTAACTGTATATATATCATACTAAGATATATTATATATCATAATATCATGATAATATAACAATTTAACATCTCATTTGTTATAATAAACAATGGGTTAACAACATTCAACAAGATCGTTAACCTAAAGGTTTCAAAACAACATTTACATGTAACGACTAACGATGACTTAACGACTCAGTTAAAATGTATATACATGTAGTGTTTTAATATGTATTCATACACTTTTGAAAGACTTCAATACACTTATCAAAATACTTCTACTTAACAAAAATGCTTACAATTACATCCTTGTTCAGTTTCATCAACAATTCTACTCGTATGGACCCGTATTCGTACTCGTACAATACACAGCTTTTAGATGTATGTACTATTGTTATATACACTCCAATGATCAGCTCTTAGCAGCCCATGTGAGTCACCTAACACATGTGGGAACCATCATTTAGCAACTAGCATGAAATATCGCATAAAATTACAAAAATATGAGTAATCATTCATGACTTATTTACATGAAAATAAACTTACATATCCTTTATATCTAATCCATACACCAACGACCAAAAACACCTACAAACACTTTCATTCTTCAATTTTATTCATCTAATTAATCTCTCTCAAGTTCTATCTTCAAGTTCTAAGTGTTCTTCATAAATTCCAAAAGTTCTAGTTTCATAAAATCAAGAATACTTCCAAGATTGCAAGTTTACTTCCAAGTTTTCTAAATCCATTCCAAGTAATCATCCAAGATCAAGAAACCTTTGTTACTTACAGTAGGTTATCTTTCTAATACAAGGTAATAATCATATTCAAACTTTAATTCAATTTCTATAACTATAAAAATCTTATTTCGAGTGGAAATCTTACTTGAAATTGTTTTCGTGTCATGATTCTGCTTCAAGAACTTTCAAGCCATCCAAGGATTCTTTGAAGCTAGATCCATTTTTTTCATTTCCAGTAGGTTTATCCAAGGAACTTGAGGTAGTAATGATGTTCATAACATCATTCGATTCATACATATAAAGCTATCTTATTAGAAGGTTTAAACGTGTAATCACTAGAACATAGTTTAGTTAATTCTAAACTTGTTCGCAAATAAAAGTTAATCCTTCTAACTTGACTTTTAAAATCAACTAAACACATGTTCTATATCCATATGATATGCTAACTTAATGATTTAAAACCTGGAAACACGAAAAACACCTCAAAATCGGATTTACGCCATCGTAGTAACACCGCGGGCTGTTTTGGGTTAGTTAATTAAAAACTATGATAAAATTTGATTTAAAAGTTGTTATTCTGGGAAAATGATTTTTATTATGAACATGAAACTATATCCAAAAATTATGGTTAAACTCAAAGTGGAAGTATGTTTTCTAAAATGGTCATCTAGACGTCGTTCTTTCGACTGAAATGACTAACTTTACAAAAACGACTTGTAACTTATTTTTCCGACTATAAACCCATACTTTTTCTGTTTAGATTCATAAAATAGAGTTCAATATGAAACCATAGCAATTTGATTCACTCAAAACGGATTTAAAATGAAGAAGTTATGGGTAAAACAATATTGGATAATTTTTCTCATTTTAGCTACGTGAAAATTGGTAACAAATCTATTCCAACCATAACTTAATCAACTTGTATTGTATATTATGTAATCTTGAGATACCATAGATACGTATACAATGTTTCGACCTATCATGTCGACACATCTATATATATTTCGGAACAACCATAGACACTCTATATGTGAATGTTGGAGTTAGCTATACAGGGTTGAGGTTGATTCCAAAATATATATAGTTTGAGTTGTGATCAATACTGAGATACGTATACACTGGGTCGTGGATTGATTCAAGATAATATTTATCGATTTATTTCTGTACATCTAACTGTGGACAACTAGTTGTAGGTTACTAACGAGGACAGCTGACTTAATAAACTTAAAACATCAAAATATATTAAAAGTGTTGTAAATATATTTTGAACATACTTTGATATATATGTATATATTGTTATAGGTTCATGAATCAACCAGTGGCCAAGTCTTACTTCCCGACGAAGTAAAAATCTGTGAAAGTGAGTTATAGTCCTACTTTTAAAATCTAATATTTTTGTGATGAGAATACATGCAGGTTTTATAAATGATTTACAAAATAGACACAAGTACGTGAAACTACACTCTATGGTTGAATTATCGAAATCGAATATGCCCTTTTTTATTAAGTCTGGTAATCTAAGAATTAGGGAACATACACCCTAATTGACGCGAATCCTAAAGATAGATCTATTGGGCCTAACAAACCCCATCCAAAGTACCGGATGCTTTAGTACTTCGAAATTTATATCATATCCGAAGGGTGTCCCGGAATGATGGGGATATTCTTATATATGCATCTTGTTAATGTCGGTTACCAGGTGTTCACCATATGAATGATTTGTATCTCTATGTATGGGATGTGTATTGAAATATGAAATCTTGTGGTCTATTGTTACAATTTGATATATATAGGTTAAATCTATAACTCACCAACATTTTTGTTGACGTTTAAAGCATGTTTATTCTCAGGTGAATACTAAGACTTCCGCTGTTGCATACTAAAATAAGGACAAGATTTGGAGTCCATGTTTGTATGATATTGTGTGAAAACTGCATTCAAGAAACTGATTTCGATGTAACATATTTGTATTGTAAACCATTATGTAATGGTCGTGTGTAAACAGGATATTTTAGATTATCATTATTTGATAATCTACGTAAAGATTTTTAAACCTTTATTTATGAAATAAAGGTTATGGTTTGTTTTAAAAATGAATGCAGTCTTTGAAAAACGTCTCATATAGAGGTCAAAACCTCGCAACGAAATCAATTAATATGGAACGTTTTTAATCAATAAGAACGGGACATTTCATATGCAACCAGCGTTCTTACGGTTGACACCCGATTTGGTTCAGGTGACCTAATGAATTCCAGGTGAATTCTTAGGATTTTACGTTCAATGGTAATGAACGCATTGAAAATAGGGTTTTCAGAAAACAAATCGGTTTGTAATTTTGATCAAAATATTTTCTCGTTCAAGCTCATCATCGAATTCCATGAGTTTGAATTCTCAATCTTTAAAGTCAATCTCAAGGACTGAGTAATATCAGTCTTAAAAGCTGATTTTTTGATCTTTAAGGAGATTATCCTTTCTAGGGATCTGATTCATTAGTATTATAAGCCAATTTGCACGGTGCTCCCCATTGTACGAGACAGATCCTCTCATGGTTAGGATAAGTCTGACCACTTGGTGACCCTGTTTGATGGTGAGGTCCGTGGATTTCCAGCTAATTTTCGAGAAAACTTTTCAAGGTTTTTCGTAGACTCTACAACTGGTCTGGATGACAACTTCCTGACCTAAATCAAGAAGCGCGTTTCTTTTTCGGAAGACTTTACTTCCTTTTAATGATGGAATTGATTCATCGTGTAGATCCATCTTTCTTTTAAATATATTACAATTTACCGGGTAAAACAGTTAATTTTGTCCAAAACAAAAGTATCTTCAATTATTTGTACAAAAATATGTGACATATGTTCTAAATAACTTGGTAAATTTTTCCCACACTTGGCTTTTATTTTCCTTTCTTTGTCTTTTTATTTTCCTCTATTCCATTTTAAATGAATTCTAACATTTTGGGTTGTTTCTCAATTTATGTCCTTTCCGAGGTAACAATAATTTCGGTGTTAACATCTAGTTTTATCGTTGATAAATATGTATAAAAATGATTTTGAATTCATTTATTTGAAAATTTTGAAAAAATTTACTAGAATTGGGTAGTCAGTATATAAGACTAGGGCTGTTCTTTATTATCAGAGAGCACTAGATTCTAATACAACTACTGCGTTACTAGTATTTTTAATGGTAACCAAGTGTTTAAATTTAAAATTTTAAAAATCCGAAAGAATTTATCCCCTTCCCACACTTAAGATCTTGCAATGCCCTCATTTGCAAGAAATCAGTAATAATTTAAATTATTGAGGGTGATTAGCGTAGAAAAATGATTAAATTTTATCAAAGTTTTCAAACATATTGGCGTTTGTTTGTTGAATGATAAATGGTGCACATCATTTGTTCATTCCGTCTTGTTGTTACATCACATTTGATTTTCGTTTTGTCGTCAAAATTAGTTGCTTTTGCTGAACTTAATGCAAGTCTTTGAAAGTTCGCTGTTTTACCCTGTTGTGTACATAAAATAAAATACATACAATACAAATAATAACATGCATGGTAATTTGAAATGGGACTTAACATCCCACTTTCAAATCAAATATGAAATATTAGTACAACATAATAAAAATATTAAACATTACATTAAAAGTATCACAATATTATATGTTTAAACATAAATAAATAAATATAATAAAAGATAAAAATCATAGAAATCACCAACGGAAACTGTATCAATCCGGATAGGGGTTCCAGTTCATGTCGTCGGTCGGGTTCCACGGTTGGTTATAGGTGTACTGGTAGGCCTGGTTAGGGTCGTATAGAGTAAATGGTGGTTTCATATCGGGCTGGTGTGGAGGATAGTAAGCAGGTCGGGTCGGTACGTAGTTATTTGGTACCTGAGGTGATAGCTGGCTCATGATCTGATGCTGATGATAGTGCCATCTATCATGCTGTCATTGCCTAGAATGCTCGTACACATTCTCGGCTTGCCACTGCTCGTACCGACTATGTCTAGCCTCGTTTGTCATTTCTACCTCATCTATACGCTGGTAGACGTCAGTCATAGCCTCCCTAATGACATCCCTAATGTCATCCGCTTCCTCCATTTCCTCATCTGAACCTCTCTCTATGTGACGATCGCTCCAAATCCATATGGACGAACACGTCATTCATCGATTTCATTGCGAGGTATTTGACCTCTATATGATACGTTTAGTAAATATTGCGTTCTTTTAAAAAGGCACACCATAAATGAATATTTAAATCAAAGGTTTTCGACATCTGATGATTTCTACATATAGACAATCACCGTAAATAATAGTTTACAATAGTACTTCCGTTGACAATGCAGTCAAAATAAGATACATGGTGATGATTTGGTGAATGCAACGTTTCCTTGAAAAATATGCCATGTACGACTCCATGCACATAGCTTGTCTAACATATAAGCAAACAGCGGAAGACTTCTAGGAAACCTGAGAATAAACATGCTAACAAGTCTCAATAAAAAGGTTGGTGAGTTCATAGTTTTAGTGTTTCACATAATCTGTATATAAAAGTGGATCACAAGATTTCAGTTGTTTCATCCAGAAACGTTTATCAAAAGTTTGTCAATAGATTCTACGTAACAGAGCACCCTGGTAACTAAACTTAACGTATATATAATTTGTACCATTTGTATAATCATCTTAATAATACACGCAAACCAACGTGTACGCTTCTCAAATATCATACGCCCGTTAAAAGGCTAGTGCTCTAGCTCGGACGAGGATATCAAGCCCTATGGATCCATATATAACTACTCGCGCCCACCAGTTCTTATAACCGGCAGTTACTAGTTACCAAAGCTAAGGGATTTTTGGTTCAAACTCAGTATAGAATTTAGTATGTACTTGTGTCCATTGTTTAAAATAAAGTGCATGTATTCTCGGCCCAAAAATATAGATTGCAAAAGCAATTAAAAAGGGAGCAAATGAAACTCACCTTAGCAGCATATAAAGTTGTTCACCAAAATGTGACCGAAACTCGATTACCAATTAATCGTAGATCTCAACCTAGAGAACATATGTTGGTCAATAAATGTCTATTAAGCTAGGTCAGGTCATAGTGTATCACAATCCTAATGCTCGAGATCGACATATAATAGTTATCCAAAGTCGTTTCAAAAAGTCAATTTTGACAATAGTTCAACAAAACGAGACGTGCCTTATATAAGGATTCATTTACTCGGTTGGTAATATTTAAAAGTTTACTTTATCAGTCTCGTAAACAAGTTGTTTAAATCTTAATTGCAGATTCAAAATCAATTTCAATTAACGTCAATCATAATTCAGTTGATCATATCTTTTAATCCGTTAATCGAAACTATTCGATATCTAAATGAAAAGTTATTGATTTTTCGCCAGCTTTCCAAAAACATGTATATCATATACCTTTTACCAGTAATATATGTATTTAATTAGTGATTCATTATAAACTATTTAATGACGAAATTTAGCATACAAGCATATATAAATATATATACTCGAGCACTAGACATGGATACATAATTAATATATAAAAGATAAGATATGAGTGCTTACGTATCAGTATTGAGATTCAATATTGTAGGAAAGTACGTAGACGTAACAGAGGTGATAAACACTAGGTTTGATTTGCAAACAATACCCATGAATATTACCCATAACCTCCATAGCTATAACCCATAATTTCCTTAGCTTTATCCCGCTCGAAAACCCATTTCAAAAGTGACCCGCTCATGGCTTCGTCGTAATATTTTATGTATATTCTAATAATAATAATAAGATTAATAATAATAATATTAATCCTAATAATAATAATAATAATAATAATAATCTTTATTAATAATAATATAAATAATAAAATAATTAGTAATAATTACGGAGTAATATAGTAATACAAATAGATAGATGAATGATATGTAACTGAGCCAGAATTCGAGCTTTTTATAGAACCTTTTCTGAAAAAGTACCCCATGCGATCGCATGGGATTTGTGCTTCAAGGCCATGCGATCGCATGGCACCCTGGGACAGCTCACAAATTTTTAACTTCTTGTTTGTCGACATAATTTTATATTATATATATTATATATTTAATTTATATAATTAATTATATATTATATTAAATTCACATGCATAGTTGACTTGTAATTTTTGTTCTGATAAGTCGTACGTCATCACTCGACTTATGTTCCGATTCTGGTTTTTCAAATGTCCTTTCGTACGCTGAGAAAACTTGCATTTTACGTTTTGTGTCACGTACCTTTGTCAAAATATAGCCTTAAATTATCCCTAAACTATACCACTCAAAGTATATCTTAAACTTTCGAGTATTTTGGTCATTTACTTCTATAAATCATCGTCTCGCTATTTGTTAATATATATATAATAACAATTCGTTTTTATGACCAAGTTAATATTATATTTTATCGTATTGTTAAATATATATTTTCAATATTAATAAACACGTTTTAAAATACATATCGCAAGTTATTCATATATCTAATTCCAACCGTTAATATTCCTTATTATTGTATGTGTCCAAATTACGTTATTTAAACAAACACTTTACCATTTATTCCGAATACCGTTAAGAATGAATGATTTCCCAAATCAACGTGGACCTCACAACAGAGACCCGTAATAATATCATAATCCTTAAGGGACTCATTAAATATCTTTTAATTCAATCGTTTGGCATAATATTTTAATTCCGTAGTTGAATATATCAATCAGATAATCAAACCAATAAGTTTAATGCACAGTATCATTTACTTAACATTTTGTTAAGTTTTCAAGTTATAGTATATGTACCTATTTACATATAATTGTTCGCGAATCGTTGAGAACAATCGAAGGGTAATTGAATAATTCAAAATTTTGAGATTCAACTTCATAGACTTTGCTTATTGTGTCAGAAACGTTAAAGATTAAGTTTAAATTTGGTCAGAAATTTCCGGGTCATCACACTCTACCTGTGGATGACGACCATCATATGGTACTGCCTGATTGCGTCTGCTCTTTAATACCTTAGCACCCTGATAGACCTTCAATCCTAAAGTGTCAACCTGTTCCCTACACACTATCAGTGGACCCCCTTGATCCCTATCTACACCCAAATACTCTCCAATGAGAGTAACAAAAATACCTCCTCCTATTATTCCCCCGTCCTGTATTCCTGCCACCATTTTAGACAGATAAAAATCGACACAGTAGGGGATATTAACAAAACTTCTAGTGTTTTGAATACACTTAAGGTAAAATAAATCGTGTAAGGTCATCTTCTCCTTGTTTTTATCTCTTTGTGTAATCGAATTAGCTAAAAATCTATGTATAATACGAAGCTCTGCTTTGTTAATATCTAAATAGGAGTGTCTTCCTCCCAGCGTAAAAACATTATAATTTGACATACGCCTCCAGACGGCGTCAGCGTCAAAATTCCTATCTACCCGCTCCCCATGATAAATCAAATTTGTACAATCAGGTAGTAGTAATTCACCAGGAGTGTAAATCTGTAAAGCCCTGGCCATGTCCAGCATGGATATCCTATACATCCTACGGCTAAGTTAAAATCTAAGAAAACTTCTATCATCTAACCTAACTACATCCGTATTTAACGCTATAGTACTCATAAGCTCAACACACCATTCCTTATATACAGGCCTACGAATAGTGAATAAACATTCCCAATCGGAAAAAGAAGAGCTGCCATACCTTTGGATCAGATGCTGTCTAACTGAATTAACTAGTTGGACCCTTTCCAAAGGCTCCCAATCGATTACCCTCGGTACTTCTACATTTTTTGTTACCAGTTTAAATTTGTTACTTTGGTACGTCGGGTAATCTCTCCAACTTCGATCAAATCTCAAATTGGGATGCAACTGTTCTTCATGAATCGTTGGGTGTTCTATTATTGGATGAATCGAAAATTGTACGTGAAATGTCCCGTTCTTATTGATTAAAAACGTTCCATATTAATTGATTTCGTTGCGAGGTTTTGACCTCTATATGAGACGTTTTTCAAAGACTGCATTCATTTTAAAACAAACCATAACCTTTATTTCATCAATAAAGGTTTAAAAAGCTTTACGTAGATTATCAAATAATGATAATCTAAAATATCCTATTTGCACACGACCATTACATAATGGTTTACAATACAAATATGTTACAACAAAATAAGTTTCTTGAATGCAGTTTTTACACAATATCATACAAGCATGGACTCCAAATCTCGTCCTTATTTAAGTATGCGACAGCGGAAGCTCTTAATAATCACCTGAGAATAAACATGCTTAAAACGTCAACAAAAATGTTGGTGAGTTATAGGTTTAACCTATATATATCAAATCATAATAATAGACCACAAGATTTCATATTTCAATACACATCCCATACATAGAGATAAAAATCATTCATATGGTGAACACCTGGTAACCGACATTAACAAGATGCATATATTAGAATATCCCCATCATTCCGGGACACCCTTCGGATATGATATAAATTTCGAAGTACTAAAGCATCCGGTACTTTGGATGGGGTTTGTTAGGCCCAATAGATCTATCTTTAGGATTCGCGTCAATTAGGGTGTCTGTTCCCTAATTCTTAGATTACCAGACTTTAATAAAAAGGGGCATATTCGATTTTGATAATTCAACCATAGAATGTAGTTTCACATACTTGTGTATATTTTGTAAATCATTTATAAAACCTGCATGTATTCTCATCCCAAAAATATTAGATTTTAAAAGTGGGACTATAACTCACTTTCACAGATTTTTACTTCGTCGAGAAGTAATACTTGGCCACTGTTGATTCACGAACCTATAACAATATATGCATGTATATTAAAGTATGTTCAAAATATATTTACAACACTTTTAATATATTTTGATATTTTAAGTTTATTAAGTCAGCTGTCCTCGTTAGTAACCTACAACTAGTTGTCCACAGTTAGATGTACAGAAATAAATCGATAAATATTATCTTGAATCAATCCACGACCCAGTGTATACGTATCTCAGTATTGATCACAACTCAAACTATATATATTTTGGAATCAACCTTAACCCTGTATAGCTAACTCCAACATTCACATATAGAGTGTCTATGGTTGTTCCGAAATATATATAGATGTGTCGACATGATAGGTCGAAACATTGTATACGTGTCTATGGTATCTCAAGATTACATAATATACAATACAAGTTGATTAAGTTATGGTTGGAATAGATTTGTTACCAATTTTCACGTAGCTAAAATGAGAAAAATTATCCAATCTTGTTTTACCCATAACTTCTTCATTTTAAATCCGTTTTGAGTGAATCAAATTGCTATGGTTTCATATTGAACTATATTTTATGAATCTAAACAGAAAAAGTATAGGTTTATAGTCGGAAAAATAAGTTACAAGTCATTTTTGTAAAGGTAGTCATTTCAGTCGAAAGAACGACGTCTAGATGACCATTTTAGAAAACATACTTCCACTTTGAGTTTAACCATAATTTTTGGATATAGTTTCATGTTCATAATAAAAATCATTTTCTCAGAATAACAACTTTTAAATCAAAGTTTATCATAGTTTTTAATTAACTAACCCAAAACAGCCAGCGGTGTTACTACGACGGCGTAAATCCGGTTTTACGGTGTTTTTCAAGTTTCCAGATTTTAAATCATTAAGTTAGCATATCATATAGATATAGAACATGTGTTTAGTTGATTTTAAAAGTCAAGTTAGAAGGATTAACTTTTGTTTGCGAACAAGTTTAGAATTAACTAAACTTTGTTCTAGTGATTACAAGTTTAAACCTTCGAATAAGATAGCTTTATATGTATGAATCGAATGATGTTATGAACATCATTACTACCTTAAGTTCCTTGGATAAACCTACTGGAAAAGAGAAAAATGGATCTAGCTTCAACGGATCCTTGGATGGCTCGAAGTTCTTGAAGCAGAATCATGACACGAAAACAAGTTCAAGTAAGATCATCACTTGAAATAAGATTGTTATAGTTATAGAAATTGAACCAAAGTTTGAATATGATTATTACCTTGTATTAGAATGATAACCTACTGTAAGAAACAAAGATTTCTTGAGGTTGGATGATCACCTTACAAGATTGGAAGTGAGCTAGCAAACTTGAAAGTATTCTTGATTTTATGTAACTAGAACTTGTAGAATATATGAAGAACACTTAGAACTTGAAGATAGAACTTAAGAGAGATCAATTAGATGAATAAAATTGAAGAATGAAAGTGTTTTTAGGTGTTTTTGGTCGTTGGTGTATGGATTAGATATAAAGGATATGTAATTTTGTTTTCATGTAAATAAGTCATGAATGATTACTCATATTTTTGTAATTTTATGAGATATTTCATGCTAGTTGCCAAATGATGGTTCCCACATGTGTTATTTGACTCACATGGGCTGCTAAGAGCTGATCATTGGAGTGTATATACCAATAGTACATACATCTAAAAGCTGTGTATTGTACGAGTACGAATACGGGTGCATACGAGTAGAATTGTTGATGAAACTGAACGAGGATGTAATTGTAAGCATTTTTGTTAAGTAGAAGTATTTTGATAAGTGTATTGAAGTCTTTCAAAAGTGTATAAATACATATTAAAACACTACATGTATATACATTTTAACTGAGTCGTTAAGTCATCGTTAGTCGTTACATGTAAGTGTTGTTTTGAAACCTTTAGGTTAACGATCTTGTTAAATGTTGTTAACCCAATGTTTATAATATCAAATGAGATTTTAAATTATTATATTATCATGATATTATCATGTATGAATATCTCTTAATATGATATATATATCCATTAAATGTCTTTACAACGATAATCGTTACATATATGTCTCGTTTAAAAATCATTAAGTTAGTAGTCTTGTTTTTACATATGTAGTTCATTGTTAACATACTTAATGATATGTTTACTTATCATAGTATCATGTTAAATATATATATATATCCATATATATGTCATCATATAGTTTTTACAAGTTTTAACGTTCGTGAATCACCGGTCAACTTGGGTGGTCAATTGTCTATATGAAACATATTTCAATTAATCAAGTCTTAACAAGTTTGATTGCTTAACTTGTTGGAAACATTTAATCATATAAATATCAATCTCAATTAATATATATAAACATGGAAAAGTTCGGGTCACTACAGTACGTAGGCATTAACATATTCTAGTTGCGGATCATAATATGGTACGTGTTGATCAGGTTGTTGTTGTTCTTGTTGTTGCTCCTGTTCAGCTTCTGGTTCATATTGTGGCTCATATTGCATTTCTGGCTGTGGTTCCGGAGCAGGTTGCCTAGATGATGATGATGCACCATCAGTATCGGTATTTCTCTGCAAAACACATTAAACACAAAATTTGTGCATCCAAATATGCATTAGTGTTAGCAAAATAACAACTTGAAATAATTACAATAACATGTCCAATCAAAATTAAACTTATACACATTTCATAATTTTAACAATTCTACACTTTTTCAAATAAGCATATATGAAAATTTTTACAAAGTTCATAAGCATTCAACTCAAATAACATGTTAAAATAACCATTACTAGCAATTAAACAAGTTTCAAATGGCATTTACATTAATTTAATCAAGTTCATGAATTTTAGACTTAAAAAGTCCACTTTAATTCTCAAAAATCATGTTTAAGATCAATGTTTGGATCATTTAGCTACCTAAACATGTTACACTACTTAATTTAGCAATAATTCATGACAAAAATCGGCCATAACCTGTTTATATCAAAAAGCTCCAAATTGCTCAAGAACACAAACCCTAGATTTCTAAAAATTTTGAATTTTTTGGCTTCAAATCATGTTAAATAGCATCAATCTAGGTTATACATGCATAATATACTACCAATTTAACTCTAATTATACTAAAAATTAACAAAATCAAATTAGGTAAAATATTGGTAATTATCACAAAAACTAGAAAATTTAAGAGTTTAGGGGTGTAATTTTTTACCTTTATTGTTAAAAAATCGAAACCTAGACATGATTGTAGCGAAGTTTTGTGAGAAATTTGGAGTAATTTGGTGAAAAATTGATGAAAATTGAGAGGATTTTGGAGAGTGTTCGTGTTTTGTGTGTGTGTTGTGTGGACAGAAGCAGGCGACTAAATTCTTGTAACCTGCCCAGTTTTTCAAGGCCATGCGACCGCATGGTTTTGAAGGCCAAACCCCATGCGATCGTATGGGGTATTTTTTTTATTTTTTTTACATAACCTTTAACTAATAAAACATAATTTAATAAATTTTAAAAATTTGTTTCTTTTAGAATGAGGGCGTTTCGGATCGTTGTCCTAGTCCGTCTCTCAACAAAATTTTAAAAATTTGTCATTTCAAAGCGTTGTTTTAAAAGCAAAGATTTTTGGATTTTTTAATGTTTTTGGCATACTTTAATTCAATAAGATTAAAAATAATGATAACAAAAGTTCTCGTCCCGCCCTCGGGTAAAGCAATTTCGGTTCAACGACCTAGTTTTCAACTCACGACGAATTTTTAGAAATCACATTTTTAACTTAATGAAATAAAGTAATTTCTTTTTTAATTTACACTAAACTTAAATTTAAAATGCATAAAATTAAAAATTCATATTAAAATTTTTATTCATTAATTTTACAAACTTATATTAAAAAATATTAATTTTTAAAATACTTACAAACTTAAATATATTGATTTTAAAAAGCTTACAATATTAATTTAATATTTATATATTAATTTTAAAAACAAGGTAAAAATTAAAAATCTTTTTGGTCTTTTATCCCACTTTAATTAATCAAATATTAACAAAAATATACGCCCCTCTTTTCGGTAAAGTAATTTCGATTCCATAACCTAGTTTTACTCATGACGAATTTTTGAAATATTTTGGGTTGATTGATTAAAGATATTTATACCTTAAGAATAAACGGTAAATTTCGCAGTGATGTAATAAATTTTTGTATGATATCAATAATTTCGGTTATGCATACCTAATTTTATTGAATATCAATTTAATACTTTATAGCGAACGGTTTAGCATTTATTATCAAAAGGTTAAAAGCAATAAAATAAAAATAAAAACTGTACATACTTACTTATGAGATAGAATTCTCAGAGACCTGCTTTAGCCGACTCATAGGAGAGTCGTGTGATTTGGTTCTCCATAACTACATAAGCGTAACCTCAATTCTTCAATATCTTTTCTTCTAAACATATAAACGGTCCTTCTCTGCATAGAGTAACAAATTCGGTATTTGAATATGTTTGATTGTTCGAATATTTACCTTCATGTGACCATTTTCCGCATTTATGACATCTTTCAAGGTGTCGTGCTCTTCTTTTTGTTGCAGATTTTGATTTTCCTTTACCAAAATGTATCTTATGATGATCTTTTCCGAGTTCTTTTCTTACTCCGTCCATTTTGCTTGTTATGAATGATACCAATTCACTCGTAAAGGTGTCATTATTACGTTTAGCAATCATAGCATGTAGCATTAGACCATGGTTCAATTCAAAGGAATTCTTCATCTCGCAAAACCTAAAAAAAATAAAAATTCAGAATGGAGGGAGAAGACTAGTTCTTTAGGGTCTGCTAAGGAAAGACCATTCGGATTCCATTCTCGGAAAATACACGAAAATAGAATATCTAACTCTAACAGAAATATATATTATCCTTAAATGATTCGAAACTTCCCACACTTAGTTAGCTGTGGTATCGAAATTGTGATTAACTTCATCTTCAACTTCCATTAGATTATCTATGTAATGTTTAACTCTGTGACCATTAACCTTAAATTCAATCCCATTTGAATTTATTAATTCTATTGTTCCGTACGGGAAAATTCTTTTGACTATAAATGGTCCAGACCATCTTGATTTCAATTTTCCAGGAAATAGCTTGAATCGTGAATTGAAAAGAAGAACCATGTCTCCTTCCTTAAATTCTTTTGAACTTCTGATTCTTTTATCATGCCATTTCTTCGTTCTTTCTTTATAGATTAACGAATTTTCGTATGCTTCATATCTCAATTCTTCTAATTCATTTAATTGACTTAACTGTAGACGCCCGGCTTCATGTAAATCAAGATTACATGTCTTCAAAGCCCAAAATGCTTTGTGTTCAATTTCTACTGGAAGATGACATGCTTTTCTGTAAACGAGCTTGAAAGGTGTGGTTCCAATTGGAGTTTTGTAGGCTTTTTTAAAAGCCCAGAGTGCATCCTCCAATTTCATGGACTATTCCTTCGGATTTGATCCTACGGTTTTCTCTAGAACACGTTTTAAAGCTCGGTTGGTATTTTCAACTTGTCCACTTGTTTGTGGATGATAAGTGGTTGAGATTTTATGAGTTACTCCATATCTTTTGAGAACTTTCTCAAGTTGATTATTACAAAAATGAGTACCCCGATCACTTATTAAAGCTTTCGGCGTTCCAAACCTAGCAAAAAGACATTTTAAGAAGTTGACTACAACTCGTGCATCGTTAGTTGGGAGAGCTTGTGCTTCCGCCCATTTAGATACATAATCAATGGCAACGAGAATATAGAGATTATTATGAGATTTTGGAAATGGACACATAAAGTCAATACCCCAAACGTCAAATACTTCACATACTTGAATGACATTTTGTGGTATTTCATCACGTTGACTTATTTTTTCGGCCCTTTGACAAGCATCACAGGATTTGCAAAGAAGGTGTGCGTCTTTGAAAATTGTTGGCCAATAGAATCCAGCGTCATAAACTTTTCTTGCTGTGAGTTGAGGCCCATAATGCCCTCCTGTTGGTCCTGTGTGACAATGGTTTAAGATTTGACTAGCTTCATCCCCGAATACACATCGGCGTATTATTCCATCGGGACAACTTTTAAACAAATGTGGATCTTCCCAAAAATAGTGTTTTATATCACTAAAGAATTTCTTTCGTTTTTGGTACGACAACCCTTTTTCAAGGAATCCACATACTAAATAGTTTGCATAGTCTGCAAACCATGGAATTTCATTATAATCTATCTTCAATAGATATTCATCAGAAAAGTTATCTTGTATGGCCGATTCATTTAGAACTTCTAATTCAGGATTTTCAAGACGAGAAAGATGATCAGCGGCGAGATTTTCGGCTCCCTTTTTGTCTCGTATTTCAATATCGAACTCTTGTAAGAGTAAGATCCAACGGATTAATCATGGTTTGGCATTTTGTTTTGAAAATAGGTATCTAAGAGCAGAATGGTCGGTATAGACCACCGTTTTAGCTAGAACAAGATATGAACGAAATTTGTCAAAAGTAAAGACAATAGCAAGGAGTTCTTTTTCAGTAGTTGTATAATTTGTTTGTGCTCCTTGTAATGTCTTACTAGCGTAATAAATAGGTTGAAATCGTTTTTCAATCCTTTGTCCTAAAACGGCTCCCATTGCAAAATCACTTGCATCGCACATGAGTTCAAATTGTAGATTCCAATTTGGAGTTATCATGATCGGCGCATTAGTGAGTTTTTCTTTAAGAATATTAAAAGATTTGATGCATTCATCTGAAAAGATGAATGGAGCATCCTTTTCTAGGAGTTTATTCATAGGAGTGGCAATTTTAGAAAAATCTTTTATGAAACGTCGGTAAAAACCGGCATGCCCTAGAAAACTCCTAACTCCTCTAACATTGGTGGGATGTGGAAGTTTAGCAATTATATCTACTTTAGCTCTATCCACTTCAATTCCTTCTTTTGAAATTTTATGACCAAGAACGATGCCTTCTTTAACCATGAAATGGCATTTCTCCCAATTAAGTACTAGATTTGATTGTTCGCATCTAATAAGCATTCGTTCAAGATTAATTAGACATGATTCAAATATATCACCGAAGACTGAAAAGTCATCCATGAAAACTTCCATGCATTCTTCTATCATGTCGTGAAAAATCACCATCATGCACCTTTGAAAGGTTGCAGGGGCTTTGCAAAGTCCAAATGGCATGCGTTTGTAATCAAAAGTACCATAAGGGCACGTGAATGTGGTTTTATCTTGGTCCTCGGGTGCTATTGGAATTTGAAAGTATCCGGAAAAATCGTCAAGAAAATAATAGTAACTATTTCCGGCTAATCTTTCCAACATTTGATCAATTAAAGGTAAGGGAAAGTGATCTTTTCTGGTGGCGTCATTTAATTTTCTATAATCAATACAAACACGCCATCCTGTTACAGTCCTAGTAGGAATAAGCTCATTTTTTTCATTTGTGATGACAGTCATGCCACCCTTCTTAGGTACGCATTGAACTGGGCTTACCCATGGACTATCAGAGATTGGATAAATTAAACCTGCATCAAGCAGTTTAATAATTTCTTTCTTAACAACATCTTGCATATTAGGATTTAGTCTTCGTTGGCGTTGCACATACATTTTATGACCTTCTTCCATAAGGATTTTATGTATGCAATACGAAGGACTTATACCTTTAATGTCATGAATCTTCCATGCAATAGCTGGCTTATGAGCTTTTAGCACAGAAATGAGTTGAGATTTTTCATTTTCCGTAAGAGAAGACGATATTATTACAGGTAATTCAGATTCACCATGTAAATAAGCGTATTCCAAATGGTTTGGAAGTGGCTTTAACTCTAATGTCGGTGGTTCTTCTATCGATGATTTGTATCGATATCTGTCTTCCTCTTTTAGCATTTGAAGTTCTTCTGTTATTGGTTCATATTCATTAGCCATGAGTGTAGCTAACATTTCAGTTTCATCAATTGGTTCAGTTCCTTCTCTTAAAGAACATTCTCCTGTTCCTTGTAATTCTGGAAATTCTTCTAACAATTCTGCATGTGAATCTATAGTTTGAATATAATAACATGTATCATCTGCAGATTGCGGTTATTGCATGGCTCAATCAATAGAAAAGGTAACACTCTCGTCCTCTATACTTAGGGTCAGTTTCTTACCGAACACATCTATTATTGCTTTAGCCGTGTTTAAGAATGGTCTTCCTAATATGAGAGGAACTCGATAATCTTCTTCCATGTCCAGAATAACAAAATCTACTGGAAATACTAAAGTACCAACTTTAACTAGCATTTTTTCCATTATCCCTCTAGGATATTTTACTGATCGATCGGCTAGTTGTATGCTTATTCGTGTTGGTTTTAATTCTCCAAGGTCTAGTTTAGTGTATAGTGAATACGGCTGATGTTAAAGCGAAGGGGTACGAAATACTATTATTTTTATTACAAAATACGTTACAAATTACACAAGTTTTATATATTTATTTACAGATGGGATATACCTAAACCTTGCTACAACACTTATAGGCAGTGTACCTAATCGTAGAGTAGTATAGATTTTAGTAAGTCCGGTTCGTTCCACAGGGAGACGACTTATTTTACACTATATTTTTAAACAATTATATTTGTACAAAATATATTATATATAGTAATAATATATAAAAGGGGGTTTACCGTTTAATGACCGGTTTGTCGATTTTAAAACTTAAGCGTAAATATAAATGACAATAATTAAAGTGTGTAAAATAAATAACAATATATTAATTATGCTTATTTAAACTTCCGTAACCATGATGTTTGACGTTTTGATTATTTATTACCCTGGGTTAATTGTCCTTTGTCCTGGATGTATTTGAAACCTATCTGGTTTTTGTCCATAATAGTTCATCGGTCATAATTATAAAATGCTCGGAAAATTTAACCTTATACCCGAAGTTAAATATTCCAACTAATTGGGGATTCGAACTGTAACAAGGTCTTAATACTTTGTTCATAATTACACCAGGTTATCGACTGCGTGTAATCCAAGGTTGTAATACTTTGTTAACAATTACACCAATTATCCTTGTATGTAATCCACCCCGGTTTTAATGAGATATGAATATTAATTTACCCACTTGATCAGAATGAATAATCAATTACCCAACCCGAATAATTAATTAAATGATCTTAAAAGATGTCGTATAAACGTCACTAAATAGAACATACATAATCATTTTAATAATTATTAGATTAACTAATTTGAAGATAGGTTCGACAGATTTTAATAAGTTGTCATTCGATTAGACAATACCCCCTATCTATTAATAGTCAATAGTCCAATGTCCACAAGTGTCGGTTTTTTGTCCAAACCTTAATTATGGTACAAAATCTAATAACCTCGTCTTAATATTTAGTCTAACATCACGATTACTTCGGCTCAAATAAGCATAATAATAACTTAGTTACGAGACATTAATTTAAAAAGGAAGAACATAGCTTACAGTGGTAATTAATTGCGTAGCATTACCCGGACAGAGTTCCGACTTTAAAACCCGTAAAACATTTCTTACAATAACCCAACTAAACCATAATTTATTATTAATCTTAAATTAAAATTAAAATTATAATATAAATATATTACATAGAGAAGAGAGATTGATTTTTGTGTAAGTAATTCGTCCGAAAAACTGACTTTTTATAGAACTTGGTCTGCTATAGTAACTCATGCGGTCGCATGAGATTTTAGTGCAAATCTCATGCACTCGCATGGGCTCATGCACTCGCATGAGTTTTATGCCTATTTCCCTTGCGATCGCATGGCCGTCAGATCCAGCTCACATATTTTTTGTTTGCTAGTTTGTCGATGTTATTTAATATAATATATAATATATAAATAATTTATATAATTATTTAAATATTATATTATATTTTTGTGCATAGTTGACTTGTAATTTTAGCTCCGTTGCATCGCGCGTTGATAGTTGGCTCAGGTCCCGGTTCCGGTTTTTCGAACGTCCTTGCGTACTATTTAATATCTTGTACTTTGCGTTTTGCGGCTTGCAACTTATCATTTTTGGACATTTCTCATCAATAAATTGAACCACTTGAATTATATCTTGTACATTTGAGCTTTTTGGTCATTTGCGTCTTCAAATCGTTGTTTTCTTCTTTTGTCTTCGCACTTATTTATTTAAACGAATATTACATAAAAATAGAACAATTGCAACTAAAAGCTTTACATATTGGAAGGATATTGTGCCTAAATATATGTTCATTTGGAGCACTATCAACGGCATTAAATTTATACTAGCACCTAATTCTGCTAATGCTTCTATTGAACTAAGACTACCCAGAAAACATGGAATTGTGAAACTTCCTAGATCTGATAATTTTTCTGGTATCTTATTCAACAATACTGCAGAACAATTAGCATTCATAGTAACAGCTGAGAGTTCTTTCATTTTCTTTCTATTTGTGATTAGATCTTTCAGAAATTTAGCATATCTAGGCATTCCTGAAATTACATCAATGAAAGGAAGATTTACATTTATTTGTTTAAACATATACAAGAATTTGGATTGCTCGGCTTCAAGTCTCTCTTTTCTCATTTTACTCAGGTAAGGAAGTGGTGGTGGGTATGGTTTAACATAAGGTTTTGCCTTAACTGTGTTGTCTTCATTAACCTTTTCAACTACCGGTTCTTTTTCCTTATCTTGATCAGGTTGTGGTTCTTGTGGAGTAGGAATAGTGTCATCAGAAATTACAGGTATTTCAGGTGGTTTAAGTGTGATACCACTTCGTGTGGTAATAGCTTTAGCTGTTTCATTCCGGGGGTTAGCATTTGTATCGCTAGGTAGACTTTCCAATTTTCTTTCACCTATCAACCTTGCTAGGTTGCTTACTTCTTGTTCCAGATTTTAGATTGAAGCTTGTTGATTTCTAAATACTTGAGCATTTTGTTCATTCGTTTGTTTCTGAGATGTGAAAAACTGCGTTTGAGATTCAACCAGCTTTGACATCATATCTTCTAAATTTGGCTTTTTATCATCAGTTTATGGTGGTTTATTTTGAAAAATAGGTCTTTGCTGATTGTAAGTATTGTTGGATACTTGTTGATTGCTAGGACCTTGTTGGTTGTTGTATGGAACATTTCGGTTATAATTCTGGTTTTGATTGTAGATTGGTCTTGGCGGTTGATAATTATTCTGATAATTATTTTCAGGCCTTTGGTTTATGTATGAAACATTCTCTCTTTGTTCCATTGTTTGTTCAATACTGAGACAATCTTTTGTCAAATGTGGTCCTCCACACTGCTCACAACTAATTCGTATTGAGTGAATATCTTTAGTCATCTTTTCCATTCGTCTCTCAACAGCATCTATCTTTGCGAAAATGGAATCAAAGTCATGGCTAGAATCGGCTCTAGCTGCTTTAGATGATCTAACGATATCTTTTTCTTGGTGCCACTCATGTGAGTGGGAAGCAGTGTTATCAATAATTTTGTAAGCTTTAGTTGCGGTTTTCTTCATAATGGAACCACCAGCTGTAATATCTATGTCTTTTCTTGTAGTGATGTCACATCCTTGGTAGAATATTTGTACTATTTGATAAGTATCTAAACCA
This sequence comes from Rutidosis leptorrhynchoides, assembly GCF_046630445.1. Taxonomy (NCBI): domain Eukaryota; kingdom Viridiplantae; phylum Streptophyta; class Magnoliopsida; order Asterales; family Asteraceae; genus Rutidosis; species Rutidosis leptorrhynchoides. Next base: position 17,005,342 of record NC_092342.1, on the reverse strand, counting down.
TGTTGCGGACATCCTCTTAACAACTTTCCAAATCTTGTCCACGCCTCATATAGAGTTTCATTTGGCTTTTGTGTGAACGTAACAATTTCTCCTTGAAGTCTCACGGCTTTAGATGCTGGAAAGAATTGTTTAAGAAATTTTTCAACTAAAACATCCCATGTATCAATCGCCCCTTCAGGTAATGATTCTAACTAATCTTTGGCTTCTCCCTTTAAAGTCCAGGGAAATAACATGAGATATATCTGTTCATCCTTCACTTCTCAGATTTTGAATAGAGTATAGATCCTATTAAAGGTACGAAGATGTTCATTTGGATCTTCCTTCGGCGCACCACTAAATTGGCATTAATTAGTTACCATGTGTAGGAGTTGTCCTTTGATTTCATAATCTGGCGCATTAATGTCTGGTTGAGTAATTGCATGACCTTGGCCAGTGCGTTTAGCTCGCATTCGGTCTTCCATACTTAGAGGTTCCAGATTTTCCATGATTAAATTTGTTGAATCTGAATCACTAAGGGATTCTGATTTAATGGTTTCTTCCTCGACAATCTCTGGATGAGTGATTTGTGGTTCAGGAGGAATGATTAGTGGTTCAGGATCTATGAATTGTCCCTGAATATCCTCCGGATTCTCAATTGTGAGGTCGGGTTCAAAAAATAGATTATCGGAAATTTAAATTGGAGTACTTGGTCGACTAGATGACGATTCTAAAGAAAAATCAATGGCGACAATATTGGCTAGATGTCTTGATCGAGTTACAGGTGGTGAACGTATAAAAGGTGGTGAACTTTTTGCTCGGTGCGTTCACTGAATATCCTATTAGTTATAAAAATAAAAATTATATAAGTTATCAAATTAATAGACTTTTTTGATTTTGCCCACGTTTCGAATAGCCAATAGATGCAGCAGGTAGCCAGGACCCTTTAAATCGGAAGCCCATAACTCACCACTAACAAATCCAACTATTACTACGAACCAGAAAATTTTGGATGTCTATCAGTTTAACCGCTTAAAATAATTTTTCGTCGAAATTTAAAGAAATTTTAGAAAAGAAATAGAAAATTCTATGTCCTAAAACTAGAGCGTCGAGAAATAAAAAGAAAAAGAGCGCGTCAAAAAACGTCGAAAAATAAAAGGTCAAAAAAATAATAAAAAGAACGTAGCGCGTCGAAACTTAAAAAGGAACTAAAATTTATAAACAGCGTCGCAAAATTCTAAAGTATCTAAATCTTAGTCTAAAGAAAAAGCACTTAAGGGATTTTACGGCAAAGCCTAAAAATCTAGAATTAAAAATAACTACGGCAAAATATTAAGTCTTAAAACTAATTACGAACGATAACTATACAATTACGAATAAACGATTAAAAAGGTACGAAATTTTAAAAATAAAACTTAAAGTTGTAAAAATACAATTTTTATATAAAAAAATATTATTTTTATATTATTATTTTTATAAATGTAATAAGTTTAAATATTTATAAAACTAATTAACACTTTAAATTACCAATTAATTAAAATCTAAAACTAACTAATATTAAATTAGACCCTAATCTTAATTAATTAATAATAATAATAATTAAACAAATCCTAATTCGATTAACTGATGTACCAGGCCTGTCAAATCACTCCATGCGATCGCATGGAGTGCTAGTTAAAATTTCATGCGGTCGCATGAATTAGAAAATCGAGCCAGATTGTTTGGGCTGCTACAGTGTAGCCCGTTTACAGTTTATTTTTATTTTTGATTTTTAATATTCTGTTTTATATTTATATAAAGTATTTTTATAGAATTAAAATACACTTATATTTTTAAGATCTAAAAAAAATACTTTTATACTTATAAAATATATATTTTCGTTTTACTCTTTTTTTTTATGTTTTAAATTTTCATTTTTAATATTTAAAACGTATTTTTACAAAAGTAAATTAATTTTTTTTATATATAGCGTTTCGCTTCCGGCGTTTAAACAGATCCCCGGCAGCGGCGCCAAAAATACTTGATGTTATACGAGGTGTATATAAAATAGTTATATTTTTATTGCGAAATACTATTAAATACAATACAATTTTACACAAGTTATTTATTTATTTATAGAGTGGATATACCTAAACCTTGCTACAATACTTATAGGCAGTGTACCTAATCGTACAGTAGTGTAGTTTTTAGTAAGTCCGGTTCGTCTACTGGGAACTAGCCAAGTTTAACGCTATATTTTTAAAACCAAATTTGTATATATATATATATATATATATATATATATATATATATATATATATATATATATATATATATATATATATAAGTAGTATTATTATTATAAAAGGGGGTTTTTATCGTTTAATGACCGGTTTGTCGATTTTAAAACTTTAGTCGCAGTTAAAACCTAATGTAAAAATATTAAATATAAATATAACTTAATTTTAAAGCGTAAAGTAAATGACGATAATGAAATTGAGATAAATAAAAGTGCGATAAATAAAATTGCGATAAATTAAAAAGTACGATAATTAAAAGTACGATAAATAAAATGACAGTAAATAAAAATGCGATGAAATATGAAATAAAGGAATTATTCTTATTTAAACTTCCGTAATCATGATGTTTGATGTGTTGATTTTAATTTGTTACCATGGGTTAATTGTCCTTTGTCCTGGATTATTCGATATGTCCATCTGGTTTTTGTCCATAACAGTCCATCAGTCATAAATATAAAGTGCGAGTGTCCTCGTCAAATTATCCTTATATCCGAAGTCAAATATTCCAACTAATTGGGAACTTAAACTGTAATAAGGTTTTAATACTTTATTATCAATTACACCAAGTGTCCTTGTACATAATTCACCCCTGTTTTAATGAGTCCATTGACTATTAATCCATTCCCGTGTCCGGTCAAATGAACGATTATTAGTACTTATAAATATCCCGCCCATCGTGTCCGATCGAGTGTATATGGTTATTTATAGGTACGTCCAATTGTAAATCTTTATATTAAATTAACGAACTATCATTCAATTAAACAAATATAAAGCCCATTAATAGCCCATAGTCTAATTTTCACAAGTGTCGTTCTTTTGTCCAAACCCCAATTATGGTACAAAGCCCAACTACCCCGTCTTTAATATTTAGCCCAACATCACGATTACTTCGATTTAAATAAGCATAATAATAACTTAGGTACGAGACATTAATTTAAAAAGGTTGAACATAACTTACAATGATTAATAATAGTGTAGCGTTACACGGACAGAATTTCGACTTACACCCTTACAACAATCGCTAAAATACCCTTATTATTATTAAATTAAAATTAAAATTAAAATTATATATATATATATATATATATCGTAGAGAGTGAGAGATAGATTAGAAAAAGGTGTGTTATTTTCGGCCAAAACACGCGAACTTTATAGGATCTGAGCTGATACTATGCACCATGCGATCGCATGGTTTTTGGTCTTCCTGGCCATGCGATCGCATGGCCTTCTTTTACAGCTCACATGCTTTTATTTTTTTATTTGCCGATGGTTTTAATAAATAAATATAATATATATATAATTTTAAGAATTATTTATATATTATATTATATTTATGTGCATAGTTGACTTGTAATTTTTAGTTCGTTGCGTCGCGCGTTGAGAGTTGACTCTGGTCCCGGTTCCGGATTTTCGAACGTCCTTTCGTACTATTTAATATCTTGTACTTTGTGTTTTGCGGCTCGTACTCTTGTAACTTTTAGACGTTTCTCATCAATAATTTGAACCACTTTGATTGTACTTTGTACTTTTGAGCTTTTTGATCGTTTGCGTCTTCAATTCATCGAATCTGTCTTTTGTTTTCACCTTTTATTATTTAAACGAATATCACTTGTAAATAGAACGATTGCAACCAAAAGCTTGTCTTTCTTGAAGGATAATGCTATGAAATATATGTTCGTTTTTAGCATTATCATTGGGCTAACTAGTCCATTAAGGAAGTAGGGTGGGCTTCCAAGTCCATATCAAATAATAAAAGCCCAAGTCCAAGTGTGTAACAAATTAAATAAATAAGCCCAAGTAATTAACTAGTAACCTTAGTTAATTAAAAATGATTAATAATAATTAATCATGAATGCAAATAATATTCTAAATATTATTCGTGAAAAGTTCGTGTGTCACAGAGACAAGTCGGGACATGCAAAGTCATGTACGGTAATAAGTAAATGTATAAAGATACACTTATTAAACGCAAGCATTAATAATAAATATTATTAATTAAAAGTTGAAAAAACCGGGGTCGTTACATTACCCACCTGTTAAAGAAAATTTCGTCCCGAAATTTTAAGCTGACAAGTTCGGGTGCAGCAAGACACTTCTTCAAGTTTGACACGTGGAAGGTAGGATGAACTGAACTCAATTGAGTTGGAAGATCCAAATGGTAACCAACGGGTCCAACACGCTTAAGATTTCAAAAGGACCAATGTATCGCGGGTTTAACTTTCCGCGCTTTCCAAAACGGATCACGCCCTTCCAAGGTGCAACCTTCAACATAACACGGTCACCCACGTTGAATTCAAAGTCTTTACGTTTAAGGTCTGCATAACTCTTTTGACGATCACGGGCCGTCTTGAGTCTCACTTGAATTTGAGCAATCTTCTCCATTGTTTCATGGACTACCTCGGGTCCGGTGATTTGATTTTCGCCTACTTCGGCCCAACAAATAGGAGATCGGCACTTGCGGCCATACAACGCTTCAAAAGGTGCGGCATTAATACTCGAATGATAACTGTTGTTGTAAGAGAATTCGGCTAAGGAAAATGCCTTTCCCAAGCCTTTCCAAAATCAATGACACATGCACGCAACATGTCCTCCAAAGTATAAATTGTGCGTTTGCTTTGTCCTTCGGTCTGTGGGTGATACTCAGTACTCATGTCGAGACGAGTTCCCAAGGATTCTTGCAAAGAACGCCAAAATCTAGAAGCAAAACGGGGATCGCGATCTGAGATGATCGATAAAGGTACACCATGACGAGATACAACCTCTTTGATGTATAGTTGAGCGAGTCTCTCCATCGTATCCATTTCCTTCATGGCCAAAAAGTGTGCAGATTTGGTAAGACGATCAACGATAACCTAAATGGTATCATATCCGCCCACCGTTTTTGGTAGCTTCGTAATGAAATTCATTGTTATCCTCTCCCACTTCCATTGCGGGATTTTCGGTTGTTGAAGTAACCCAGAAGGTATTTGATGTTCGGCTTTAACTTTCGAACAAGTCAAACACTTACCAACATAAGTTGCAACGTCCTTCTTAAGATTGGGCCACCGATAATGTTCCTTAAGATCGTGGTACATTTTGCCCGCTCCGGGATGAATCGAATATCTCGACTTGTAGGATTCATCTAGTATAAGGTTCCATAGATCTCCATAAAGAGGTACCCAAATTCTTCCGGAAAAATATCGAAGTCCAGTCTCCTTAACCTCGAATCGAGAGACGAGTTTGTTCAGGTGTTCATGAGATATATTCTCCTCCTTGAGAGCCTCATCTTGGGCTACTCGGATCTGGCTATTAAGGTTTGAATGGATGGTGATGTTCAAGGCCCGAACACGAAGAGGTGCCATCCTCTCCTTTCGGCTTAAAGCGTCAGCTACAACATTGGCCTTACCCGGGTGATAACGAAGTTCACAATCATAGTCGTTCAGCATCTCGATCCATCGACGCTGTCTCATATTTAGTTGTTTCTGATTGAATATGTGCTGGAGACTTTTGTGGTCGGTGAAGATAGTACTCTTAGTTCCATAAAGGTAATGTCTCCACAGCTTTAATGCAAAGACAACTGCTCCAAGTTCGAGATCGTGAGTAGTGTAGTTTTGCTCGTGGATCTTCAATTGACGGGAAGCAGAAGCAATGACCTTTGTGCGTTGCATCAGTACACAACCAAAATCGCTTTTCGTAGCATCGCAATAAACGACGAAATCGTCACTGCCTTCAGGAAGTGATAAAATAGGTGCGGTGGTTAACTTCTTTTTCAAGGTTTGAAATGCTGATTCCTGTTCAGGTTCCCAAATGAACTTCTTCCCTTTGTGAGTCAGCGCAGTTAAAGGACGCGCAATCAGAGAGAAACCTTCAATAAATCTTCGGTAGTAACCGGCGAGACCTAAAAATTGGCGAATGTGAGTCGGAGTAGTGGGAGTCTCCCACTTGCTGATAGCTTCAATCTTTGCAGGATCAACTTTGATACCTTGATCGCTCACAACATGACCCAAGAACTGGACTTCCTTTATCCAAAATTCACACTTGGAGAATTTGGCATAAAGTTGATCTTGTCTCAAGAGTTCAAGCACTAGACGAAGATGTTGCTCATGTTCTTCTTTACTTTTGGAGTAGATGAGGATATCATCTATGAAGACGATAACAAACTTATCCAGGTATGGCTTGCAGACACGATTCATGAGGTCCATGAACACGGCAGGTGCATTGGTTAAACCGAATGGCATCACGAAAAACTCATAATGACCATAATGAGTTCTGAACGTAGTCTTCATCACATCGCTCTCTTTCACCCTCAACTGGTGATAACCGGATCGCAGATCGTTCTTAGAATAAACGCTTGATCCTTGTAACTGGTTGAAAAGATCGTCAATATGGGGAAGAGGATACTGATTCTTGATTGTCAATTTGTTGAGTTCACGGTAGTCGATACACATGCAGAAGGATCCATTCTTCTTCATCACAAATAAAACAGGTGCACCCCAAGGCCAGAAACTTGTTTGGATGAATCCACGGTCTAGCAGTTCTTATAGTTGACTCTACAACTCTTGCATTTCGGAAGGCGCAAGTCGATAAGGTGCGCGAGCTACAGGTGCAGCTCCTGGCACTAAATCGATCTGAAACTCTACTGCTCTCGGTGGCAGTAATCCAGGAAATTCTTTGGGAAAGACATCGGAAAACTCGTTCACAATTCGTACGTCATTCACACTCTTCACCTCGGTTTCTAATGTTTTCACATGTGCTAAAACAGCAAGACGTCCCTTCTTCATGATCTTTTGCGCTTTCATGCAACTAATGAGATTCAGTTTCGAGCTACATCTCTCTCCGTAAATAATCATTGGCTCACCATCTCCTTGTGGTATACGAAGAGCTTTATCTCCACAGATAATGTCGGCTCTTACCTTAGTCAACCAGTCCATGCTGACAATCACATCAAAACTTCCCAATTTGATGGGTATCAAGTCAATCTTGAAATCCACACCGGCTATATTGATAATATCTCCTCGGCCAATTTGGTCAACTTTTTCAAGTTTTCCATTGGCTACCTCGACAAGCATACTCTCCTTTAAAGGAACTAATGACCAATTTATCTTAGAGCAAAAATGTCTACATACGTAACTCCTATCGGCACCAGTATCAAACATGACAGAAGCTAAAAGATTGTTGATAGTGAATATACCTGTCACCAAGTCGGGGTTCTCACGGGCGTCCCTTGCGTTAACGTTGAAAGCTTTGCCACGCGCTGGCCCTCCGTCCTTTCTCTTGTTGGGACACTCATTTTTGAAGTGACCCGGTTGTCCACACTCATAACACTTTCTCGGCCCATTGGGGTTCGCCTTCACATTTAGGGTGGTGACCTTCCAGTCTTTTCCAACATGCCCAGTTCGTTGGCACTTTTCACAAACCACATTATAGTACCCAGTATGGTGCTTGTAGCACCTCTTGCATTGTGGTAGAGTACCCTTGTAGTTGAGGTTTGAGCTTGTGTTTGGGTTGGGGTTCCTCCCATCATTGTGCCTCTTGGCGGGGGTTTGATCATAGGCTCTCCCCTTGTTGTTGTTCCACTTACGCTTATCACTACTACCCGATTCAGATTTCGCCTTTTCCAGTTCATCGATGTTAATTTAGTTCATTAAGGTGTGCGCCATGCGCATTGCTTCTGGGACATTAGGTGGCTTAGAGGAGGTGACATTTCCCTTAATGGACTTAGGAAGTCCCCACAAATACCTTTCCATACGCTTAAACTCTGGGGTAATCATGGTAGGACACATCAGGGCTAATTCCAGATACCTACGGTTGTAACCATCGAGATCGTTTCTCACAACCTTCAACTGCCCAAACTCAATCTCCATTTTCTGGATCTCTGTCCTAGGGTAATATTCCTCAATCATGGCCCCTTTGAATTCCTCCCATGGGGTAGCAAACGCCTCATCAATACCCTTTGCTTGAGCCAATGTGTTCTACCACGTTAGTGCGCCGTCAGATAGCGTACATGAGGCATACTTGGTTTTGTTCGTATCTGAGTAGTTACTAACTCGGAACACGGATTCTAATTTCTCAAACCACCTAGTGAGACCAACTGGCCCCTCAGTTCCACTAAAGTTGTGGGGCTTGCAGCTTTGAAACTCTTTGTATGTGCACCCATTACGAATGGGCAGGATAACCAGTGGAGCTTGGGGGTTCATTTCCGCTAAAGCTGCGGCAACACGTTCAGTAATCATTTCCTCGATTTGGGCTGCTGTGGGTGTTGATCTTCCGTTGGCCATTGACGTTCTAAACAAAATTTTGACTCAAGTCAAAATCCAGCATTCAATAAATAATAATACAGTATATGGTAACCAACATGGAATCAACACATCACATGTTTATTAAGTAATGCAACTAGGTACAAATACCATGAAATCATCATACAGTAACGTAAATAGAACACCGTGCAAGAATTAAACAACACAAAGTTCCATTCATTAGTAATAAAGTTGCATACATCCGCATAGGTTCATACAATACATAAGTAATACATGAAACTACAAACGAGATTACATAATGAAATCTACTACAAAAACCCTAAGGTGATGGTGGGTGTAGGATGTCCATTACATGGGACATCTGGTCCTCGAGCTCAGCTACCCAAGCACGGAGGATCTCCACCTCTCTCGTCAGTTCCTTAACAGATGGAGAGGCTGGTGGGGCAGGTGGTGCAGACGGTCCAGCACCAGAAGTAGATGCTGCATAGCGGTAAGGCTTACGCACAAAAGGATCAGCGGGTTACGGCACAAGCCGCTTACGGGCGGTGACCCTAGTCCTCAGTCCATGTGCGTTAACGAATGGTCGACCTCCATTAATCCCTAGAATAACGGTACCATCGAAACGGTACCGCTTCTTCGACGGGGTGGAGGGTGGCTGTACGGGTGCCTCATCGGGGTCCTCATTGGAATCCTCATTGTAACGACCCGCACTTTTTCGATCATTCTATACTTATAAGATTAATATTTACATAAATTAAACCTTACCAACATGATAAGCAATCCAAATTGTCTAGATTTATATTTCCGAAAAGAGTTTTACACAACGTTTGACCGTCTAGTTTGACCGATGATATCACGAACTATACAATATATGATAATTATACGTTTGTGTATATATATGTATATATACATATTTAACATGATTAATGAATGTTTTAATACCTCATTTTATATTAATAACAACAAGTTATATGTGTATTTTGAAACTACAAACTTAAGTTTTCAAAACGATAACAATACGTAACGTTATTTGACATATATACTTAAGACTTATAATGTTATACATATATTGTATAAGTAATGTATTTAATTACTTTTAAAGAACTTAAATACATAAAACCATATAAGTGTATTCACAAAAGATAGCTATATTTGAATCCTCATTTCATTTTTCACAAAATTTCTATACGTATACCTAGAGTATTTGTACTCGTATCATACCTAGCTCCTATACGTATTTACTAATAGTAAATACACATCAAAATCACCACCTAACCAGCCATTATTCATGCCCTTAGAGCTAGGTAATTACTTTTGGATGATTGCTTGACTAATTATACAAGAAAACAACTAAAACTTTTGTCCTTGTACACCATCAAAAACGCCACCATCACCACCTTAAATACTTCCATTCATTTCCCATTTTTGATTCACTTTCACTTCAATTATCTTAGCAAAAACACACACTCTTTCAAGAACTCTAAACTCCATAACACTTCAGCAACTTACCAAGAAGATCTAGCTTCAAAAACCATACTAAAACACCATAAGAAAACCATACAAAAACACTTCAAGAAATCCTTCCAAGAACACCAACTTACTTCCAATCTTTCATCCACTTCTATCACCCTTTTGATTCTAGCTTCTTACTCCTCTTTTACAGAAAACTTATCCAAGGAACTTGAGGTAGAATTTATGTTCATAACCTTATTCAATTCATATATATATAGCTATCTTATTTTGTGGTACAAAAGTTTAACAACAAGAACATAGTTTGAATGTTTTCAAACTTGTTTGCAAACTAAATAGATCCTTCTAACTTAACTTTTAAAATACTTCAAGACATGTAACATAACTTATTTATATGTTAATTTAACAAGGTAAAACTTGGTTTTTCAAAGTATAAGTATTTTTGGAAAAATGGTCATTAAATGATTTTGTTGTAACAAAATGTTTAACTTCATATGTTTCACTAAACTTTCACTTATGCCGTATGATTTTGAATACAAACCAAGGTATTTACAGTTCATAGTCTTAAAGAAGAACTCGATCCAAGAAGATGGCAATTTGAATCAACGAAAACGGACTTGTAACGAAGAAACTATGACCGAAACAAAATTGGTTATCCAAGACTTAAATGACTTCGGGATTCATTGGAAAAATTTACATAAAATCACATACTTCTAAGATAACATGATATTTTATATGTACTTACAATTCAATTTCATATGGTTCAGGATCACCCATAAGCAACACGAGAAGATTAATCATAAGATCCCATGTTTGTACGCAACACGTCATTTGACAACACCGGTACTTTATGTACGCAACACGTCATTTGACAACACCGGTACCATGGGTCAAGATTAATCTCGACCAATACATATACGTTGGGGTTTTATTTATTTCGTTGGGGGTTTTATTTATTGCGGGTATATTAAACATCTAAAAATGAACCATTAAAAATTGAATTGCTAACCTCGGACAGCTAACTTCGGACTAAGGAAATATTCAAAGTATTAAAAGTATAACAAGTATATATATATATAACGTTTGTTTTAAAATGAAAACATATTGATATATTATATATGGATAGGTTCGTGATATCAACCGGAAGACCGAGTCAAAATATATATATCATCAAGACAAGAGTGAGTATATAGTCCCACTTTTAAACTCTAAATATTTCGGGATGAGAATACATGTATTTTATGTTTTACGTTATGGACACAAGTAACTGAAAAATATATTCTACGTTGAGTTGTACCACCGGCATACTTCCCTGTAGCTTGGTAACTAATATTTACAGCGGTATTGTAAACGCGAATCCTGTTGATAGATCTATCGGGCCTGACAACCCCAACCGGACTGGACGACCAGTATTCAACGGTTGCACAGTACTTCGTTTTGTGACTACACTTGGTACGGTGTAGTAAGATTTCATATTAAAGGGAATATGCGACGTGAAAATGTTAAGTATGGTTACCGAGTGCTCAACCACTTAGAATACTTTTATGAAATTGTTTATATACGAAATCTTGTGGTCTATATATATATATTGCTGCCGGCATTAAACCTATATCTCACCAACTTTATGTTGACCTTTTAAAACATGTCTATTCTCAGGTGATTTCTAAAGCTTCCGCTGCATCATGTTGGATCTAACCAGGATCTTGCGTACGCATGTTTGTGTCAAAAATAAAACTGCATATCCGAGATGTTGTATTGTAAAATATGCTAGAAACCGTGTTGTTGTCATCATTTGTAAAGTTTGTAAGTCGAAGATTATCGCTAAACGTTAATCTTCTTTTTATTGTCTTAAGCTTGTAACAAAAATAATGGTTGTGGTTTGTAATGTATAATATATGCAGTTTTTCTTTTAAAAATGTCTCATATAGAGGTCAATACCTCGCAATGAAATCATACGTTATCTAACACGTTCTTATGGTTAAGGACGGGTTATGACATGTGGTATCAGAGCGTTGGTCTTAGCGAACCAGGTTTGCATTAGTGTGTCTAACCGAGAAGTCGTTAGGATACATTAGTAAAGTCTGGACTTTGACCGGGTCTGATTTTAAAAAAACATTGCTTATCACTGTTGGTTAAAATTTATGTGTAAATATTATGTAAGTACTAATGGGTTAGTTGTTGTGTGATAGATGTCGGGCTCGAAACTTATTATCACATTCAGCGACTCCGAATCAGAACCTTCAGATTGTGTTTCAGTCATTAACATATCCGATGACGAAAGTGGTATTTTTGGGGAAGACTCACAATTTCCGGATGAACCAACTATAGAAATATCGGAAAGTGAACCCGAGGAGGAAAGTGAACCCGAGGAGGAAAGTGAACCCGAGGAGGAAAGTGAACCCGAGGAGGAAAGTGAACCCGAGGAAGAAATACAGGAAATTACAAAAGACGAGTTCGAACTAGGAAAGAAACGAAAGGCTAATGAATTAGAAAATTCAAATCCCGAGTTTAGTAAGGATGATGTGGCACCAACTCCACTAAACACTACCACCCCTATCCCCGCTATTCCTATTAGTGCTATCCCGGCGTCTAGTTCTTCGGCTCCTCAGCCAAAACGTAGGGAGACAGCTAGGATTCGCGTTGGGGGATTCCCTGGACATAAATGTTTTGGGAAATAGACCAAATGATGCGCTATCGTATTAAACCATGGAATCACATAATGTTTTGTATAATATTATTAGTGTGGTTTGTTTAAAGTTTGATGTAAGCATATGTAAAATAGCGAAGTATGAAATGCAATAATTTTCCATGGTTAAGTATTATTTAGATTGTAGTAATTGGTTCTGTACTAAGCTATTAAGTATGAACATTAACGGGTAGGTACTACCCTAGATATAATTATAAAACGCTAATAAGAAGAAAAGGCTTTTATAATAATACCTGGTTCATATTATTAACAAGCTATAAATGTACTATAAATACACACTACATCTATAATATTCCATGTGAATAATTATTTTCTTTCATTAGGAAATGGCGCGATTGAATCGAATGACGGAACAAGAACTCGAGGAACTCATCAACCAGCGAGTGAACGACAGAATGTTATGGGTTGAGGCTGCAAGAGCTGCTGCAGTTAATCCAAATCCTCGTGTAGGATGTTCCTACAAGACGTTCCAAGCTTGCAAGCCATCATCATTCAGTGGAACGGAAGGACCGATCGGTTTAACCCGATGGATAGAAAAGATGGAGACGGTGTTTAAAATCAGTGGTTGTGATGAAAAAGACATGACCAAGTTTGCATCATGCACTTTACAAGATAGTGCACTCACATGGTGGAAGAATTATGTGAAGGCGGTAGGAGGAGATGTAGCTTATGATACTCCATGGGAAGAATTCAAAGCAATGATAATCACCGAGTATTGTCCAAGGAATGAGGTTATTAAGTTAGAAGATGAGTTACGAAGTTTGAAGGTGATTGGTACTGAAATCACCAACTACAATCAGCGATTCATGGAATTGGTTTTACTATGTCCTGAATTGGTTCCAACCGAAGCACGGAAGATTGAAATGTACAAAGGTGGTTTGCCCAAAAAGGTCAAGGCAAACGTTACAGCGTCGAAACCTAAGACAATTCATGAAGCTATAACCATGGCGAACGAGTTAATGGATCAGGTCATTCTGGATAAGAAAGCATTCACTACTGAGGTGAAGGTATCAAGTAACAAAAGGAAGTGGAACGAAAATTATGATCGAGGTTACCAACAGCAATCTTTTAAGAAACCAGAAACCCCGAAAGGTGCGGGTAGCGGTTCAGGCTTTGGCTACAAAGGACAAAGTCCTTTATGCAACCGTTGTCACAAACATCACTTTGGTTACTGTAGTGTGTTGTGCACCAAATGCAATCGACAGGGACATCTTGCTGAAGATTGTAAGGCTCTCGTTACAAATGCAAATGGTAACAAGACTCCTGCTACCAACGCAAATAGAACTGCTTTGGCTAACATTACTTGTTTTGGGTGTGGAAAACAAGGTCATTATAAGAGCCAGTGCCCGAATCAGAATGGCGGACCTGCACGTGGAAGAGCGTTTGTTATTAATGCTAGAGAGGCACGAGAAGACCCGGAGCTTGTTACGGGTACGTTTACCATCAATAACTTATCAGCATCTATTTTATTTGATACTGGCGCCGATAGAAGTTACGTGTGTAGAAATTTTTACACTAAATTGAATTGTTCATCATTACCTCTAGATGCTAAGTACATGATTGAGTTAGCTAATGGTAAACTAATTGAAGCCGATAAAATTTGTCGTGATTGTGAAATAAATCTAGCCGGAGAAACGTTTAAAATCGACTTAATACCCGTAGAATTAGGAGGTTTTGATGTAATAGTCGGCATGGACTGGATGTCCAAAATAGGAGCGGAAGTTGTTTGTGCCAAGAAGGCAATTCGTATTCCTGGTAAGGATAAAATACCGGTGATGATTTATGGAGAGAAGGGTAATTCAAAGCTAAAACTCATTAGCTGTTTGAAAGCCAAGAAGTGTTTAGAAAAGGGATGTTATGCTATTCTAGCACATGTTAATAAAGTTGAAAAGAAAGAAAAGTGTATCAACGACGTGCCTGTGGCAAGAGATTTTCCTGAAGTTTTTCCGGAAGAATTGCCGGGATTACCTCCATTTAGATCGGTAGAATTTCAAATAGATTTAGTACCAGGAGCTGCACCAGTGGCTCGTGCTCCATATAGACTTGCACCGTCCGAGTTAAAAGAACTTCAGAGTCAGTTAAAAGAATTACTGGACCGTGGATTCATACGACCGAGTACTTCACCGTGGGGAGCTCCAATTTTGTTTGTTAAGAAGAAAGATGGATCTTTTAGGATGTGTATAGACTATCGTGAATTAAATAAGTTAACTATCAAGAATCGATATCCACTACCGAGAATTGATGACTTATTTGATCAATTGCAAGGATCATGTGTTTATTCGAAAATCGACTTAAGATCGGGCTATCATCAACTACGCGTCAAAGAGGAGGACATTCCGAAAACTGCTTTTCGGACACGTTATGGTCATTACGAATTTTTGGTTATGCCGTTTGGATTGACGAATGCGCCAGCTGTATTCATGGACCTCATGAATCGAGTTTGTAGTCCGTATTTAGATAAGTTTGTTATCGTTTTCATTGATGATATTCTTATCTATTCCAAGAGTGAGCAAGAGCATGAAGAGAATTTAAGGTTGATACTGGAGTTGTTGAGAAAAGAACAACTTTATGCTAAATTTTCTAAGTGTGCTTTCTGGTTGAAAGAAGTGCAATTTCTTGGTCACGTTGTTAATAGCGAAGGAATTCAGGTTGATCCAGCAAAAACTGAAGCTATTGAAAAATGGGAGACTCCTAAGACACCAACGCAGATACGCCAATTTTTGGGTTTAGCCGGTTATTATAGAAGGTTTATTCAAGATTTTTCCCGAATAGCTAAGCCGTTGACAGCGTTAACGCAAAAAGGGAAGAAATATGAATGGACCTCAGAGCAGGAGAACGCATTTCAAATACTGAAGAAGAAGTTAACTACGGCGCCTATATTATCGTTACCAGAAGGGAACGATGATTTTGAAATATATTGTGACGCTTCGCGACAAGGTTTTGGTTGTGTTCTTATGCAATGGAAGAAAGTTATTGCATTCGCATCCCGACAATTGAAGATCCACGAGCGGAATTATACGACGCATGATCTAGAACTGGGAGCAGTCGTGTTTGCATTAAAGATGTGGAGACATTACTTGTATGGGGTTAAATTCACTGTGTTTACTGATCATAAAAGCCTTCAACATATTTTTGATCAGAAACAATTGAACATGAGGCAACGTAGGTGGGTCGAGTTAATAAACGACTATGATTGTGAAATTCGTTATCATCCCGGGAAGGCAAACGTGGTGGCTGATGCTTTAAGCAGAAAAGAACGAGAACCAATTCGAGTACGAGCGATGAACATAAAAATTCGCATGAATCTCAACTCACAAATCAAAGAAGTTCAACGAGAAGCACTTACTAAAGAAAATATAGGAAATGAAATAATGAAGAAGTATGAGAAGCAACTTGTTATGCGGGAAGATGGAATTCGATATTTTGCAAATCGTATTTGGGTACCGAAGTTGGGTGGATTAAGGAAGTTGATATTGAATGAGGCACATAAGACAAGATACTCGATACATCCTGGAGTTGGAAAGATGTATCAAGATCTTAAGACACGTTATTGGTGGCCTAATTTAAAGACAGACGTAGCAACATATGTTGGGGAGTGTTTAACTTGTTCCAAGGTCAAAGCAGAACACCAAAAGCCGTCTGGGTTACTTCAACAACCAGAAATCCCAGAATGGAAATGGGATGGTATTACCATGGATTTCATCACTAAGTTACCAAAGACTGCCTGGGGATACGACACCATTTGGGTGATTGTTGATCGTCTCACCAAGTCTGCACATTTCTTGCCTATAAAGGAAACGGATAGAATGGAGAAACTATTACGATTGTATATAAAGGAAGTTGTTTCAAGACATGGAATACCTATTTCCATTATATCCGATCGTGATGGTAGATTTACCTCAAAGTTTTGGCAATCACTACAGGAGGAACTAGGAACTCGTTTGGATATGAGTACCGCATATCATCCGCAGACCGATGGGCAGAGTGAAAGAACAATTCAGACTCTTGAAGATATGCTCAGGGCATGTGTGATCGATTTTGGAAATGGATGGGATAAGTATCTACCGTTAGCAGAATTCTCGTATAATAATAGTTATCATGCGAGCATTGGAGCTGCACCATTCGAAGCATTGTATGGAAGGAAGTGTAGATCTCCTATCTGTTGGAATGAAGTAGGAGATCGGCATTTAACTGGTCCCGAGATCATACATGAAACGACTGAGAAGATAGTGCAAATCAAGGAGAGATTGAAAACAGCCCGTAGTCGCCAAAAGAGCTACGCTGATGTCCGAAGGAAACCATTAGAGTTTCAGGTCGGGGACATGGTTATGCTAAAGGTGTCACCTTGGAAAGGTGTAATACGGTTCGGCAAAAGGGGTAAACTGAACCCAAGGTACGTAGGCCCGTTCAAGATCATCGAACGCATTGGACCGGTAGCTTATCGACTCGAGTTACCGCAACAACTCGCCAGAGTACATAATACCTTTCACGTCTCGAACCTTAAGAAGTGTCTTGCAAAGGAAGACCTTACCATTCCTCTTGAAGAAATCCATGTCGACGAGAAACTACAATTCGTCGAAGAACCAATCGAAATCATGGACCGTGAAGTTAAACAGCTCAAACAGAGCAATATACCGATTGTTAAGGTTCGTTGGAATGCTAGAAGAGGTCCCGAGTTTACTTGGGAACGAGAGGATCAGATGAAGCAAAAGTATCCACACTTGTTTCTCGATAACGCAATATAGGTACAATTCTAAAATTTCGGGACGAAATTTATTTAACGGGGAGGTAATGTAACGACCCGCACTTTTTCGATCATTCTATACTTATAAGATTAATATTTACATAAATTAAACCTTACCAACATGATAAGCAATCCAAATTGTCTAGATTTATATTTCCGAAAAGAGTTTTACACAACGTTTGACCGTCTAGTTTGACCGATGATATCACGAACTATACAATATATGATAATTATACGTTTGTGTATATATATGTATATATACATATTTAACATGATTAATGAATGTTTTAATACCTCATTTTATATTAATAACAACAAGTTATATGTGTATTTTGAAACTACAAACTTAAGTTTTCAAAACGATAACAATACGTAACGTTATTTGACATATATACTTAAGACTTATAATGTTATACATATATTGTATAAGTAATGTATTTAATTACTTTTAAAGAACTTAAATACATAAAACCATATAAGTGTATTCACAAAAGATAGCTATATTTGAATCCTCATTTCATTTTTCACAAAATTTCTATACGTATACCTAGAGTATTTGTACTCGTATCATACCTAGCTCCTATACGTATTTACTAATAGTAAATACACATCAAAATCACCACCTAACCAGCCATTATTCATGCCCTTAGAGCTAGGTAATTACTTTTGGATGATTGCTTGACTAATTATACAAGAAAACAACTAAAACTTTTGTCCTTGTACACCATCAAAAACGCCACCATCACCACCTTAAATACTTCCATTCATTTCCCATTTTTGATTCACTTTCACTTCAATTATCTTAGCAAAAACACACACTCTTTCAAGAACTCTAAACTCCATAACACTTCAGCAACTTACCAAGAAGATCTAGCTTCAAAAACCATACTAAAACACCATAAGAAAACCATACAAAAACACTTCAAGAAATCCTTCCAAGAACACCAACTTACTTCCAATCTTTCATCCACTTCTATCACCCTTTTGATTCTAGCTTCTTACTCCTCTTTTACAGAAAACTTATCCAAGGAACTTGAGGTAGAATTTATGTTCATAACCTTATTCAATTCATATATATATAGCTATCTTATTTTGTGGTACAAAAGTTTAACAACAAGAACATAGTTTGAATGTTTTCAAACTTGTTTGCAAACTAAATAGATCCTTCTAACTTAACTTTTAAAATACTTCAAGACATGTAACATAACTTATTTATATGTTAATTTAACAAGGTAAAACTTGGTTTTTCAAAGTATAAGTATTTTTGGAAAAATGGTCATTAAATGATTTTGTTGTAACAAAATGTTTAACTTCATATGTTTCACTAAACTTTCACTTATGCCGTATGATTTTGAATACAAACCAAGGTATTTACAGTTCATAGTCTTAAAGAAGAACTCGATCCAAGAAGATGGCAATTTGAATCAACGAAAACGGACTTGTAACGAAGAAACTATGACCGAAACAAAATTGGTTATCCAAGACTTAAATGACTTCGGGATTCATTGGAAAAATTTACATAAAATCACATACTTCTAAGATAACATGATATTTTATATGTACTTACAATTCAATTTCATATGGTTCAGGATCACCCATAAGCAACACGAGAAGATTAATCATAAGATCCCATGTTTGTACGCAACACGTCATTTGACAACACCGGTACTTTATGTACGCAACACGTCATTTGACAACACCGGTACCATGGGTCAAGATTAATCTCGACCAATACATATACGTTGGGGTTTTATTTATTTCGTTGGGGGTTTTATTTATTGCGGGTATATTAAACATCTAAAAATGAACCATTAAAAATTGAATTGCTAACCTCGGACAGCTAACTTCGGACTAAGGAAATATTCAAAGTATTAAAAGTATAACAAGTATATATATATATAACGTTTGTTTTAAAATGAAAACATATTGATATATTATATATGGATAGGTTCGTGATATCAACCGGAAGACCGAGTCAAAATATATATATCATCAAGACAAGAGTGAGTATATAGTCCCACTTTTAAACTCTAAATATTTCGGGATGAGAATACATGTATTTTATGTTTTACGTTATGGACACAAGTAACTGAAAAATATATTCTACGTTGAGTTGTACCACCGGCATACTTCCCTGTAGCTTGGTAACTAATATTTACAGCGGTATTGTAAACGCGAATCCTGTTGATAGATCTATCGGGCCTGACAACCCCAACCGGACTGGACGACCAGTATTCAACGGTTGCACAGTACTTCGTTTTGTGACTACACTTGGTACGGTGTAGTAAGATTTCATATTAAAGGGAATATGCGACGTGAAAATGTTAAGTATGGTTACCGAGTGCTCAACCACTTAGAATACTTTTATGAAATTGTTTATATACGAAATCTTGTGGTCTATATATATATATTGCTGCCGGCATTAAACCTATATCTCACCAACTTTATGTTGACCTTTTAAAACATGTCTATTCTCAGGTGATTTCTAAAGCTTCCGCTGCATCATGTTGGATCTAACCAGGATCTTGCGTACGCATGTTTGTGTCAAAAATAAAACTGCATATCCGAGATGTTGTATTGTAAAATATGCTAGAAACCGTGTTGTTGTCATCATTTGTAAAGTTTGTAAGTCGAAGATTATCGCTAAACGTTAATCTTCTTTTTATTGTCTTAAGCTTGTAACAAAAATAATGGTTGTGGTTTGTAATGTATAATATATGCAGTTTTTCTTTTAAAAATGTCTCATATAGAGGTCAATACCTCGCAATGAAATCATACGTTATCTAACACGTTCTTATGGTTAAGGACGGGTTATGACACTCATTACTGGAGTCATCAGAGGATGAGTCGTCAGATGATGAGTCATCAGAATCATCTAGAGGTGGCTGCACGGGTGGCTGCACTCGGCCAGTAGTCATAATCCGATATCTGAAAGGTGGGATCGGTATGACACGTCCATCAGGAAGGCGTCGGCACCAATGATTATGCTCATTACGGAACGAGACATCCCCATATTCCTAAGGAATCACAGCACCACCAGAATGGGGCTGTGGCTCCGAGGGTCCTGGGGCAAGTGGAGCTGGAATCTCCTGTAGGTCCTCTGCTCCGTCTGAGGTAATCACTGGGCCGGGTGCATGGCTACTAGCTCCGGAGGATGAAGCGCCAGAGTTACTGGAGGGTGTCGACGACGGGATCTGAGAATCGGCAACAATGGCAGGCGAAGTGGCGGATGAGTTCGAGTCGCTCTCCAAAATGATAACAGGTGGAATATCCGACATCTGAACAAGGAAAAATAACTTTTCCCATGTCAGTAAGTTATAAAGCAAGCACGCATTAGGCAAAGTAACTATGACAGTCTAGATCATGTATAGCAGTAAATAGCATGGCAATAATAACAAATCGTACAGAAGTATCATGCAATCGAAAGCAGATAGTACATGCAGTAGTGAAAATATGTAGCAGTATACGTCATATAGCAGTAAAAGTAAGCAGCAGCATGCAGTAAGTTTCGTGAAATCAAGTAAACTAGCAAGTTGTAGATTAGTCCTATTAGTGAATCCTACTCGGGTCGGTCTTAGACTCACTAATGCAACCTAATTCCCTACAACCAATGCTCTGATACCAAATGTGACGCCCCGTACTAAATCAACATGTATGGACCATCAACAACAGGATCATTACAAGGTCAAACACTATATGTTGTTTTAAAAGAAGTTTGCATTCATATGAAAAGGTGATGTCTTAACCAACATCGAATGTTTTACAACCAAAAGTATGCTTCTATAAATGGAAGCAAGTAATAATAGTACGTAACCTAATGGTCATTACAAATCATTGTTCAAAAGTAATAAAGTTTGAATGCAAGATAAAATGTTTCATGCGATGACATCTCTAATAAGCACAGCGGAAGTCTACAAGGCATGACGACTACAGCGGAAGCAAGCAAACCTTAAGCACCTGAGAAAAACATGCTTAAAAACGTCAACACAAAGGTTGGTGAGCTATAGTTTAAGTATAACAGTAATGTAAGGTAGGCCACGAGATTTCAGTGCCTCAAAGAGCGTTTCAAAACAGTATGTAAAGTATATGTTCAACAGTGGGCACTTGGTAACTAACTTAACGTTTATAACCCCCTAAAAGTACACTTGGTGAGTGCGTATATTTACGAAGTATTAAACACCCGTTAAATACTAGCGTGACTAGCCCAAGTGGGGATGTCAAACCCTATGGATCCATATCTAAAATTCGCGTTCACCGGTTCAAAAACCAATGACTAAACGTTACCGAGCTAAAGGGAAAGTTTATGCCGTTGTATAACCCACACATATATAAAGTTTAAGTACTCATGCCTAGTATGTAAAACGTAAAACACGCATGCATTCTCAGTCCCAAAATAGTTAAAGTAAAAAGGGATGCTATAACTCACAGTGATTAAGTAGTTAAGTTGATACGAGAAAAGGTAAGCAAGTATGTTGGTCCGAAAAGTCCTCAACCTAAGTCAAAAGTTACTAAGTCAGTAAATCGTTCCCAAAGGTTTAAAAGTATGTAAATTAGGTCTTAAGTATCATCATCATTCATCATCAAACAAAAAGTACAAAGTAAGTTTCATTCAAGAATAAGGTTTGAAACCAAGGCTGACTTCGTTCAGTCGCCACGGCCTCTATACAAACTGAATTGAGGTAAGACTAGTGGCCATGGCTCCGTATATGAGTCCCTTAGTTGCTGTAAAAATTCCAGAACCAAACTCGTCTTCGCTTGACCGTGGCGACGGTTTAAGTGCGAGTAGGTCAGAATTTTCAGCACAACGTTAAAAGGACATAGTGACTTTCGGAAGGCCATAAATCCTAAACCGTAACTCGGATTAAGACGAGTCTTAAATGAAAAATAATCTACTTGAACCCATATATCTGGAAATTAACTTTTCCAGTAGCTCAGGTTACTGATCAGTTTCAGAAACAGTAGCTGAAGATGTTCCGGTGGGTTCTTGGTGCTTGATGCTCATCACGGTTCTCATCCTTGATGCTTGTAGCTTCAAGTGTACAACTCGTTGATGGGTTTGCATCATCTTTACTAAGTTTTGACCATAATAACACTAGTGTGTGTCTAAGATATGTAGCACAACTCAATTAAGGGTTGTAAGTAGTTTGATGAACCAAAGTTACATCAAGATCTTAGATCCGACACATACATGAGTTATAAAACTAATATTAAGCTACAAACTTAAAAGTAAACTAAATAAACAAGATCTTAAGTTGTAGAACATAGTTCTTAGTTAGATATTGAAGATCCTAGACCCAAAAGTCTAGATCTAAAGTTCTTAAGTTAGATCCTAAGTTATAAGACTTGGATCTTTACTTTAAAGAAACCATAAGTCATGAAACTTTGGTTTTAATCTTGTAATGTGTATGTAAGCTTATAAGCTCTTGTTTACAACAAAATTAGAAGACCATAAGATATAGAAACTTAGATCGAACACAAGTATATGAAGTTGTAACTAGAAAGTTAAACTTCCATGTTCTTGAACTTACAAAGTTTCAAGAATAATGAGATCAAGATTAACTAGTAACACTTGACCAACAAACAAGAATCACGAAATTAAAAGTGCAAGAAATGAAGAAATAAACTAATCTACAAGTAATAAGTTCATGGTTGTTCATACTTAGAAAGATTCAAGCCAAGGCTTTGATCTTTAAGAAAGTAAACCTTAAGTTTACAAACATGAACACAAGTATGATAATAAACTCATGAACTTTAAATCTTTAAAACATTTAAGTGTAAAACCATAAACTAGAAAGTTTAGATTCTTGTTCTTGGTTCTTTACAAACAAAAGATGAAAGTAACCAAGATTAGATGAAGATACAAGTTAGAAAACTTGATCTTTAACAACAACAAACAACTAGTAAGTAAACATCAAAAAAGAACAAGTAATAAAACTAGTAATATGATGATGAATGGTGGCGGTTTGGATGGAAGAAAAAGAGAGAAAACAAAGCTTGATACTTACAATATTTGAGAGAAAAAAAGAGAGAAAATGAAGTGGTGTTTGAAGTGTGTGTAAAAGTGAAAGAGTACTAGCAAATAAGTAACCAAAAATTGAAAGCAAAACTCCCTCCCATGCTAGTGTTGGCCGACGGTCCAGGGGCCAAAAGAGGAAGGTCACATGCTAAACTTTCATGCATGGGGGAAAGGTGTGAGGTAGAAGAAGTAATAAAGTTAAATGGTGTGGGAAAGATGTGTAAGTATACATGTAACTAGATTCCTCATAAACTAATTAATCCTTGATTTATCTTAACAAGTCATTAGCATAATGTTGGGCTAACTAGTCCATTAAGGAAGTAGGGTGGGCTTCCAAGTCCATATCAAATAATAAAAGCCCAAGTCCAAGTGTGTAACAAATTAAATAAATAAGCCCAAGTAATTAACTAGTAACCTTAGTTAATTAAAAATGATTAATAATAATTAATCATGAATGCAAATAATATTCTAAATATTATTCGTGAAAAGTTCGTGTGACACAGAGACAAGTCGGGACATGCAAAGTCATGTACGGTAACAAGTAAATATATAAAAATACACTTATTAAACGCAAACATTAATAATAAATATTATTAATTAAAAGTTGGAAAAACCGGGGTCGTTACACCATCCAAACCTTGAAGGATATGCATCGAGCGTGTGTGATCTACTTTGGTGGACGTTGGGATGAGCATTTGCCATTAGTGGAATTCTCATACAACAATAGCTACCATGCTAGTATTAGAATGCCACCGTATGAGATGCTTTATGGGCGACGATGCCGAACCCCGATTTTTTGGGGCGAGGTGAGACAAAAAGAAGTTGGTGGTACCGAAGTGGTTCTTGAGATGAACCAAAAGATTGATGTGATTCGTGCTCGCCTCAAGGCGGCACAAGATCGACAAAAGTCATATGCGGATAAGCGTAGGCGACCAATCGAATTTAATGAAGGTGATATGGTGATGCTTAAGGTGTCACCATGGAAGGACGTGATTAGGTTCCGAAAGAGGGGAAAACTCGCTCCTCGGTTTATTGGACCTTTTAAAGTATTGGCTCATGTTGGTGAAGTTGCGTATCATTTGGAGTTACCGAAGAGCTTGCGGGAATCCATAACACATTTCATGTTTCCTGTCTTCGCAAGTGTCTTGCGGATGACTCGATGTGGGTACCGTTGAACGAGATTACTCTAAACAATAAACTAGAGTACGTGGAAGAGCTGGTTGCTATTCTTGATGAAAAGGTTAAAGAGATTCAGCATAAGAGAATTTGGACTTATAAGGTGCAATGGTGTCACCGAAAGGGGTTCGAATGTACTTGGGAGTCCGAGGAATTTGTGATGGAATTTTAACCTTCATTACATGCGGCTTGGATCGCGGGGACGCGACCCGGTCCAAGTGAGGGGGACTTGTAATGACCCAAAACTTCAAGTAAAGGTACTAGGAGCGCCGCTCCTAGGTGTAAGAGCGCCGCTCCTGTACGGGGAAAAGTTGGGTCTTTTATTTAAATTGTGAAATAAATGATTGGGGCTTTTTAGTAATTTGTGATGTCAGTTTTGGAGGCTAAATGAGTAGATGCTACCCCCAACCACTCATTCTTCATCTTCCTAAAACACACACAAACTAGAGTTAGAAAGTTCTAGTGAGAGAGAGCTTGATTTGGAAGGGAAGAAGGTGGAATCTCACCAAGGTGCAAGTATTAATTTCATTCATCTTGCTTTTAGCTACGAGGTGATACTAGTGGTGAGTCATAACTCCGATTTTCTTTCAATTTGGGGTTGGGGTTTAGGATTGCATGTTATTGATTTAGCTCATCTAGCTCACAAATGGGTGTTTGGAGCTAGCATGGGTGTTGATTGAGCCTTATTGGTGGGTTTTGGGTTGGAAAACGAGTTAGTCATGTGTAGACTTGCAATTTGGGCACAATCACAAGTATTAGTGATTTTGTTGGTGAATGGAACCCAAATGGGTGTTCTTGGTAGTTGATTTTGGGTGTAAACTTTAACTGAGTCAAAATGGGTCAATTGGTCAATTTGGGTCATGAAGTGCTTCTAACCCTTGACCATAAGAGGTATTGGGTTGATTTTGGGACCAAAACACTAGTTTTTAGTGATTTGGGGGTATTGGGTCTTGTTTGACCTAGTTGGTGTTTTGGGTGCAATTTAGGTCAAAGTTTCACTTGTAGGTTTTGGTTCAAGCTACTAGTGTTCATAGCTTTATGTTGTGTGATTTATGCTAGGTAACTTGCTTTTGGAGCAATCTTGAAGTCCTAGCTTGGTTTTTCACTCATCTAATTGTTCAAGGTGAGTGGAGTATTTATATGTGCATGTATATAAGTTGTTTGCTTGACGGTTTAGTGGCGAGTACTATCCGATTGTGAAGGATTTTACTCTTTGTTGGCCACTTGGTGCATTGTGGTGAGTGACATCTCTAATAATGACTCGCTCTTTATTGGCCACATTGTGTTTAGGGAAAGTGGTGAGTGTGATTACTTTGAAGTCCACTCTTTGTTGGCCACTTGTGAGGATGTGGAAAGTGTTACCAATTGAGACCACACTTTCGTTGACCACATTCGGGTGTACATGGTGGTGCCATCCGGGAGGCGCCTTTGTTGGCTATGTACACGGGTTGTTGGTGTTATTCATTTTATGATTAGCACATTTGGGAATGGTTAACCATGTCGCGTTCGTATGATGTATGTTGGTAGTGTAGCGTGTTATATTCTTGTTTATGCGATTAACATGCTAGCTTATACTCGGTTGTGTATGCTTTCTTAAGTGATGCTATCTTGTATGCGATTATGTATAGGTGGAGCAAGTAAGTAAATTATGTATGTATGCATATAAGTATTGCACTCACTAAGCATAGTAGCTTACTCCTTCGTTATTTACCTTTTTAGATTGTGGGGCACCGAAGGACAAGGGTAAGAGTTTGGCATAGCTTGCATGTGGTGGATTCTTGGAAGGCACTTTTGGTAAAGGTCCCGACACTCATGCTCAATAAGGGGTCATTTTGATTAAAATGATTTAGTTAAACTCACGGGTCGTGTTGTTACGAATAACATTATGTTGTAGTTTGTAAGACTTAAACATGGAACAAATGTATTTTGAGTCTTTTGAACTTGTACTTGGGTTCTTTGAATTCGAAATTGTGTTTGAGTGTTTGAGTTGGCATGACACTGTCAAAACTTTGAAATTGCATCACCCAGGTACAGGAGCGCCGCTCCTAAGGCAAAAACGCCGCTCCTGGACAGTTCTTGGTGGTCTTTTTGGTCAGTGGGTAGAAGTGCCACTTTTGGTGACAAAAGCACCGCTCCTGAGTTACAAAAGCACCGCACCTGATTTTGGTGCGCCGCTCCCATCCCCTTTTAAAAAATATATTTGGGTTTTTAATTAAATGGGTTGGAGTCGTTTCAAGTGGTATCAGAGCATGAACTAAGGGAACTAGGTTGCCTTGGGATGGGAGCCTAGACTTAGGTTGAATGGACGTTTTATGCATGACTTGTAAGTTTACAACAACTGTTGTGCTTCAGCGTGCACGTACGAAGTTTATATGCTTGGTGACTACACTAGCATGGTGTAGGACCGACAATGTACTAGGGGTCTAGTTAGATGTTTCACTACGAAAGAATCCTTAGTCGGAATCCAAGGCTCGGTAGACTTACTACAACCGATGTGCCTCAGTCGAACTTACTTTGTATCCGATAAATTTATCTTACCAAGGGGTGACACAGATAGTGTACTCTGAATCGGGGTTCGCGACTAACCAATAACAGAGCCAATAACTACGTTCTATTAGTTGAAAAAGCGATTGAGCTTAAAGCATAATCAGAAAGCATCTCGACAACATACAAAAGCCATTATTTCGGCATTATAACTGACTACATCATAGCATACACTAAATATAACTACTCGCTAATCATGGCAACAATATCACAAAGCACAATAAAGGAAAACATTATATAAAGACAAAGGATAGAAGTACCAGTAGATTAAACGAGTTCTGAATACAAAAGTGACAACTTCAAACTCCAGACCGCTCCTAATACAATCTTCGGCGTTCTTCTCCGGGTACTAGGTTTCCCGCACGGAGTCGAAGACCTTGAAAGTATGACTAATATTGTAGAAAGAGAGAGAAAGAAGTGAATTGAAGTGTGTGTAAAAATGGATGACAAAGACCCTTTAAATAGAAGTGAAATTTGCCAGCAAACGGCTGGCAGGCCGTTTGGCAGGCCGTTTGCAGGGGCCGTTTGCCTGGTGGCCCGTTTCTTATGCCCCTTTTCCTTGGCCATGTGGCAAGCCATTTGGCCTGCCCTGGTTTGCTGAATTCACTGGATCGTAACTTGATTTATTGTCTTTTACCGTTTTCGCTCTAGAATCTTCGTTTTAGCTCCGATTCGCCTGATTCTTTTTGCACCGTCTTCGTAATTACTTGTTCTTCAATTTTAACCGGTGAAGCGGGTATTTTGGCGATAGAGTTTGGAACTTTATTGTTTTTAGGCCTTAATACCGGGGTGAAAACGTGACTTTTTAGCCGATATCAAATATCCCACACTTAGACTTTACTTGTCCTCAAGCAAACTTCTCATTTTTACCTTAAGAAATCTTTTTAGAGTTTCTTTTCTAATAGCCTAAGCGGTTTTCTTTTTATTATAAGAGCGAAAGGTAAGGTGTTATCTATGTTGGGGTTGAAACTATCTCTGCAAGCATGCGAGGAGGTTACATGACTTAGGCTAGCTTTCATGGGTCACTCAAATCACACAAGTGTTTAGGGTTCCCTATAGATCGAGGAAATGAATTCATTCATAGCCAGTCATGTTGCACCTATCGTCATAGGCTTGATGAAGACTCAAATCCTTCCTACTAATGTGAGAATGGTAGTAACCATAGCTTCTAGGTAATTTGTCAATGATGGAAAGGAATTTTGGAGTGGTGGTGGAGTTGTTTTAAGGGGGTGAGAAAAGGTAATATAGTCTTTTGAAGACTTTTATTCAGGATTTCGAAAAAACATAGGATAGATAGGAGTGCTGATATTTTTGAGAAGCACTTTTGAACTTTTCTCCTTTGGATTGATAAGCATTTGCGGTCGAGTTTTTCTCCGGCGTTTCTCTTTATAAGTTCTGCTCCTTTTTTCAGAACTTTTGAAAATACACATTTTTTATAGAGATTTTTTCTCGAGAAACTTTTTACCGGTAAACTTTTTCAAGACCTTTGCTATGATACTTGAGAGCTTTATAACATTGAGTTTTCGAAAGGATTCTCATTTCTTGGATTTTTTGAGTGATAGTAAAGATTATGTGGATGACATTGGTAAAGTAGAAGTAGTGAATGTGTGAAAGGCTTATTTTGACAAATGGCTAGCTCTTCTGAATATAACCGAATCACATTTCGTTGCTTGGAAATTCAGATCTAAAGTAAGTTCTGATTCTGAGCACAGACATGGGCACTCTCAACGGAAAATAGCGAAGCATTAAAGATGAATGTTGGCCTTATTTGGGTGCCTCACCATAATCAATTTAGGTCGATAATGCCTAGTAATGCAATGCTCTATTAGAGATTTGGTTCGTCTCAACAAGATTTTCACCCTGCTTAAGCCTTAATTTTATTTACAAACGTTTCAGGTTTTCAAAATTACTTTTTCGGAAAGGCTTTCTCTTGTTAAAATTTTTTGAAATTTGGCTTAAGAACTTGGAATCTTCGTAATGGATTATTTTAATATAGCATAAAAACTCTCTCATCCTATTCTAGTGAGTGAAACACATTTTTAGAGTGAGAAAGCTCGATTTGGAGAAAAAGAAGAAGCTTGATTCACAACAAAGTCCGAGTGTTAAAGTTGTTCATCTTGTTTCTAGCTACATTTTGGTAGTGGTGGTGATGTGACGTGGGGATACCATACATAACTCTCAAAATTTATACAAGATGAAAATATTACAAATAATCACGCACCACTATCGAGCACTTAAAACCCGGTTATTATAGCACTTAATGTAAGTATTCTTATCAAGTTCGTCCCGTGAGAGCGGTGTAAGTTGAATACTTGAAACTAATAGTTATCCTAGGGGTTTTTTGATTGGGGGGTTTTGCGAAAGATTTTAACTAACAACTAAACTTTGCAATTAAACAAACTTAAACATAACTAGCAACAAGTAA
Organism: Rutidosis leptorrhynchoides; assembly: GCF_046630445.1. Classification (NCBI taxonomy): domain Eukaryota; kingdom Viridiplantae; phylum Streptophyta; class Magnoliopsida; order Asterales; family Asteraceae; genus Rutidosis; species Rutidosis leptorrhynchoides. The sequence goes on along the minus strand of NC_092342.1, from coordinate 16,975,769 downwards.
CAAGTGATTAAGAAATGAGATTTAATCAATAAGACAAAGGGTGTTCACTTATCTAAACCTCTCCATGCTTGGATGGCCCTTGTTTTACCCAATTTGATATCACTTAAATTGTTTGAACTAGTAAATGTTCTTAATCAAATTATACTTTAGCAAATTCACAAAACCATGGTATCCTAAGATCAAGTAATGTATGAGTTGATTATTGAGATTATGCTTGGGTTGAAATCACTTAAAACCCTTTAACCATCAAAGTCACCTAAGATAGTCAAACAACACTATGATGAACAAAGGTCAATTGAAAACCAACTTAGACTAGAAACATAATCACTTGAAATCCCTATTCTAGTTGTCTAGATCACCTAAGGTGTTGAAGCACAAGTTGATTCACTTCTCAAATCACTTAGAGAGCTACTCAACCTAACCTCATAGCTAACTCAATAACACTAGCGCATGTATTTTCATTCGAAACAACTTCATTCAATAGATTAAGAGCACATCATATGCATTAAAGATTCATAGATAAGAAAACACAAGTGATTTATCCAAACATAGAAAAGATTACACTAGCAATAATCATAAAAGCATCAATAAACATCATCTTGAGTGATTACAAGCAAAGATTCAAAGCTAGATGAAGATAAACAATGATTACAACTAATTATTGCAACATATGTAGAAGTAAAGTGAAGATTACAACTAATAAGTGCAAAATAGATAAAGTAAAGTAGAGATTACAACCCAAAATGAATAAAAGAGAAAGATCTAGAGCTAATGATGATGAAACTTGAGCTTGCTTCCTTCAGTTCACCTTAAAACTCAAATGGATGATGAAATTAGGGTTTTGTGTGTGAAATTCAGAGTAAAAACTGCAGCTCTCTTGAAAATGACCTATCTTTTTCCTTTTAGAGTGGTGAAAATTCGGGCTGAAACAGCGTCACGAGCGCCGCTTTTCTTTTAGGAGCGGCGCTTTTGGCTTAAAACAGGAGCGGCACTTTTGACTTTGGTGTGTCGTTTTTGGCTCGACAGGAGCGACACTTTTGGCTTGAAGAACAGCGCTTCTGCTCACTGATGAAAAATGGAGACAAATCATGCATAAGAGCGCCGCTTTTTCTTCTGTAGCGGCACTTTTGGGCCTTCAGGAGCGGCGCTCCTCTACAGGAGCGGCACTTTTTGAGCTGTTCCCTGCACTTGTCATTTTCTTTGCACTTTTTGAGCATTTCTTGGTCAATTTTACACCAAGTTATACATTTTGCCTTGAGTCGACACTTTGGCGCAGGAAAACAACTTTTGGGCCCAACGAACATCAAAACCGAATGAAATGAGGGCGATATTGTGTAATAAAACATACATAAATGGAGCAATATCAACCCCCTACATTTGAACCTTGCTTTTCCTCAAGCAGGCAAATCAATAGAACAGGGGCTTGGAGAAAATTAGCGTTCAAAGATTAAAGCCAAAGTGCAATGAATAAGCAACAAGTGATACCTCCAAGAATGAGCACTTGATTGGCTAGAATGAACTCCAAAACCTTTACAATTGCCGAGGACCAAGCATTCTTCTTCTCTCCTTCCTCTACTAATGACATGAGCACAAATCAACGCTTCAATAGTCTTCGATCACCACCAAATCAACTACAATTCAAACCTAGGTCTACCTGAAACAATCATTCTCCGGTCAAAGTCAACTCCATCACCTAGGAGGTCATCAAACACTAATCATTAAGCCTAAGATTTTTCACAATAACAACTTTGACCTCCTTGACTTTGACCAATTGTGTAGGATTTGCGGGATAGCCATCATTTCAACCAAATCAAACCTCAACACTATTCACAATATAATCAAATTCACCAAAATACATAAAAGGTGACTCAAAATATATGCAACAAGCTCAAATCACCATAAAGCTCACAAAATGTACCCAAATTGAGAATGGATCATGAAAAATCATCAAAATTACCGTTCGCCAAGGATTCCTTCGTGTAATAAGCGTATGCCCCAAAAAGTATGATCCTTTAGTCAATCTCATGATGGCTATCTCTCTTCTACCTCCATGCTCCCAAAACACCAATGTTTCGTCAATTCCAAATATAATATCGTCAATTCCATGTTTGGGTTAAGGTGAGTGCGCCAAAGCTAGGGGACTAGGTACCCCTATCTTTATTGGTCAACTCGGGCTGGGGTCAACCTGCACTCATCAAGCTTTCTATCACAAATCTATGGTTTCTCTCATAGTAGGGCGAAAGCATTGACAGAGGTTCATGGAATTAGGGCCCCACGTGGCTAAAATAAAAGATCCATCAATTCCAAAATTTGGGTAGAATTTGAATTCCTTGACGAGCGAGTGTGAGCCACTCAGGAGTGTTAAAGAAGAGACCTTTAACACCCGGCTAGAAAGACTTTACTCCCTAAATGAATCAAACTTAACTTGGGAGACTTTACTCCCAAGCTTGGAACAAAAACTTGACTTGAAAGACTTTACTTTCAAGTTTGGTACCCGAGAATACTTGGAAGACTTTACTTCCAAGTTTGGAGCGTAAAAGTACTTGGAAGACTTTATTTCCGAGTGTTGTTGTTATACTTCCCACATAACAAGCTTTTATGCTTATTTTGAGAAAAGGTAGGAAGTAGTTACTACCTTTCCGTTAGTTGAAAGATCAACGGGGTGCCATAGCTTTTAGCTATGGGTTGTGTTGTCTAGCAACACTAGCACGAAGCCATTGCTATTCATCAAGAAGATAGCACACTTTGAAGCTCGGTGGCTCCTCTTCCCACGGTATGATACATCGATTGAACCATCTTGAAATGATGAGACAACCAATGTCAATATGAAATGGTGTGGATTAGGAAGTGTCCCACACCAAGTAGTACGAAATTCGGGAGACTTTACTCCCTACCGAAGTGGATAGACTTGAGTCATCCGGAAGTGTTAAAGCACGAAGCTTTAAACACTTGGTTTTTGAAGCAATGTGCATGAAAGACTTCAAGCACAAGTTTTGATTTTTCTTTTGATTTTAACATTTGAAGCACAATCATTTTTTGAAAAGTGAAAGACTTTACTTTCACTTGGGGTGACAATTACCAACATAAAGGGAAGACTTTACTCCCCTAATTTTGTGAAACAAAAAGGAAAAGACTTTACTTTTCCCAAAAAATTTCAAGTTTTAACCATTTTAGTGTTTATGATGTAAGTTAATGTAATGGTTAAAAACTTGTTCCAAAATTTTATTTTCATCAACATTGCAACCTTAATCCTTAATAAGCATATGCGACAAGTTTAACCCGAAAAAGTTCAAAATGACCCGAGATTTACTCACCCCCTACATTTAGTTTGATGCAATGCCCTCATCCTATTAAACGAAAAATTTTCAGAAAATTGAGGGACATTTTGAATTAGAATAGAGAAGAGAAGAGAAAATAAAAACCGTGGTAGATCAATTGGTCTTTGTTGTCACCACTCGAGAAACTTAATCATCAAAGAATGCAAGTCGATGATCTTGATGCCTGAACTTATAGCCAGGCATGGATCAATCATCAATAAGGTGTATCCTGCCACTAAGAACCACAACAAGCAAGCAAATACAAGCAACCAAAAGAATATCCACACACACCCATTGTCAAATTATTACAAACATAGAGATGATCTTGTGTGAGAGTAGCAATATGGGTCTACTACTTCACAATGAATCGATAATTCCAAGTTTCACACACACAATATCAAATAAAGTTAAGTTACATGCCAATTCATAATATAAATTGTTCACAAACCATGATGAAGATTGATTACCAAAATTCCACATATTGTTTGTTTGTTATCTCGACACCCTTCCGAATGCACTCTTGATAAACCAAACGTTCCATGGGCATCTCATCTGACTCATTGAAATTGACTTTCAAAAACTTAGCGATTCGAGTCACGCACTGACCACCAACACTTGGAAGCTCTGACTTCTCGTCACTTGGGTCGAAAAGATAACTTGCGATAAGGTTGGGAATGTGAATGTGCTTTTTATTGTAGATGCTATAAATCAACCAAATATCTAACATCATCATCTTATCGACATCCTCCGTTCGGTGGAAGACCGATTGGGCAAAGAACCTTTGGATGCGGCTTTTGAGTGCGCCAGAAACTTGATTAGTGGGGTTTAATTTGATATGACTAATTTCACTCCATGCTTGCTTGGGATCAAACTCATTTGGGTTGTAGGTTTCACATTTTTCCAAGTATGCGAAGGTGGAGTCAGGATCAGAATCTGTTTAGAGTCCTAGGCATGCTATGACTTGAGCCATGCTCATTTGCCATTCCGCACCCCTAGCCTAAATCTGAGGTAGTTGCGGATCCATGGGAAGATGACCTTGAAATCAACCCTAAGAGTTGCTAAGAACTCACGAGTTAGCAATGGGTAAACACATTATTTCATGTAAAGGAGCATCTCCCATGGGCGCATAACCCTAATACCCTCTTCAACCGTGAATGTTTCCCTAATCTGATGACCTAACCCCGCCAATTCAAAATCGATCCAATTGATGTACTTGGCCCAGCAAACCGGCATGTGTAGCCTATTAACCACTTGATATTGATTTGTTTCATCCGGTAAAAGCACTTGTAACCACTCGTGAGCATCAGTGGACTTTTCATATCCTTCTCCTTTTGAAGAAATTCCCTGAAATAAACTCAATCAAATGATAAATGAAAAAAAAAAAAAAAAAAGTTTTTGATGTTAGCATGAATTGGTTATCTCACATTCAAAAATCAATGGGATAAGATGTGCCCCCCTACATTTAATTCTAAACACAAAGCTTCATAGAAAACAAGTGTGGTAAAAATTTCTCACATGCAAAAGTCAAACTTTTAGTCAAAATTCAAAAGTCAAATTACGCTCAAGACTAGTAGCATGCAAAATTGTAAAGCAATTTGCCATAATGTCTCAATTCTCATCATACACAAGAAGCTTTAATCATAAAGTTACCCAATTTGGTCAAACAAAGTCAACATCCAAAAATCAAGAACCCTAATTTCAAGTTAAGATCATACAAGCATAAAAGTTTGATTCTTGTTGATTTAAGTGTGTTATAGAAGTGTATTGAAACCAATTTTATCATTAAACTCTCAATTAATCACCAAATTCAAAAACCCCCCAAATTGGGATGAACCCTAGAAATTCAAGATTCTAATTTGTGAAATCAAATATACAAATCATGTTAGGAATCATAAGAATAACTAGAATCTATCACCAATTTGTCATAATCATCATCAAATGCTTAGAGATCTAGCAACAAGTAAAAGTAAGAACATATCAAGAATCATGCAATAAATTAAAGAGAAGTGTTAATGAAGCATAAATCTTACATGACTCATGTTAAATGTTGATAAAAGTGCAAGAAATCTTCATAATAGATGTTAAGTTGATGCTAGAGTTCGAATTTTAGCAAGCTCAGCCGTTTTAGAGAGAGAGAGAGAAATGAAGTGGGTGAAAGAAAAATTTGAAGTTTTCTGGGTCTAGTCGACTTTTAAAGTACCAGGTACAGGAGCGCCGCACCTGGTATAGGAGCGCCGTTCCTGGGATCAAAAGCGCTGCTTTTCAAAATTAGAAGCGCCGCTTCTGGCTACTGATCAAAACTGATCAAAAGTTACCACCAAAAGCGCCGCTCTTATTACAGGAGCGCCGCTCTTACAGAGCCAAAAGCGTCGCTTTTCATAGAAAAGTGTCGCTCTTCAACCTGGAAGCATTTTTTCAAATTTCAAGTTCAATTCGACCCATTCACAAGCTATTTTTGACATTTTGTAGTTTTCCCTTATGCATGAAATGCAGTTAAATGCAAATGCAACTATCAAAAAGAAATAACATACAATCCTAAATGAGATGCAAGCTAAAAATGACCATATAATACAAGTGTGATTGTTTTTTATCACGGGTCTATCACTTGACCCGTTTTGCCACAAAGATGTTACTTGGAGTAAAGCTTGATGTCATCAAGCTCGAAAGCATTGACTTCATCATTGTAAATCTTGAGCCTATGACCGTTTACCTTGAAAGTGTTTCCATTTCCAAATAATTCCACATAACCCGTAGGGTATGCTCTCTTGACCACATATGGACCCGGCCACCTAGACTTAAGTTTCCCCGGTGAGGACTTGAACCTTGAGTTAAAACAAAGCACCTTGTCATTCGGGTGAAATTCCTTAGGGCCTTTCAATCAGGCATCATGCCACTTCTTTGTTTTCTCCTTATATGACAACGAATTCTCGTATGCATCGAACCTTAGTTCCTCTAACTCATGAAGTTGCATGACCCGTTTTTCTTTTGACTTGGTCAAATCTAGGTTAACCTCCTTTAATTCCCAAAACGCTCTATGTTCAACCTCCACAGGGAGGTGAAAAGCTTTACCATACACTAGTCTAAACGGTGTCGTTCCTATAGGTGTCTTATAGGCGGTCCGAAATGCCCATAATGCATCTTCTAGCTTAGTGGACCATACCTTCGGGTTGTTTTGAACTGTCTTCTCTAATATCCTTTTCACACGATTAGTGTTCTTAACTTGACCACTAGTTTGGGGATGGTAAGGAGTCGAGAACCTATGTACTACACCATATTTTTCAATTAATTTATCCATAAGATGGTTAGCGAAATGTGTTCCTCGATCCGAGATCAACGCTTTCGGAACACCAAACCTAGCAAACAAGCTTTTTAAGAACTTCACAATGACTCTTGCATCATTCATTGGCAAGGCTTTAGCCTCTGCCCATTTCGAGACATAATCAATCGCTACTAAAATGTAAAGGCATTTATTCGAGTTTGGAAATGGCCCCATGAAATCTAGGCCCCATACATCGAACACCTCGCATATTTGATTCCCGGTTTTAGGCATTTCGTCCCTTCTCGAAATGGAACCTGACTTTTGACATGAATTACAACGTTTTACCAAATCATGAGCATCCTTGAATATAGTGGGCCAATAGAAACTCGAATCGAACACCTTTTTCGCTGTGTGATTCGGTCCAAAATGGCCACCCGTGGGCCCACTATGACCACTTTTCAAAATATCCCGGGCTTCTTGCCCATACACACACCTCCGCCCCTATGCGAAACAAATCCGGGTCATCCCTATGCGAAACAAATCCGGGTCGTCCGAAAAGAAATACCTTAGGTCATTGAAAAATTTCTTATTTTGTTGATACGAAAGACCTATTCTCAAAACATTTGAAGCTAAATAGTTTGCAAAATTGGAAAACCATGGAACCTCATCAATTAACTCAATCCCCATCAAATGTTCATCCGGGAAAGTGTCCCGAATTTCGGACTCATCTAATGGTTGTAACCCGGGGTTGTCTAACCTAGACAAATGATCGGCCGCCACATTCTCGGCCCCCTTTTTATCCCTTATCTATATATCAAATTCTTGCAAGAGAAGAACCCACCTAATTAACCTATGTTTCGAATCTTGTTTTTGAAAAAGGTATCGTAATGCGGAGTGGTCCGTGTATACGACCGTTTTAGAAAGTACAAGATAAGAACGAAATTTGTCAAAAGCAAACACTACTGCGAGAAGTTATTTCTCGGTGGTAGTGTAGTTTGATTGTGCCCCGGTTTATGTCTTACTCGCAAAATAAATTGGTCCAAAATGTTCGTAAACTCTTTGACCAAGGACCGCCCCGAGCGCATAATCGCTCGCGTCACACATCAATTCAAAATCTTTATCCCAATCGGGAGAGATAAGAATTGGAGGTTTTATAAGCTTTTCCTTAAGTAAATTAAATGCCTCGATACAATCATCATTAAACAAGAAAGGTTGGTCCTTTTCTAGTAATTTGGTCATGGGTCGAGCAATTTTACAAAAATCCTTTATGAATCGGCGGTAGAATCTCGCGTGCCCAAGAAAACCTCGGATTGCTTTTACATTCGAGGGTATGGGTAAGTCTTTTATCGCGGTAACCTTAGCTTTATCAACCTCGATTCCCGCTTTAGAAATTTTATGTCCCAAAACCACCCCTTCGTTTACTATAAAATGACATTTTTCCTAATTAAGCACCAAATTAGCTTTTTCGCAACGTGTTAACATTTTATCAAGGTTTTGGAGACAATGGTCGAAAGAGTCTCCAAAAATCGAAAAATCGTCCATGAAAACCTCCATGGAATCCTCTACCATATCCGAGAAAATCGCTAGCATACACCTTTGGAACGTCCCCGGGGCGTTACACAACCCGAAGGGCATTCGACGGTATGCAAAAGTACCATATGGGCATGTAAAGGTCGTTTTTTCTTGGTCCATGGGGTCAATGGGGATTTGGAAGTATCCCGAAAACCCGTCAAGAAAATAATAAAATTCTTTTCCACTTAAACGCTCAATCATTTGGTCGATATATGGGAGAGGGAAATGATCCTTCCCCGTGGCGTCATTGAGACGCCGATTAGGGTTGTAAACGAGCCGAGCCAGAGCTTGGTAGTGTTCGAGCTCGGCTCGTTGCGAGCTTTAAATTTTTATCTCGAGCTCAGCTCGTGATACATGTAACAAGCTCGAGCTCGATTCGTGATAAGCTCGATTTTCTTTACTCGGGCGTTCGGCTCGTGATACATGTAACAAGCTCGAGCATGGCTCGTGAAAAGCTCAATTTTTTTTACTCAGGGCATCTTGCAGCTGAATCTAATTCTTAAAAATCATTTTACTATTATTAACAAGAGCGTAAGCTTTAAGTCTCTGGCCACGAAAGATAGTAATGGCCCAAGCAAAATAAAAAATTAGTAGGTTAACATTGCAAGTGCTTCGACTGGTGTTTATATAAAGAATAAAAATTCGGAAGTTTGAATTTAGTGGCGATGTGGGACAATATAACTCTAATGAAACTAAAAAATATGGGGTAAACATCTTGGGATTAGAGTGGTGGGGTAGTTGGGAAATAAATGGATGTACATCATCAGTGTATTATGTGTATCCATATACGCTATACTTCCTTTCTTCCATTTAATTTATTTTATTTATATAATAAAAATAATATATATATATATATATATATATATATATATATATATATATATATATATATATATATATATATATATATATATATATATATATATATGAAAGCTCGTTTAGGCTCGCGAGCTTAAACGAGCTCGATATCTTAAGCTCGAGTTCGGGCTCGTTTATTAAATGAGCTTTAATTAAAGCTCGAGATAGAGCTCGAGCTCGTTTAGGCTCGGCGCGAATCGAGTTTTTAACGAGCTGAGCTCGAGTAGCTCACGAGTAGCTTGACTCATTACAGCCCTAACGCCGATAGTCAATACACACCTGCCATCCTGTGATGGTTCGGGTCGGGACAAGCTCATTTTGGTCGTTTAAGATCACCGTGGTCCCACTCTTTTTGGGAACCACTTGCACGGGACTCACCCATGGTGAGTCCGAGATGGGGTAGATTAGGCCCGCGTCTAACAATTTAATAACCTCCTTCTTCACAACATCTTTCATATTAGGGTTAAGTCTCCGTTGTCGTTGGACAACCGATTTAAAGTTTTCCTCCATGAGGATTTTGTGAGTGCAATATGATGGATTGATCCCCGAGATATCCGTTGTCTTCCATGCAATTGCTTTATGGTGAGACTTGAGAAGTGAAACAAGCTTTGACTTTTGGTCAACGATGAGTCTAGATGAGAAGATCACCGGAAGTTGACCCGATTCTTTTAGATAAGCCTACTCAAGATGCTCTGGGAGCTCTTTAAGCTCAAGAGTGGGAGGTTCTTCCCATGAGGACTTGATTCTAAATCTATCCTCATTAGGAATAGCCTCAAATGATTCTTCCCGAATTGTTTCACTTTCAAGCTCATTATCATCGACACTAACATTCATCAATTCATTAAAATCGGCTTCTAAGTCCACAATTTCATTTTCAAAAACTTGGTTGAACCCCGAGGTATCAACCCCCAAAAGTTTTTCAAGCTCCTCATCAACATAAAGGTCAATATGGTCAAGGGCATAGCACTCATCATCATCGGTGTTGCTCGGTTGCTTCATAGCTTCCCGGATATTTATGGTCACACGCTCTTCACCAACTCCAACATTGAGTTGGTTGCGTTGCACCAAGATGATGGTGTCAGAGGTTGCAAGAAATGGTCTACCTAAGATGAGGGGGACTTGAAGGTCCTCCTTCATCTCCATGATAACAAAATAAACCGGGAACACCAAGGAGTCAATGCTAACCAAGATGTCCTCGGCGATTCCAATAGCGGTGTCAAACGAATGGTTGGTCAATCTTATACCAGTTCTAGTTGGTTTAAGAGGTCCAAGGCCAAGTCTTTCATAAAGTGAGTGGGGCATTAGGTTAATGCTTGCTCCCAAGTCGGCTAGTGCATTGAACACTTTCGATTCACCAAACTTACATGGGAAAACAAATTTTCCCAGATCACCTAACTTCTTAGGGATTCTTGGCCTTGATGCAAGTATCTTATTGCACTCCTCTTTAATAAAGAATGATGTTTCCTCATGATATTTACCCCTTTAAGAGATTAATTCTTTGATGAAGTGTCCATAATTGGGCATCCCTTTGAGCACATCAGTTATAGGCAAGTTGACCGACACATTTTTTTATCATATCTTGGAACTTTTTATATTGAGCCGCCAACTTATCCTTCCTTAAAGCTTTTGGATATGGAACTGGTCTTGTAACCTTCAAAGGCTCTTTACCCTTATCCTTACCCCTTTCATCTTTACCATTTGCATCATTACCATTGACCCCGGTTGCATCAACCTTTTCTTTACCCTTCTCATTTCTAACCCCGATTTCCTCCTCAATAAAGCTTGGTAGTGGTTCTTGGGTGATAAAGGTTTGTTGTAACATCCGTCCCACATTGGTTAGAGAGGGGAATGAAGCATGCCTTATAAGGGTGTGGAGACCTTTCCTAGCATGACGCGTTTTGAGACCACAAGCACAGCAGATCCCATGAGAACTCTGCAGTTAAGCGTGCTCAGGCAAGGGCACTACCAGGATGGGTGACCTCATGGGAAAGTGTTCGTCGTGTGCGGTCACCAAGAAAAATCCGTGAGCAACCTACGTGGGAGACAAGGGTACGTCCCTATCTCTGCAAAGTGGATAATATCATGCTACGGGGAACGTTTTACCTTGGGTGTTACAGATGGTATCAGAGCCAGGTGCCGGACCAAACGTGCACAGCGAGGACGCTGTGTCCCATTAGGCGGGAGGATTGTAACATCCGTCCCACATCGGTTGGAGAGGGGAATGAAGCATGCCTTATAAGGGTGTGGAGACCTTTCCTAGCATGACGTGTTTTGGGACCACAAGCACAGCAGATCCCATGAGAACTCTGCAGTTAAGCGTGCTCAGGCAAGGGCACTACCAGGATGGGTGACCTCCTGGGAAAGTGTTCGTCGTGTGTGGTCGCCAAGAAAAATCCGTGAGCAACCTACGGGGGAGACAAGGATACGTCCCTATCTCTGCAAAGCTTACAATATCATGCTACGGGGAATGTTTTACCTGGGGTGTTACATTTGTGGTTGTGGATCTTCAACTCCTTGAGTGGTTAGACCGCTTCGAGTGCTTATGGCATTGACGTTTTCATTTCGGTTTGGGTAGTTAGGGTTTTGAATGTTGTTGTTGTTGCTTTCAATAGGAATGACCCTTGTAGTCTTGTTGTTTTGGTTTTGGTTTTGTTGTCGGTTATTGTTGTAAGTGTTTGGGTTAACTTGAGTGTTGGATGGCAAGGTGCCTTTGGGTCTTTCGGCAACATTTCTTGAAAGTCTCCCAACGGTGCTCTTAAGGTTTTGGAATGAGGCTTGTTGTTGCTTAAGTTGTTGCTTCAAGAACTCGTTTTCCTTTAACAAAAACGCTTTGGTGGTTTCCGCCTTCTTAATGTAGTTTTGCATAATCTCTTCTAGTCCCTTAGAAGGTTGGGAAGGTTGGTTGTTTTGTTGACTTTGTTGGTTTTATTGAATGTAACCTTGGTTATTTTGTGGTTGACTATAACCTTGGTTTTGATAACTTTGATTTCCTTGGCAATTTGGGTTGGAATGGTTATTGTAAGATTGATTGTTGTACTTTTGTTGGTTGTGGGAATGGAAGTTGTTTCCTTGGTTTTGGTTGTAATTGGAGTTGTAACCTTGGTTTCAGTTTTGGTTTGTGAATCCGGGCGGTGCATTGGTTTGAGTGTTGAACGACACTTGTTTTTGGTTAGGGTTGTAGTAGCTATTGTTCGATTCATAAGAATTGTTGCCTTGGTTTGAAGTTCCTCCCCTTTGAAAGTTTTGATTACTCACATAGTTCACGTGAGCATCCGAATTCATAGGAATGTCATCCAAGTCAGTGTGGTTACATTGATTGATTTGGGGACAATTTTTGGTGAGGTGTGGTCCTTCACACCTTTGACAACCGACTTGCATCGCGACTATCGATTGTTGTAGCTTCTTCAACTCTTTTCAATACGTTTGAAATTGATTGTTCAAGCTTGCTAAGGTAATTTGCCCATCTTCACTCTCCACTTGAGCTACACTCTTCTTTGTCAATTCTCTGGGTGAAAGTGCCCATTCATATGTATTAATCGAGATGTCTTCTAGTAAAATTTCGGCCGCATTGGGTGATTTGTACATAAACAATCCACCCGAAGACGAATCAAGATATTGCTTAGTCAAAGCATTAGTACCCTGGTAGAACGTGTTGATGTACTCCTTCTTAGTTAAACCATGCGGTGGGCAAGCTCTTAATAACTTCTTGAAATGCACCCACACATCATACAAAGACTCATCTCCCCGTTGCGTGAACCTATTGATTTCCATTCTCAAACGTTCCACCTTTGAAGGTGGGAAAAAGTGATTGATAAATGCATCGTTTAAATCTTGAAAAGATCTAATAGAATCGGATGGCAAATTCCTTAACCAAGCTTTTGCTTCTCCTCCAAGCATGAAGAGGAATGCCCTTAGCTTAAAAGCGTCATCGGAGAAGTTTTTGGTTTTTATAGATGTCACAAATATCGTTAAAGTGTTGAATGTGTTCTAAAGGATTTTCATCTATTAACCCGTGAAAGAACCTATCCTTGATCATCGTGAAAAAGTTACCCTCGATCTTCCAATTATCCGCTTCAATTGGTGGCTTTGTGATAGCCGGAGGCACAACCGTTTGTGCCACCAACCTAACATTCCACATTGGAGTGTCGTTTGGATCGTTTGAAATTTCATCATTCACCGGATCAACATTAACATGTAGATTACCCTCTTGTTCTCCGTCCATTTCTATAAAAAAAAAATGGCAAAACCTCAAAATTCTTCCTTAAATCCCGTTCTTCTCTACACTTCCCGAGTACGTGTTTTTCAGGGTCGAAAAATGGTTGGGTGAACTCTTGATCCTTTTGGGACCTTCTTCTCATACAACAAAAGACCTAACCTTCAATGACAACACAAACACAAACGGTTATCCAATACAAAATAATATATAAAAAGACAATAAAAGTAACTTTTGTAAGGACGAATCCTTACAAAAGGATCGAATAACTAAAGCTTAAACCAAATACCCAACTTAACTTAGCTAACCGCTCCCCGGCAGCGGCGCCAAGAAAGTGTGATGTGACGTGGGGATACCATACATAACTCTCAAAATTTATACAAGATGCATATATTACAAATAAGCACGCACCACTATCGAGCACTTAAAACCCGGTTATTATAGCACTTAATGTAAGTATTCTTATCAAGTTCATCCCGTTAGAGCGGTGTAAGTTGAATACTTGAAACTAATAGTTATCCTAGGGGTTTGTTTGATTGGGGGGGTTTTGTGAAAGATTTTAACTAACAACTAAACTTTACAATTAAACAAACTTAAACTTAACTAGCAACAAGATTCAGAAATGAGATTTAATCAATAAGACAAAGAGTGTTCACTTATCTAATCCTCTCTATGCTTGGATGGCCCTTGTTTTACCCAATTTGATATCACTTAGTAAATGTTCTTAATCAAATTATACTTTAGCAAATTCACATAAGCATGGTATCCTAAGATCAAGTAATGTATGAGTTGATTATTGAGATTATGCTTGGGTTGAAATCACTTAAAACCCTTTAACCATCAAAGTCACCTAAGATAGACAGACACCACTATGATGAACAAAGGTCAATTGAAAACCAACTTAGACTAGAAACACAATCACTTGAAATCCCTATTCTAGTTGTTTAGATCACCTAAGGTGTTGAAGCACAAGTTGATTCACTTCTCAAATCACTTAGAGAGCTACTCAACCTATGCAATCAAAGTAAAACCAATAACAAACATAGCAATGGACCTCATAGCTAACTCAATAACACTAGCTCATGTATTTTCATTCAAAACAACTTCGTTCAATAAATTAAGGGTACATCTTATGCATTAAAGATTCATAGATAAGCAAACACAAGTGATTTAGCCAAACATAGCAAAGATTACACTAGCAATAATCATAAAAGCATCAATAAACATCATATTGAGTGATTACAAGCAAAGATTCAAAGCTAGATGAAGATAAACAAAGATTACAACTAATTATTGCAAGATATGTAGAAGTAAAGTGAAGATTACAACTAATTAGTGCAAAATAGATAAAGTAAAGTAGAGATTACAACCCAAAATGAATAAAAGAGAAAGATCTAGAGCTAATGATGATGAAACTTGAGCTTGCTTCCTTCAATTCACCGTAAAACTCTAATGGATGATGAAATTAGGGTTTTGTGTGTGAAATTTAGAGTAAAAACTGCAGCTCTCTTGAAAATGACCTATCTATTTCCTTTTATAGTGGTGAAAATTCGGGCTGAAACAGCTTTAGGAGCACCGCTTTTCCTTCAGGAGCGGCGCTCCTCTACAGGAGCGGTGCTTTTTGAGCTGTTCCATGCACTTGTCATTTTCTTTGCACTTTTTGAGCATTTCTTGGTCAATTTTACACCAAGTTAGGCATTTTACCTTGAGTCGACACTTTGGCGCATGAAAACAACTTCTGGGCCCAACGTATATCAAAACCAAATAAAATGAGGGCAATATTGCGTAATAAAACATACATAAATGGAGCAATATCAGGTGGTACATTCTAACTCCGAATTTCAATTGTTGATTTGATTTTCAAGTTTAGGGTTTGAACATAATGTTCTTGAGAAAACCCATCTAGCTCATTAATGGAAGTTTGAAGCTAATTGTGGGTGTTGTTGACCCTTGTTGGTGGGTTTTGGCTTGGCAAACGATTTGGCCATGTTAGGGCTAGTAATTTGAAGTATAATCACTAGAATTAGTGATTATAGAAGTATTGGAACCCATTTGGGTGTATTCGAAGACTAATTTTGAAATGGGTCAAAATTAGGTTGTATGAGTCAAATTGGGGAAGAAAAGTATTTAATACTTGTGTTTTATTTTATTTGGAGTTATAGGACCATTTTCACTAGCGTTACATGATTATTGGTTAGTTTGGGCATTGGTTGTGCTTGTAAGTGCATTTGGGTAAAAATTTCACTAAGTGTCAATTTGGGTTGGTTCGTAATCCACCCTAATTATGTTGTTTGTTATGTGATAAATGGAATAGGTACTTTCCATTAGCGGCTTTCAGATTTGAGTTTGCATATATCAAGGTGCTAAGGTGAGTGTAAATATATTATATGCGTATGCATGCATAGGATGGGTGCGAGTGGGGTAGAGTGATCCTTGTGCGTTCGGGTTCACTTTACATGTGCGTGGGATGATAGACTCTATGAGTTTTGGGTCCACGTGGTACGTTGTACGTTTTGGGTTACCACCCTTGGGGTAGTGAATCTTGTGCGTTTCGGATTCACAATGACAAGTGGGTCAACCCCGTTGATGTTGTTGAGGTGATTTGGGTAGTGATTCTCGTGTAGTTCGGCTTCACTAGCGAATCGCGTGTGGTTTCGAATTCACGTTGCTTGTGGTTTCAGACATTGCCGTTATTGTTATGACTTAGGTTAGTGAATCTCTTGTGGTTTCGGATTCACTGGGGCACGTATAGTTTCGGCCAACCCTATCATCGTTGAGGTGAAGGTGGTAAATCGCGTGTGGTTTCGGATTCACTGGGCGCATGTGGTTTCTGTAACACCCGTGTTACATCCGTCTCACATCGGTTGGAGAGGGGAACGAAGCATGCCTTATAAGGGTGTGGAGACCTTTCCTAGCATGACGCGTTTTGGGACCACAAGCGTAGCAGATCCTATAAGAACTCTGCAGTTAACCGTGCTCAGGCGAGAGCACTACCAGGATGGGTGACCTCCTGGGAAAGTGCTCGTCGTGTGTGGTTGCCAAGAAAAATTCGTACGCCTACAGGCAAAGCGGACAATATCATGCTACGGGGAACATGTTACCTGGGATGTTACATATGGTATCAGAGCCAGGCTCCGGATCAAATGTGCACAGCGAGGACGCTGTGTCCCATTAGGGGGAGGATTGTAACACCCGTGTTACATCCGTCCCACATCGGTTGGAGAGGGGAACGAAGCATGCCTTATAAGGGTGTGGAGACCTTTCCTAGCATGATGCGTTTTGGGACCACAAGCGTAGCAGATCCCATAAGAACTCTGCAGTTAACCGTGCTCAGGCGAGAGCACTACCAGGATGGGTGACCTCCTGGGAAAGTGCTCGTCGTGTGTGGTTGCCAAGAAAAATCCGTGCGCCTACGGGTAAAGCGGACAATATCATGCTACGGGGAACATGTTACCTGGGATGTTACATTTTGGCCGACCTTCATGAGTTTGAGGTTAAGGAGTTAACCATGGGATTCTGGGTAGACATATATATATATATATATATATATATATATATATATATATATATATATATATATATATATATATATATATATATATATATTGTTGTTGTAGTTAATCTTGCGGATTAACATGGTGGTACGTTAAGTATAGTTTTGCTTAGTTATACAAGGATGCGGTATGTGTTTATTACTTGTGTTGGTAATAAGTATACATTTTATGCATATGTATGTATGTAGTATGTTTATCCTCACTAAGATTTATAGCTTACCCTCTCGTTGTTTATATTTTTATAGATTCACGTGGAAGAGGTGACAAGGGTAAGAGCGAGGATTAGTAGATTATTGTGGGTTGCTTGAGAAGACTTGCTTTTAGATTGGACTTAGGATTTGGTAGTACAATCGCGATCACCATGCTCGGATTTATGTAGAATTTAAACGCTTTGAGTCGAAAGTGTATTTTGGGTTATGTTAAAATGAGTCATTGTGTTTCCGGGGTCGTCGTGCTCGTGTCGTTGATTTAAAGTAACTAAAATTATGTATATATGTCGTTGAACATGTTATGGGGTCAATGGTTACTGATATTGCTCGAATTATACATATTTATCCTCGCAATATCTTTCTTGTTTTGTTGGATTTTGAAGAGTTTAATGATTGAAAGTGATGATTTGTTGATGAGTTTGTGGTTCAAGGCAAAAATAGTCCAAAAGTCCAAATTTATGCAAAGGAATCAAGACTTGAGGCAAAAAAATGAATCAAGTGAAGTTTGAAGTGAAAATGAAGAAAAGTGTTGAAATCAGTGTTAAGGTGCGGCTCACCAGATGCTAGGTGCGGCTCACCTTAACACTAAAATTGAAATATTCAAGTCAGAAGCATTTCATGCTTTACGGTGCGGCTCACCATAAAGCAGGTGCAGCACACTAACGTTGAATATACATATTTGTGTTTTGACCCACTATAAAAGGAAGGGGATGAGAGGACCCAAAGGAGCTGCAACTCAGGGCCGTTTTGGAACCCTAAATGGGTTCCAATCATGATTCCGTTAAGATGAAGCTCAAATCCATGCTCCTAACTCCAATTCTGCGAAGATTAGTGATAGATTCACATTATTCATTCTCCATTTTTGTGTTTCTTCTCCATTTTGGTAGTAGTTTTTCTCCAAATTTTTTTGTAATGATGAATACATCTTATTTCTTTGATTTCAGTCTTGTTTATGTGATGATTATAGCTTAGATTATTTGTGTTTACTTGAATTGTAAACTTGATGCTTGGATTTTACCCTAATTTATGAATTGGGTGTTTAAATGGGTTTATGATTATTGTGCTTGATGTGTTGAAAGTGTGTGTGCAGTAGTGCTTAGCTTATTCTTTAACTTTTAAATTTATAATACCTTTTATATTACACTTTAACACCCTAACGAGCAACGAAACCCGATCAGATGTAGTAATTTAGGTTATCGTCCCAAGGGAGTGTAGATGCGGATAAGAGTTGTCTTATTATTTAATCCTTATTAAAGAATCAAAGATATATTTTTATGTCTTTTATGGGATAGATTCTTATCTCTTAGGAAAGAGATGCTTTTAAAGATAAACAGAATAATGAAATAAAACAAGGAATTGAAGATTCAAAATAAACAAATACAAGTAAAAATAAAAGTAATTACATGGACAACCAACTCATACAGGAATCATATTAGGTAAGTTTTATAACTTATATTAACTCAAAGTAGAATAACAAGTGCATAACTAACATCTTAATTCTTTATGTTCAATTCAGTTACATGATACATACCAATCTTATGATAAGGATCAATATGCAAATAGACTGACAAATTATATAAGCTATTAAACACCAAGTAGATCAACTCAAGTTACTAGCTGAAAGTCAATTACTACTAAGTTCTCATGCAATCATTAATTAAACAAATCCAAACAAAGGTTCTTCGATTAAGCCTAACAATATCAATTTCTATTATATAGGCGTAATTTAAATCAAATAAGTTTATCACTATTAAGCTCTTTAACTTAGTTGCATGCAATTCAATTTAACAAGTTTGATGGACTAGATCTAAATAAGTAGCATGAATCGAATAATAGATCATCGGATCAAGTACTAATCAACCCTAAAATCATGTTATTTAATCATTAAGCATGGCAAACAAGTGTACTTAAGCAAAACAGATTCGAAACAATTCAAATATCATTACAGAAACCCAACCATACAGATCTAGAAAAGAACCAAGAACTGCACAGAATTAAGCACGAAGCCGGCTGCTTCCTTCCAAACAAGCCGGCGGCTTAGGAGGTGAGGCCGGCGACTTCATCTGGTTCCCAGATGAAGTTCAGTTTTCGTCCACGTAAACACTATGAACATTTAGTTCATGGCAGAAGACGAACAAAAACAAATACAGTAAGTAAAATAAGTAAAACAATAAAATAAGGATAGGATCATACCTTAAAAATAAGGTAGATGTAAGAATTAAAAACTTGAATCTTGATTACAATGAATAAATCTAACCTAAGGGTTTAGAGAATGTAGTGACCCGAACTTTTCCATGTTTATATATATTAATTGAGATTGATATTTACATGATTAAATATTTCCAACATGTTAAGCAATCAAACTTGTTAAGACTTGATTAATTGAAATAGGTTTCATATAGACAATTGACCACCCAAGTTGACCGGTGATTCACGAACGTTAAAACTTGTAAAAACTATATGATGACATATATATGGTTATATATATAGTTAACATGATATTATGATAAGTAAACATATCATTAAGTATATTAACAATGAACTACATATGTAAAAACAAGACTACTAACTTAATGATTTTGAAACGAGACATATATGTAACGATTATCGTTGTAACGACATTTAATGTATATATATATTATATTAAGAGATATTCGTACATCATAATATCATGATAATATAATAATTTAAAATCTCTTTTGATATTATAAACATTGGGTTAACAACATTTAACAAGATCGTTAACCTAAAGGTTTCAAAACAACATTTACATGTAACGACTAACGATGACTTAACGACTCAGTTAAAATGTATATACATGTAGTGTTTTAATATGTATTTATACACTTTTTAAAGACTTCAATACACTTATCAAAATACTTCTACTTAACAAAAATGCTTACAATTACATCCTCGTTCAGTTTCATCAACAATTCTACTCGTATGCACCCGTATTCGTACTCGTACAATACACAGCTTTTAGATGTATGTACTATTGGTATATACACTCCAATGATCAGCTCTTAGCAGCCCATTTGAGTCACCTAACACATGTGGGAACCATCATTTGGCAACTAGCATGAAATATCTCATAAAATTACAAAAATATGAGTAATCATTCATGACTTATTTACATGAAAACAAAATTACATATCCTTTATATCTAATCCATACACCAACGACCAAAAACACCTACAAACACTTTCATTCTTAAATTTTATTCATCTAATTGATCTCTCTCAAGTTCTATCTTCAAGTTCTAAGTGTTCTTCATAAATTCCAAAAGTTCTAGTTTCATAAAATCAAGAATACTTTCAAGTTTGCTAGCTCACTTCCAATCTTGTAAGGTGATCATCCAACCTCAAGAAATCTTTGTTTCTTACAGTAGGTTATCATTCTAATACAAGGTAATAATCATATTCAAACTTTGGTTCAATTTCTATAACTATAACAATCTTATTTCATGTGATGATCTTACTTGACCTTGTTTTCGTGTCATGATTCTGCTTCAAGAACTTCGAGCCATCCAAGGATCCATTGAAGCTAGATCCATTTTTCTCTTTTCCAGTAGGTTTATCCAAGGAACTTAAGGTAGTAATGATGTTCATAACATCATTCGATTCATACATATAAAGCTATCTTATTCGAAGGTTTAAACTTGTAATCACTAGAACATAGTTTAGTTAATTCTAAACTTGTTCGCAAACAAAAGTTAATCCTTCTAACTTGAATTTTAAAATCAACTAAACACATGTTATATATCTATATGATATGCTAACTTAATGATTTAAAACCTGGAAACACGAAAAACACCGTAAAACCGGATTTACGTCGTCGTAGTAACACCGCGGGCTGTTTTGGGTTAGTTAATTAAAAACTATGATAAACTTTGATTTAAAAGTTGTTATTCTGAGAAAATGATTTTTATTATGAACATGAAACTATATCCAAAAATTATGGTTAAACTCAAAGTGGAAGTATGTTTTCTAAAATGGTCATCTAGACGTCGTTCTTTCGACTGAAATGACTACCTTTACAAAAACGACTTGTAACTTATTTTTCCGACTATAAACCTATACTTTTTCTATTTATATTCATAAAATAGAGTTCAATATGAAACCATAGCAATTTGATTCACTCAAAACGGATTTAAAATGAAGAAGATATGGGTAAAACAAGATTGGATAATTTTTCTCATTTTAGCTACGTGAAAATTGGTAACAAATCTATTCCAACCATAACTTAATCAACTTGTATTGTATATTATGTAATCTTGAGATACCATAGACACGTATACAATATTTCGACCTATCATGTTGACACATCTATATATATTTCGGAACAACCATAGACACTCTATATGTGAATGTTGGAGTTAGCTATACAGGGTTGAGGTTGATTCCAAAATATATATAGTTTGAGTTGTGATCAATATTGAGATACGTATACACTGGGTCGTGGATTGATTCAAGATAATATTTATCGATTTATTTCTGTACATCTAACTGTGGACAACTAGTTGTAGGTTACTAACGAGGACAGCTGACTTAATAAACTTAAAACATCAAAATATATTAAAAGTGTTGTAAATATATTTTGAACATACTTTGATATATATGTATATATTGTTATAGGTTCGTGAATCAACCAGTGGCCAAGTCTTACTTCCCGACGAAGTAAAAATCCGTGAAAGTGAGTTATAGTCCCACTTTTAAAATCTAATATTTTTGGGATGAGAATACATGCAGGTTTTATAAATGATTTACAAAATAGACACAAGTACGTGAAACTACATTCTATGGTTGAATTATCGAAATCGAATATGCCCCTTTTTATTGAGTCTGGTAATCTAAGAATTAGGGAACAGACACCCTAATTGACGCGAATCCTAACGATAGATCTATTGGGCCTAACAAACCCCATCCAAAGTACCGGATGCTTTAGTACTTCAAAATTTATATCATATCCGAAGGGTGTCCCGGAATGATGGGGATATTCTTATATATGCATCTTGTTAATGTCGGTTACCAGGTGTTCACCATATGAATGATTTTTATCTCTATGTATGGGATGTGTATTGAAATATGAAATCTTGTAGTCTATTATTATGATTTGATATATATAGGTTAAACCTATAACTCACTAACATTTTTGTTGACGTTTTAAGCATGTTTATTCTCAGGTGATTATTAAGAGCTTCCGCTGTCGCATACTTAAATAAGGACGAGATTTGGAGTCCATGCTTGTATGATATTGTGTAAAAACTGCATTCAAGAAACTTATTTTGTTGTAACATATTTGTATTGTAAACCATTATGTAATGGTCGTGTGTAAACAGGATATTTTAGATTATCATTATTTGATAATCTACGTAAAGCTTTTTAAACCTTTATTGATGAAATAAAGGTTATGGTTTGTTTTAAAATGAATGCAGTCTTTGAAAAACGTCTCATATAGAGGTCAAAACCTCGCAACGAAATCAATTAATATGGAACGTTTTTAATCAATAAGAACGGGACATTTCAGTTGGTATCCGAGCGTTGGTCTTAGAGAACCAGAATTTTGCATTAGTGTGTCTTATCGAGTTTGTTAGGATGCATTAGTGAGTCTGGACTTCGACCGTGTTTACTTGAAAAATGATTGCTTAACAAATTTTGTTGGAAACTATATATTTTTAACATGTGAATATTATGTGATATATTAATCTCTTAACGCGTTTGATATTATGTGATAGATGTCTACCTCTAGAACAAGTCCCATTGACTCACCTAATAATAATGAAGAGTCAAATGTAAATTGGAATTATTCATGGACTGATTCACAAGTTCCCGAAGAGGATCCGGAAGAAGAGTCGGAACCAGAAGAAGAATCGGAACCGGAAGAAGAATCGGAACCGGATGAAGAAATAGAACCGGTGGGGGAAATAATAAAACGGTTAAGTAAAAGAAAATCCTCAACCAACCGACCAAGGTTAATTATGGTCAATGGTGTTTCCGCCAAGGAAGCAAAATATTGGGAGGATTACCAATTCTCCGATGAATCGGATTCCGACGAGAATTCCGATGATGTTATAGAAATTACCCCAACTGAATTTAAAAAGGCAAAAGAAAATAATAAGGGAAAGGGCATAAAAATAGAGAAATCTAATTCCAACCCCGATGAACTTTATATGTATCGTCAACCCCCGAAGTCCTTAAGTTGTAACAATGACCCGGGAACCTCTAAACCACCAGCTTTTTCTAAACCAATGTGGATAACGACGGCTCGTATTAGGGGAACATCATATATCCCTAGAAACTTGGCAAAACGAACCAAAACCGAAGAAGAAGAAACAAGCGAGTCGGAATAAGATAGTTGTATTCGTGTGGTGTAATATATGTAATATAGTGTGCTTATGCTTTATGATATATGTAAAAATTGCTTGTATTAATAAGTATTTTTTTTATGAATCTAACTCTTGTCTATTTTACAGTATAAAAACACAAAATGGATAGACAGCCTAATATTTTAAGAGACCTACCCGGACACATGATTGATGAAATCTTGTCTAGAGTCGGTCAGAATTCTTCGGCACAACTATTTAAGGCGAGATCAGTTTGTAAGACATTCGAAGAACGTTCCAAGAATGCCTTGGTTTATAAAAGGCTTTCGTTCGAAAGATGGGGGATATCACATTGGGAAATCCATAAGTTACGATGTGTTTACTTTGACGCATATATTGCGGGGAACCCAAATGCTATTTTACACAATGGGTTAAGAAATTATTTTGACTCAATATATCTGAATATTGGACTTCGTGATTTAGAAAAAGCGGCTAACATGCAACATAAAGAAGCATGTTATGCTTACGGATTAGTAATGTTCGCTTCTCACCAAAGTGAGAACAAGAACATCGGCCTACAACTATTAAACAAAACGTTCCCACAAGTGACGGAGTCGGTAATTGGGGTAAGAAATGAGGTTTTTAGATTGTTACGGGACTGTTGGACATTACGTAACCCTCGTACCTTTGACGACGTTACAACACGCTGTCTTATCAACGGCCATAACGGTTATGTTCCACAAGACCAAGGATGGGAAGTAGTCCTAGTAAAACCAGAATGCATGACTTGTTTCTGGACGTATGAATTACGTGTCTTTATTGCCTTTGCTGAACGACTTGTGTACTAGCTAGAATTATCTTCACAACCATCTTGTATCAAATTTATTGTGTGCTATATTTCATGCTATATGTAAAATAAGCGGTATTGTAAGTTTGTAAAATATTGTGTACAAGTTTGAACGCGAAATATTATTATAATCAGTTTTTCATATAGAATTGTAGTAGTTGAATTGTATATTAGCTACTAAGTATGAACTTAACGGGTAGGTACTACCCGAATTTAAACTTATAAAATGCTAATATGAAGAAAAAGCTTTTATAAATGAGTTCATATTATGCTACGAAATACTATTAACTACTCTTAATATTCTGTATGATTAACTTGTTCCATTTGACTATTTTGAAGGAAATGGCACCGACTACTCGACACACCGTGAATATGAATGAAGAGGAATTCCGTACTTTTCTAGCTTCAAACATAGCCGCAGTACAGGCTGCACTACATACCAACAATAACCTTGGATCTAGCAGTACAGGAAATTGTGTAGGATGCACCTACAAAGAATTCACTGCCTGCAAACCTTTGGAATTTGATGGAACCGAAGGACCGATCGGATTGAAACGGTGGATCGAGAAGGTCGAATCGGTGTTTGCCATAAGTAAGTGTACTGAAGAGGACAAAGTGAAGTACGCTACGCATACCTTCACAGGTTCTGCGTTAACATGGTGGAATACCTATCTAGAGCAAGTGGGACAAGACGATGCGTACGCACTACCGTGGTCAGCATTCAAGCACTTGATGAACGAGAAGTACCGTCCCAGAACCGAGGTCAATAAGCTCAAGATAGAACTTAGAGGGTTACGAACCCAAGGATTTGATATTACCACGTACGAAAGACGATTCACAGAATTGTGCCTATTGTGTCCGGGAGCATTCGAAGATGAGGAAGAGAAGATCAACGCGTTTGTGAAAGGATTACCGGAAAGAATCCAAGAAGATATAAGTTCACACGAGCCCGCCTCCATACAACAGGCATGTAGAATGGCTCACAAACTAGTGAACCAGATTGAAGAAAGAATTAAAGAACAGACTGCTGAAGAGGCCAATGTGAAGCAAGTCAAAAGAAAGTGGGAGGAAAACAGTGATAAGAATCACCAATACAACAACAACAGCAATTACAACAATAATCGTAACAATTATCCCAACAATCGCAACATCAATCAAAACTACAACAAACGGCCCAACAACAACAACAACAACAACAGCAACTACAACAATCATCCCAACAACAATAATAACCGCAACAACAACAACAATCAGAAGCAGCTATGCCAAAGGTGTGAAAAGTATCACTCGGGGTTCTGCACCAAATTTTGCAACAAGTGTAAAAGAAATGGTCATAGCGCTGCGAAGTGTGAGGTCTACGGACCAAGGGTTAATAGAACGAAAGGAACAAATGGTGTTGGAACGAGTAATGGCGGAGCAGGTAGTGTCGGAGCAAGTTATGCCAATGTAGTTTGTTATAAATGTGGAAAACCGGGCCACATTATTAGAAATTACCCGAACCAGGAGAACACGAATGGAAAAGGCCGCGGAAGAGTTTTCAATATTAATGCGGCAGAGGCACAGGAAGACCCGGAGCTTGTTACGGGTACGTTTCTTATTGACAATAAATCTGCTTACGTTTTATTTGATTCGGGTGCGGATAGAAGCTATATGAGTAGAGATTTTTGTGCTAAATTAAGTTGTCCATTGACGCCTTTGGATAGTAAATTTTTACTCGAATTAGCAAATGGTAAATTAATTTCAGCAGATAATATATGTCGGAATCGAGAAATTAAACTGGTTAGCGAAACATTTAAGATTGACTTGATACCAGTAGAGTTAGGGAGTTTTGATGTGATAATCGGTATGGACTGGTTGAAAGAAGTGAAAGCAGAGATCGTTTGTTACAAAAATACAATTCGCGTTATACGAGAAAAAGGAAAACCCTTAATGGTGTACGGAGAAAAGGGCAACACGAAGCTACATCTTATTAGTAATTTGAAGGCACAAAAACTAATAAGAAAAGGTTGCTATGCTGTTCTAACACACGTCGAGAAAGTACAAACTGAAGAAAAGAGCATCAATGATGTTCCCGTCGCAAAAGAATTTCCCGATGTATTTCCGAAAGAATTACCGGGATTACCCCCACATCGATCCGTTGAATTTCAAATAGATCTTGTACCAGGAGCTGCACCAATAGCTCGTGCTCCTTACAGACTCGCACCCAGTGAGATGAAAGAACTGCAAAGCCAATTACAAGAACTTTTAGAGCGTGGTTTCATTCGACCAAGCACATCACCGTGGGGAGCTCCTGTTTTGTTTGTCAACAAGAAAGATGGTACATTCAGGTTGTGTATCGACTACCGAGAGTTGAACAAACTTACCATCAAGAACCGCTACCCACTACCGAGAATCGACGACTTATTTGATCAACTACAAGGCTCGTCTGTTTATTCAAAGATTGACTTACGTTCCGGGTATCATCAAATGCGGGTGAAAGAAGATGATATTCCAAAGACTGCTTTCAGAACACGTTACGGTCATTACGAGTTTATGGTCATGCCGTTTGGTTTAACTAATGCACCAGCTGTGTTCATGGACCTTATGAACCGAGTGTGTGGACCATACCTTGACAAGTTTGTCATTGTTTTCATTGATGACATACTTATTTACTCAAAGAATGACCAAGAACACAGTGAACATTTGAGAAAGGTGTTAGAAGTATTGAGAAAGGAAGAATTGTACGCTAAGTTTTCAAAGTGTGCATTTTGGTTGGAAGAAGTTCAATTCCTCGGTCACATAGTGAACAAAGAAGGTATTAAGGTGGATCCGGCAAAGATAGAAACTGTTGAAAAATGGGAAACCCCGAAAACTCCGAAACACATACGCCAGTTTTTAGGACTAGGTGGTTACTACAGAAGGTTCATCCAAGACTTTTCCAGAATAGCAAAACCCTTGACTGCATTAACGCATAAAGGGAAGAAATTTGAATGGAATGATGAACAAGAGAAAGCGTTTCAGTTATTGAAGAAAAAGCTAACTACGGCACCTATATTGTCATTGCCTGAAGGGAATGATGATTTTGTGATTTATTGTGACGCATCAAAGCAAGGTCTCAGTTATGTATTAATGCAACGAACGAAGGTGATTGCTTATGCGTCTAGACAATTGAAGATTCACGAACAAAATTATACGATGCATGATTTGGAATTAGGAGCGGTTGTTTTTGCATTAAAGACTTGGAGGCACTACTTATATGGGGTCAAAAGTATTATATATACCGACCACAAAAGTCTTCAACACATATTTAATCAGAAACAACTGAATATGAGGCAGCGTAGGTGGATTGAATTATTGAATGATTACGACTTTGAGATTCGTTACCACCCGGGGAAGGCAAATGTGGTAGCCGATGCCTTGAGCAGGAAGGACAGAGAACCCATTCGAGTAAAATCTATGAATATAATGATTCATAATAACCTTACTACTCAAATAAAGGAGGCGCAACAAGGAGTTTTAAAAGAGGGAAATTTAAAGGATGAAATACCCAAAGGATCGGAGAAGCATCTTAATATTCGGGAAGACGGAACCCGGTATTGGGTTGAAAGGATTTGGGTACCAAAATTTGGAGATATGAGAGAAATGGTACTTAGAGAAGCTCATAAAACCAGATACTCAATACATCCTGGAACGGGGAAGATGTACATGGATCTCAAGAAACATTTTTGGTGGCCGGGTATGAAAGCCGATGTTGCTAAATACGTAGGAGAATGTTTGACGTGTTCTAAGGTCAAAGCTGAGCATCAGAAACCATCCCGGAATGGAAATGGGAAAACATTACCATGGATTTCATCACTAAATTGCCAAGGACTGCAAGTGGTTTTGATACTATTTGGGTAATAGTTGATCGTCTCACCAAATCAGCACACTTCCTGTCAATAAGAGAAGATGACAAGATGGAGAAGTTAGCATGACTGTATTTGAAGGAAGTCGTCTCCAGATATGGAATACCAATCTCTATTATCTCTGATAGGGATGGCAGATTTATTTCAAGATTCTGGCAGACATTACAGCAAGCATTAGGAACTCGTCTAGACATGAGTACTGCCTATCATCCACAAACTGATGGGCAGAGCGAAAGGATGATACAAACGCTTGAAGACATGCTACGAGCATGTGTTATTGATTTCGGAAACAGTTGGGATCGACATCTACCGTTAGCAGAATTTTCCTACAACAACATCTACCATTCAAGCATTGAGATGGCGCCATTTGAAGCACTTTATGGTAGAAAGTGCAGGTCTCCAATTTGTTGGAGTGAAGTGGGGGATAGACAGATTACGGGTCCGGAGATTATACAAGAAACTACCGAGAAGATCATCCAAATTCAACAACGGTTGAAAACCGCCCAAAGTCGACAAAAGAGCTACGCTGACATTAAAAGAAAAGATATAGAATTTGAAATTGGAGAGATGGTCATGCTTAAAGTTGCACCTTGGAAAGGCGTTGTTCGATTTGGTAAACGAGGGAAATTAAATCCAAGGTATATTGGACCATTCAAGATTATTGATCGTGTCGGACCAGTAGCTTACCGACTTGAGTTACCTCAACAACTCGCGGCTGTACATAACACTTTCCACGTCTCGAATTTGAAGAAATGTTTTGCTAAAGAAGATCTCACTATTCCGTTAGATGAAATCCAAATCAACGAAAAACTTCAATTCATCGAAGAACCCGTCAAAATAATGGATCGTGAGGTTAAAAGACTTAAGCAAAACAAGATACCAATTGTTAAGGTTCGATGGAATGCTCGTAGAGGACCCGAGTTCACCTGGGAGCGTGAAGATCAGATGAAGAAGAAATACCCGCATCTATTTCCAGAAGATTTGTCAACACCTTCAACAGCTTAAAATTTCGGGACGAAATTTATTTAACGGGTAGGTACTGTAGTGACCCGAACTTTTCCATGTTTATATATATTAATTGAGATTGATATTTACATGATTAAATGTTTCCAACATGTTAAGCAATCAAACTTGTTAAGACTTGATTAATTGAAATAGGTTTCATATAGACAATTGACCACCCAAGTTGACCGGTGATTCACGAACGTTAAAACTTGTAAAAACTATATGATGACATATATATGGTTATATATATAGTTAACATGATATTATGATAAGTAAACATATCATTAAGTATATTAACAATGAACTACATATGTAAAAACAAGACTACTAACTTAATGATTTTGAAACGAGACATATATGTAACGATTATCGTTGTAACGACATTTAATGTATATATATATATATCATATTAAGAGATATTCGTACATCATAATATCATGATAATATAATAATTTAAAATCTCTTTTGATATTATAAACATTGGGTTAGCAACATTTAACAAGATCGTTAACCTAAAGGTTTCAAAACAACATTTACATGTAACGACTAACGATGACTTAACGACTCAGTTAAAATGTATATACATGTAGTGTTTTAATATGTATTTATACACTTTTTAAAGACTTCAATACACTTATCAAAATACTTCTACTTAACAAAAATGCATACAATTACATCCTCGTTCAGTTTCATCAACAATTCTACTCGTATGCACCCGTATTCGTACTCGTACAATACACAGCTTTTAGATGTATGTACTATTGGTATATACACTCCAATGATCAGCTCTTAGCAGCCCATGTGAGTCACCTAACACATGTGGGAACCATCATTTGGCAACTAGCATGAAATATCTCATAAAATTACAAAAATATGAGTAATCATTCATGACTTATTTACATGAAAACAAAATTACATATCCTTTATATCTAATCCATACACCAACGACCAAAAACACCTACAAACACTTTCATTCTTCAATTTTATTCATCTAATTGATCTCTCTCAAGTTCTATCTTCAAGTTCTAAGTGTTCTTCATAAATTCCAAAAGTTCTAGTTTCATAAAATCAAGAATACTTTCAAGTTTGCTAGCTCACTTCCAATCTTGTAAGGTGATCATCCAACCTCAAGAAATCTTTTTTTCTTACAGTAGGTTATCATTCTAATACAAGGTAATAATATATATTCAAACTTTGGTTCAATTTCTATAACTATAACAATCTTATTTCAAGTGATGATCTTACTTGAACTTGTTTTCGTGTCATGATTCTGCTTCAAGAACTTCGAGCCATCCAAGGATCCATTGAAGCTAGATCCATTTTTCTCTTTTACAGTAGGTTTATCCAAGGAACTTAAGGTAGTAATGATGTTCATAACATCATTCGATTCATACATATAAAGCTATCTTATTCGAAGGTTTAAACTTGTAATCACTAGAACATAGTTTAGTTAATTCTAAACTTGTTCGCAAACAAAAGTTAATCCTTCTAACTTGACTTTTAAAATCAACTAAACACATGTTCTATATCTATATGATATGCTAACTTAATGATTTAAAACCTGGAAACACGAAAAACACCGTAAAACCGGATTTACGCCGTCGTAGTAACACCGCGGGCTGTTTTGGGTTAGTTAATTAAAAACTATGATAAACTTTGATTTAAAAGTTGTTATTCTGAGAAAATGATTTTTATTATGAACATGAAACTATATCCAAAAATTATGGTTAAACTCAAAGTGGAAGTATGTTTTCTAAAATGGTCATCTAGACGTCGTTCTTTCGACTGAAATGACTACCTTTACAAAAACGACTTGTAACTTATTTTTCCGACTATAAACCTATACTTTTTCTGTTTAGATTCATAAAATAGAGTTCAATATGAAACCATAGCAATTTTATTCACTCAAAACGGATTTAAAATGAAGAAGTTATGGGTAAAACAAGATTGGATAATTTTTCTCATTTTAGCTACGTGAAAATTGATAACAAATCTATTCTAACCATAACTTAATCAACTTGTATTGTATATTATGTAATCTTGAGATACCATAGACACGTATACAATGTTTCGACCTATCATGTTGACACATCTATATATATTTCGGAACAACCATAGACACTCTATATGTGAATGTTGGAGTTAGCTATACAGGGTTGAGGTTGATTCCAAAATATATATAGTTTGAGTTGTGATCAATACTGAGATACGTATACACTGGGTCGTGGATTGATTCAAGATAATATTTATCGATTTATTTCTATACATCTAACTGTGGACAACTAGTTGTAGGTTACTAACGAGGACAGCTGACTTAATAAACTTAAAACATCAAAATATATTAAAAGTGTTGTAAATATATTTTGAACATACTTTGATATATATGTATATATTGTTATAGGTTCGTGAATCAACCAGTGGCCAAGTCTTACTTTCCGACGAAGTAAAAATCTGTGAAAGTGAGTTATAGTCCCACTTTTAAAATCTAATATTTTTGGGATGAGAATACATGCAGGTTTTATAAATGATTTACAAAATAGACACAAGTACGTGAAACTACATTCTATGGTTGAATTATCGAAATCGAATATGCCCCTTTTTATTGAGTCTGGTAATCTAAGAATTAGGGAACAGACACCCTAATTGACGCGAATCCTAACGATAGATCTATTGGGCCTAACAAACCCCATCCAAAGTACCAGATGCTTTAGTACTTCGAAATTTATATCATATCCGAAGGGTGTTCCGGAATGATGGGTATATTCTTATATATGCATCTTGTTAATGTCGGTTACCAGGTGTTCACCATATGAATGATTTTTATCTCTATGTATGGGATGTGTATTGAAATATGAAATCTTGTGGTCTATTATTATGATTTGATATATATAGGTTAAACCTATAACTCACCAACATTTTTGTTGACGTTTTAAGCATGTTTATTCTCAGGTGATTATTAAGAGCTTCCGCCGTCGCATACTTAAATAAGGACGAGATTTGGAGTCCATGCTTGTATGATATTGTGTAAAAACTGCATTCAAGAAACTTATTTTGTTATAACATATTTGTATTGTAAACCATTATGTAATGGTCGTGTGTAAACAGGATATTTTAGATTATCATTATTTGATAATCTACGTAAAGCTTTTTAAACCTTTATTGATGAAATAAAGGTTATGGTTTGTTTTAAAATGAATGCAGTCTTTGAAAAACGTCTCATATAGAGGTCAAAACCTCGCAACGAAACCATTTAATATGGAACGTTTTTAATCAATAAGAACGGGACATTTCAGAGAAAACCCTAAAAATGACTTATTCAGAATTATTGAATTCTGAAAACTAATTATGTATGAAAACTGAGACCGCATGCCTGTATTTATAGTATTCTGAGACGGTGGCCAAGCCGGCGGCTTCAGTGGGAAGCCGGCGGCTTGCCTTGGGTTGGTGACTCCTTTTGCAAGTTTAAATTAATCCGCAAGCTAAAATCCTTAACCTTCATAATTAAATCGGTGGCTTCAGGAAAGGCTGGCAGCTTCAGAGATCCACCAAATCTTTTCATTTTGTTTCCATTTTTACTTGAACTTGATCGATAAGTTGAGAAACTGTCACAACACTAACTTTTCCACTTAAGATGTCTAGTTTGACTTCTTTAAGTTACTTTTTCCGACATGACGAGTAAATTTATTAATCTATGTCTTGGTTTATTTTAGGGTTTGTATAGCCCTAAGGGTGCATTTTAAGTCTTACTTGATAGGATTTTACTTCACATTTTGCATAAAGTCATAAACCCTAACTTATCATCATGAACCCTAGTTTACTACTATAAACCCTAGATCATTTTCATAAACCCTAGACTTGTACCTTATATTTATATTAACTCAATAGATAAATTTATTAACCAAGTATTTAGATTAAAGACTTGAAATATTTTCATTTGAACATTTGTTCATAAGATAGAAACATTTCTACACTCCTTCACTTTCACAACTAGTCTTGATTTCCTTGAACTTAACCATTTCTATCAACCTTAACCTCTTTTGACTAGAACCTAACTTTAGCTTACTTCCTAAACCCTAAACACACAAGTAAACATCTTAGGATTTAACATTAGAAAGCCTACACAAGTACATGTACACTTGCAAAACCAAAAATTAACTAGAATACTACATCATCATCATCATTAACGTTTTCCATCATCATCCCATACATCATCCAAAATATCTTCTCTAATGCTTCTCCACTAAGCTAACTACCATGCAAGACACAATGATGGACTCCATTAATGAGCAAAGATGAGTTATCTTCTCCCCCTCCCCTCCATGTGACACGTCTCCCTCCCCCATCACCAACTTCACCTCTATATAAACCAACTTCCATCTCCATTTGATCATTTGATCATTCTCTACTCTTTCTATACTCTTGAAGCTTTAGAAGTAGATTTCATCAAGGTATAACTAGTTAACTTAATCTATTTCATCATTTCTAGTCAAAATCAAGAACCTTCATGGTGTAAAAGCTAGATCTAGAGTGTTAATTCACTCAATGATGACTATAAAGCTAACCTTTATTTTGATACTAGATCAGTACACTTAAGATCTATATGTGATCAATCTCTTAAAATGAAGTTAAAGTAAGAACCAAAGTGATTAAACTATGTAAACTATTTTGTCTTTGAGCTGTCCAAATTTCTACTTGAAGTCTGTGACCTAAACACCAACCAATGGTTGCTCTCTGGAACTTATGAATTTATATGATGTTCATATATGTGTTTGAGACTTCTAGTAAACGTTTCATGATTTAACTCAAAGGGAAATCCATTTTAGAATTTTATTTTGTGAAACATGTTCAGATTCATGGCAATCTGACCAAGGGTGAAAGATTTATGCATATCAAAACATTTAAAATAGATTTCAAACCAAAGTCTTCTGATCTAATTAGTACACTTAATAAAGAAACCAAGGACAATAAAATCACTAAGATCCATTAATAAATCATCAAAATATAGCTCTATCTAGTTGATACAAGAATTTGTTGAAGTCAGACTTTAGTCTAAAACCTTATCTCAATAGACAAGGTTAATGAAGACTTTGAGACTATTCCTTTCTGGAACAAGCACTTTTATATGTGCTAAGGATTCTTTAAACTTCTTGAGTCAAATAGATAAGTTTTTCTATTTTTAAATGTGCATAAGATTTTGTAGTGTAAAACTGAACTGTTGTGCACACTTGTAAAGAAATGAACTTTTGACCAACTTATGTTCTAAGTTTAGAGGATAACCTTACATGGTTAGAACCTACCCTCAAAGAGCTTTCCAGAGATACTAAGTTCACTTAAAATGGATGTCTAGATCATTAGAAACACCTACACTTATGTCATGATAAAACTAGTCGAAAACAGTCTATTTCTAAAACTATGAACTAGTGACTTTTGAGACTAAGAATCGAATTGGACATATAAGATTACTTAAGGGATTGATCTTAGACCTTAATTAAGTACTATATTAAATAGTAAGACCTCTGACCTATTAACATTTCATTAGGTCTCAAGCCTGGAACACCGAACACAATCTAACCATTTACCGTGAATGTTCCACACCGCTTTACTTGTGAGTTCGTAGTCCCATTTTTAATCAATCTATTATACTTTTGGGATGAGATAATACTTGTTTATTGTTTTACATATTGGAATCAAGTACTTACAACTATATTCTATGTTGAGTAACAAAGGTCATTTTAGAAAGCCCAATTTTGATATCGTTAATTACCGGTTTGGTAAACGCGAATATTATGAATAGATCTATTTGAGGATGAATTCTCATATCAGGATAGGCCTTCTAGGCTATCGAATGCATAACCTTCGACCACTTGCACTTAGACCTTAAGTGATGCTTGTTTTTGGGTACCTTTACGTTAACATTCGATATCGAAAGCTCATGAACTAGAACAACTTTTCAACTGTTTTGTACATGAAATCTTGATGTCCATTAACTATGCATTGTAACTAAACCTATGAACTCACCAATATTTATATTGACGTTTTTAAGTATTTATCCCAGGTACTTAACTTTTGGAGCATTTTCAGGTCGGACATCGTGGAAGTCTTTAAAATGTTTTTTGTTAAATCTAGTGTTGATAGGATTGATTCTGATGTATTTGTATTTTGTAACCACGATGTACCAAAACTAAAAACAGAGACCGTGATATAGTAATATTTATGTTTCCGCTGCTATGTTAATTATAACCTGGGACACTATGTTAAAGTTCACACCACGTCTTGAGAAATCGAGATGAGGGTCGTGACAGAAACCGTGTTAATTAGGCCGGCGGCTTCAGGGTGAAGCCGACGGCTTCCTTTTCCTTTTGCTTGATCAACAAGTTCTTTCAATTTTACGAAGATCTGGAACATTCTGACACACTTAACTCCAAGTCGGCGGCTTCATAGAATCCATGTCGGTGGCATCATTTAGCCATTCTGCAATTTTCTCTATTTTTTATCCTGTTTGATACATAACTTTGATACTATCATTAGAAATATATTTTTCCTATTTTTACCCATTTTAGTGTGTTTTGACATTAAAATGACTCAAAAATACTAAGATAACTCCTCAAAATGCTATCAAAAAACTGTATAATTTAGGAGTTATCAGTGCTTGATTGATGACCCATTGCTATGCATTTGTTTTAGACTTTGCTTTGATTACATAGATTGTGTAGTTTTTCTTGGTGATTTGAATAGTGAAACAATTTGTGGTTCAACACCTTGTGTGATCTAGACAACCAAATTGAGGATTTCAAGTGAGTGTGTTCTTGGTTTAGGTTGGTTTTCAATTGGTCTTTAGTCAACATAGTGGTATTTAATTATCTTAAGTGATTTTGATAATTAAAGGATTTTAAGTGATTTTAATCCAAGATCGAGTCTCAAGGGTTTCACTCAAAACATAGTTTAATCTTTGAAATGAGTATACGTAAGTTAACGAATTTCATTTGATTGAGGTTTTATGGAAGTTGATGAATGGAAATGAAACTATATGTTTAAACATTATTGTGTAATGAATGAATTGGGTAAACCATGGTAGAAGGTGGAATAATCAAATGGACACGTTTTCCTTGATGAAACATGACTAGTAACTTCAAAATCAATAAATTTAACTCACACAATGGCGGAATAAGTGAATCAAACCCTCTAGTGAATATGAGAAGCTTTTTGGAATTAACTAAGTCAAACCAAAACAAATCATGTGTGATTAGATCAACACCTAGAGCTATTATTCACCACCTGGGTGATTTGGGCTGAGAGAGAATCGGATGAGCTCATCAGATCTGAGTGATGTGTGTGTAATGAGAGGCTTAACCTAAAATGAAGAACATAACACTTATATACCCCTGCTGTTGACTCACCCGTACGAGTCATCCATCACTCGTACGAGTTGGCTTCCTCAGCTGTACGGGTGATCACTCACTCGTATCATCTCATTTAGGTTATAA
Organism: Rutidosis leptorrhynchoides; assembly: GCF_046630445.1. NCBI lineage: Eukaryota > Viridiplantae > Streptophyta > Magnoliopsida > Asterales > Asteraceae > Rutidosis > Rutidosis leptorrhynchoides. The sequence goes on along the minus strand of NC_092342.1, from coordinate 16,939,245 downwards.
TTGTGACTTAGCTCAGTATCAACTGTGCGTATGAGCCTGTCAGTCGTACGAGTGAGGCTTCACTCATACGTCTGACTAAGTCTAACATAGTCAAACATCCTTATCACGTTCATGCAGTTCCTGTAACCACATACAAACATAGATAGGATAATAACTAGCGATCATGGTAGCCTATAAACTGTTGTACCTGCAATGGACGTGGGTGAGATGTCTTGGGACTTACATAAAATGCATCAACAACTCCCCCTAGGACCTAGAACATCTATTACAATAAGTAAACGTCCATAAACCATGCAAGTTCATACATACTAACCGTTTAGTAAAGTTATTACAGTTCCAGATTCTCTCTCTCGCATAAACAAACATCAAAAAACAAAAACAAACTAGCAAAACAGTATCAGACATAGATCAGTTGGCTTGAACTTGATTTGAGCTTTGAGCATCACTTTCTTTGTTGAGGTAGGCATAATAAACATCGATCACACGTTGATATCTCATAGCTTCCTCCTTTCTATCATCTCTGAATGTAATGTGATGGCGGTGAAGTGTCTCCACATCAAATCTTGATAAGTTCCTCAGCCACATAGGATCCAAGATCCTCACATTGTCGAACTGTATGCTTCTATCTTCCTTCTCAATTGCAGTTAAGATCACTGCTTCCTCCGAAAACTCATTATAGAACAACCATCTGAAGTTCTTATAGATATCCTTGGGTAATGGCATCAAGGGTGATTGTTTCATGTACTTAGCTGGACGGAACTTAACAACACGGACAGGTCCTCTTTTAGAATTTTTCTTTGTCGGGTGCATGGAAAACCTGGCGGCTGTTGACTTGAAGATATCCCACTTTCCTGTTCTATACTCACTTCTTAGCTTTCTTTGAAACCATTGGGAAAGATCACTATCTTCAGCGTTCAACATCTTCAGCTTCGCAAGTTGCATGATCTCGAAGTACGGTAGAGTTTTGAAGTGACTTGGACGTGCCATATAATCTACTCCACCTTCCCTCTTGATCGCAAAACAATCGATCTCCTTGAAATAGCCCCAACTTAAAATTATACCCTTGGAGTACTTCTTGGTTCTTTTCCCTTTTTCATAGAAACTGACAAACTTCAGCTCGAGTTTTGGCTTATTTACTTGATCAGGGTTAATAACATTCTGTCTCCGCCAACTCTGACGATCCTCATCTTCCTCAACGTTTCTGTTCACTTAACCCTATCACGTACAAACCATTTCTGAATCTCATTCCATCCCTCGGCCTTGGCTTGTTCGGCTCGGAGTCTCTTCTTCTTCAACTCAGTTTCATTTCTTTCCTTTTCAGCGAGCAGTTTCTCATGTCGGATTCTCTTGTTTCTTTCTATCAACACATCAACTTCCCTAACATCCTTCTTGTATGCCTTCCTCGCTTTTTCTAACTCAGATAAGTTATTTTGTTTCACATCACTACTCAAATTGAAGAAGTCACTTAATGTATTGAGTGACGGATTTGAGTATGGTGCAAGCGAAGGCACAACGATCTCCACTTCTTCTTCCTCGACATCCTCAGATTCTGTCTCAAACTCATCTTCGGATTCGACAATGACATTCTCTTTAATACTTTCCTTACCAATAGAACTTTCACTCTTTTAATCTTCGAACAGATTATCAAAATCGCTTAAGTTGATATTTTGGATTGATTCGGGAGGGATTTTTTAACACCCCGCCAAATTACCATCTGACAGTGCGTTAATCAAGGTCCCACAGTTAACAGTTACGCCCTCTATATGAGACGTTTAAAGCAATCGTATTTAATTTTATTAAAAGTTGACTTCAAAACATAAGTCAATAAATTCCAAAATAGAAACACTGTTGTAATCGTAACCACAAGCCAACAATATTTAAACAGTTACAAAAGTTTTAAATGCGAAAGTAATTAATGTTCTTTAAATAATATGCTGACTCCACGGCCACACCATGCAGCAAACACAGCGGAAGTCTACCTCTTAAGGACCTGAGAATAAAACACGCAAAAACAGGTCAACAAATAATGTTGGTGAATCTACAGGTTTAAAGTAATGTAACAGTATCTGAAAAATAGTTATCAAAAAAATAGTTTAAGTTCCTTGACCACGAGATTTTACAAGTACAACTCCAAGTTGCGAAACGTTTGCATAATCTATGAGCACCTGAATACTAGCAATGTCCCGAGTATAGAATCCACTATACCCGCCTTTACCTCATAAAAATGTTATACACTTGTACAAGTGTATCTAATGTTCAAAGTAAATGCACCACAGTTAATATTGTAGGGTGAGGTTGTCAACCTAACGGATCCGTCCATCTAAATTGTGCTTACACCGAAGGTATTTAAAGTATTCAAGCTAGAGGCTTTGTGTACAAACTCAATATGCAGATATAGTACTCATGTCAATACAAAAAGCATTTGATAATGTAAGTATAACAGCATGTATTCTCATCCCTGAAAACATGTAAAAAGTGGGACTGTAGACTCACCTTTGAATAAAGCTCGGATTGAAAAGTGGACAAATAACTTGTACGGTTTAGTGCCGAGTAATGCAACCTAAGTATACGTATTCAGGTTGGTCAGCATATATTTCTTAAGTAAATGTGGTTTCATAGTGTAAGTTGTCTTATTGCTCGACTCGACACGTTTCAAAGTAAAAGTCAACATATAGTCAACTAGATCATGCAAGTCAAACAAAGTCAACCAAAGTTCAAACCAAAAGTCAAACTTGGTCAAAGTAGTCAACTAAGGTCAAAATCAGTTCGTTCATGTCAAATGTTGGTCAACATGTCAAACCTAAGTCAAACAACACATTTTAGGTCATACATGGTCAATTTCGCAATTTCAGTTTATCGTTGTGCACAAAGTTCATGTACATGTAGCAAACTTAGCATATTATCTCATAGTACAAAATTCATGCAAACATGGAAAACTCCAGATCATAAGTATACTCAAAATCTATTCCAAAAAATCTGGCCAGGGTCTCATACGATAATTAAAAGTCAGGAATTAGAAGGGATACATTTATGGTTTGCCAAGTCAGTTTCTGACCGCGCACTGATTTCGTTTTGACTATAACCGGAGCTAGGGACATGAAATTGATACAAGACCAGTGGCCATGGTTCAGGAACAAGTTAAACTAAAACATATTAAAAATTGAGAAATTTTTGTTTAGCCAATTTGTACAGAGTAACCGATCTTTACTGATCTATCAGTTTTAGACAGCAACTAGACATGTCAACTTATCAAGTTTATAAATCATGGCAATTAACGTTTTTAGATGTTAAAATGCAAATAAAATATGTCAAGGAACATATGAAATAACATAATCCAGAAGATAAAAGTCTAAATCAATTTCTAGTTCACTCTAGGTAATTATTTCTAGCATTAAAACAGTTTCGGTACACTTTAACGTATGAATCTTCGTTTAAACATATCGGGAGCATTACAAAAGCTTTTGATGCAATTCTTAAGTCTAACATGCATGATTTTTCACAAGAATTATAGTAGTGCACTTTTCATTAGCTAATTCAATAAACACATATCTCATAGAATTCGGATTTCAATTATAAACTAGTCAAAACTTCGATTTAGCATATCTTAAGCATACGATAACGAAATCAAGTTAAATCAAAGCCTAAAGTTAATAGTTTTTCGAAAGCTAAACATCTAAACATGTTAAATGATCAGATCAAAAGTCAACTCTCATCAGATCCTTGATAATACAATTCATTTTCCACGTAAACAATATCAATTGATCAAATTAACGGCTAACAACGAGTAATAACACAATCAATTGAGCACTAGACTTGATTACACTATGTAATTGAATAAAATTAGATTTAATTGAATTGGGGTTAGTGTAATTATACCTCAAAACACAATTTGTGTATACTAGCGCGTAGAGAAGGACGATTGGAGCAAGATTGATCAACGAGTAAGAGCAAACAAGCAAGTTTGATGGTTGATTTGTGTGTGTGTGTATGTGTGTGTGTGTGTGTGTGTTTGAAGTGAAGAAGAAGAGAGGGAGGAGGAATGAGCTGCACTCTTGTGGATGTAGGATAGAATGAGGGTGTAATAATTGTTTAGACAATTATCTAGTTAGTTATTTAGTGTTTAAAAACTAAAAGTCAACAAACATGGGCCTAAAACTAATAGTCAACATGCATGGGCTAATCATGGGATCAAGGATGATGATATATGAGGTCATGGCCATGTGGCCTCGGGCTCGGGTCTCGGGCTCGTTTTGTGTAAAAGCTTGTACTCGTGGTCCGTTTCAAGTGCCGTTTAGTCGTACCGAAGGCCCGGAACGCTAAACCGATCGTTAAAACGCAACCAAACGTTTAATTTATTAAAAATCCAATAAATTAAATATTTTTTAAAAAATTAATAATTAATAAATTAATTATTAAAATAAACCCGAGCATTTCGTTGCTCGAAAAGCAGTTATCAAAACCGTATCGTTTTTATCGTATTTCTTTATCCGAAATGTTTATTCGCATTAATATCAACCCATATTAATTATTGTAACCCTCCAAGGATCAAGTATGTATTTATTACACATAAACGCATAAAAGTCAAGTAATCGCCGTTAAATTAATTAACAGAAAGTTAACGGAAGTGACGGAAAAAGCAAGGTTGTTACATTACCCACCTGTTATTGAAAATTTCGTCCTGAAATTTTAGTGATCGTCCGCTGAAGTAGTTTCCTCGGGAAATAGTTGCGGGTATTTCAGTCTCATCTGATCTTCACGCTCCCACGTGAACTCTGGTCCTCTTCTCGTGTTCCACCGAACTTTAACGATAGAAATTCTGCTTTGTTTCAACTGTTTGACCTCACGACCCAAGATTTTGACAGGCTCTTCAATAAAATGAAGTTTGTCATCGATACGTAGTTCCTCTAATGGAATAATCAAATTCTCATCGGCTAAGCACTTCTTCAAGTTGGATACGTGAAAAATGTGGTGTATACCACTGAGTGCTTGTGGCAGTTCCAACCTGTAAGCTACCGGTCTGACTCTTTCGGTTATCTCGAATGGTCCAACATATCTAGGACTCAATTTACCTCGTTTTCCAAACCGTACGACACCCTTCCAAGGTGATACTTTAAGCATGACTTTGTCACCAACTTGGAATTCTATGTCATTCTGTCTAACATCCATGTAACTCTTTTGACGACTCCGAGCCGTTCTCAATCGTTCCTGAATCTGTAGAACTTTCTCAGTTGTCTCCTAAATAATCTCAGGACCTGTCAACTGACTATCCCCCAATTCACTCCAACAAACGGGAGATCTACATTTCCTGCCATGCAACGCTTCGAAAGGTGCAGCTTTTATGCTCACATGGTAGCTGTTATTGTATGAGAACTCAGCTAGTGGTAAGTACTTATCCCATCCGTTTCCAAAATCAATGACACATGCTCGCAACATGTCCTCAAAAGTCTGAATAGTTCGTTCGCTTTGGCCATTGGTCTGGGGGTGATATGTTGTACTCATATCTAAACAGGTCCCCATTGCTTTCTGTAATGACTGCCAAAACCTTGAAGTGAATCTGCTATCGCGATTGGATATAATAGATATAGGAACTCCATGCCTAGAGACGACTTCCTTAATGTAAACCTGAGCCAACTTCTCCATTTTATCAGTTTCTCTTATCGGTAAGAAGTGTGCAGACTTAGTGAGATGATCCACGATAACCCAAATAGTATCGTATCCTCCCACCGTTCTCGGCAGTTTCGTCCATGGTAATACCTTCCCACTTCCACTGGGGAATCTTTGGTTGAGTTAATAACCCTGATGGCTTCTGATGTTCAGCCTTGACTTTAGCGCAAGTCAAGCACTTTCCGACATAGGTAGCAATATCAGCTTTCAAATTTGGCCACCAATAAAACGCCTTCAAATCTTGGTACATTTTATCTGATCCCGGTTGAATTGAGTACCTTGACTTGTGTGCTTCTTCCAACACTAGTTCTCTCAATCCACCAAACTTTGGTACCCAGATTCGATTAGCAAAGTACCATATTCCGTCCTCCTTGATGTCAAATTTCTTATCCATTCCTCTGAGAAATTCAACATCGATATTTTCTTGCTTCATGGCTTCTCGTTGTGCTTCACGGATCTGTGATGTGAGATTTGTACGGACAACTATATTAAGAGCTTTAACCCTGAGGGGTTTCTCTCATTCCTTTCTGCTTAAAGCATCCGCCACAACATTCGCTTTGCCCGGATGGTATTGAAGTTCGCAGTTATAATCGTTAAGTAGTTCCATCCAACATCGTTGTCTCATGTTGAGCTGTTTCTGATCGAATATGTGCTATAAACTCTTATGGTCAGTGAAGATAGTAAACTTGGTTCCATACAGGTAGTGTCTCCACATTTTAAGTGCAAAGACAATAGCTCCTAATTCAAGGTCGTGCGTATTGTAGTTCTGCTCATGAATCTTTAACTGTCACAATCCATAAGCAATAACCTTATTTCGTTGCATGAGCACGTAACCCATTCCTTGACGTGAAGCATCACAATAAACAACAAAATCTTCACTTCCCTCGGGTAGAGACAATATCGGTGCAGTTGTTAATGAAATATCCCGTTCTTATTGATTAAAAATGTTCCATATTAATTGATTTCGTTGCGAGGTTTTGACCTCTATATGAGACGTTTTTCAAAGACTGCATTCATTTTTAAAACAAACCATAACCTTTATTTCATAAATAAAGGTTTAAAAAGCTTTACGTAGATTATTAAATAATGATAATCTAAAATATCCTGTTTACACACGACCATTACATAATGGTTTACAATACAAATATGTTACATCGAAATCAGTTTCTTGAATGCAGTTTTTACACAATATCATACAAACATGGACTCCAAATCTTGTCCTTATTTTAGTATGCAACAGCGGAAGTTCTTAGTATTCACCTGAGAATAAACATGCTTTAAACGTCAAAAAAAATGTTGGTGAGTTATAGGTTTAACTTATATATATCAAATCGTAACAATAGACCACAAGATTTCATATTTCAATACACATCCCATACATAGAGATAAAAATCATTCATATGGTGAACACCTGGTAACCGACATTAACAAGATGCATATATAAGAATATCCCCATCATTCCGGGACACCCTTCGGATATGATATAAATTTCGAAGTACTAAAGCATCCGGTACTTTGGATGGGGTTTATTAGGCCCAATAGATCTATCTTTAGGATTCGCGTCAATTAGGGTGTCTGTTCCCTAATTCTTAGATTACCAGACTTAATAAAAAGGGGCATATTCGATTTCGATAATTCAACCATAGAATGTAGTTTCACGTACTTGTGTCTATTTTGCAAATCATTTATAAAACCTGCACGTATTCTCATCTCAAAAATATTAGATTTTAAAAGTGGGACTATAACTCACTTTCACAGATTTTTACTTCGTCGGGAAGTAAGACTTGGCCACTGGTTGATTCACGAACCTATAACAATATATACATATATATCAAAGTATGTTCAAAATATATTTACAATACTTTTAATATATTTTGATGTTTTAAGTTTATTAAGTCAGCTGTCCTCGTTAGTAACCTACAACTAGTTGTCCACAGTTAGATGTACAGAAATAAATCGATAAATATTATCTTGAATCAATCCACGACCCAGTGTATACGTATCTCAGTATTGATCACAACTCAAACTATATATATTTTGGAATCAACCTCAACCCTGTATAGCTAACTCCAACATTCACATATAGAGTGTCTATGGTTGTTCCGAAATATATATAGATGTGTCGACATGATAGGTCGAAACATTGTACACGTGTCTATGGTATCTCAAGATTACATAATATACAATACAAGTTGATTAAGTTATGGTTGGAATATATTTGTTACCAATTTTCACGTAGCTAAAATGAGAAAAATTATCCAATCTTGTTTTACCCATAACTTCTTCATTTTAAATCCGTTTTGAGTGAATCAAATTGCTATGGTTTCATATTGAACTCTATTTTATGAATCTAAACAGAAAAAGTATAGGTTTATAGTCAGAAAAATAAGTTACAAGTCATTTTTGTAAAGGTAGTCATTTCAGTCGAAAGAACGACGTCTAGATGACCATTTTAGAAAACATACTTCCACTTTGAGTTTAACCATAATTTTTGGATATAGTTTCATGTTCATAATAAAAATCATTTTCTCAGAATAACAACTTTTAAATCAAAGTTTATCATAGTTTTTAATTAACTAACCCAAAACAGCCCGCGATGTTACTACGACGGCGTAAATCCGGTTTTACGGTGTTTTTCGTGTTTCCAGGTTTTAAATCATTAAGTTAGCATATCATATAGATATAGAACATGTGTTTAGTTGATTTTAAAAGTCAAGTTAGAAGGATTAACTTTTATTTGCGAACAAGTTTAGAATTAACTAAACTATGTTCTAGTGATTACAAGTTTAAACCTTTGAAAAAGATAGCTTTATATGTATGAATCGAATGATGTTATGAACATCATTACTACCTCAAGTTCCTTGGATAAACCTACTGGAAATAAGAAAAATAGATCTAGCTTCAAAAGTTCTTTGGATGTCTTGAAAGTTCTTGAAGCAGAATAATGACACGAAAACAATTTCAAGTAAGATTTCCACTCGAAATAAGATTGTTATAGTTACAGAAATTGAATTAAAGTTTGAATATGATTATTACCTTGTATTAGAAAGATAACCTACTGTAAGTAACAAAAGTTTCTTGATCTTGGATGATTACTTGGAATGGATTTAGAAAACTTGGAAGTAAATTTGCAATCTTGGAAGTATTCTTGATTTTATGAAACTAGAACTTTTGGAATTTATGAAGAACACTTAGAACTTGAAGATAGAACTTGAGAGAGATCAATTAGATGAATAAAATTGAAGAATGAAAGTGTTTGTAGGTGTTTTTGGTCATTGATGTATGGATTAGATATAAAGGATATGTAATTTTGTTTTCATGTAAATAAGTCATGAATGATTACTCATATTTTTGTAATTTTATGAGATATTTCATGCTAGTTGCCAAATGATGGTTCCCACATGTGTTAGGTGACTCACATGGGCTGCTAAGAGCTGATCATTGGAGTGTATATACCAATAGTACATACATCTAAAAGCTGTGTATTGTACGAGTACGAATACGGGTGCATACGAGTAGAATTGTTGATGAAACTGAACGAGGATGTAATTGTAAGCATTTTTGTTAAGTAGAAGTATTTTGATAAGTGTCTTAAAGTCTTTCAAAAGTGCATGAATACATATTAAAACACTACATGTATATACATTTTAACTGAGTCATTAAGTCATCGTTAGTCGTTACATGTAAATGTTGTTTTGAAACCTTTAGGTTAACGATCTTGTTGAATGTTGTTAACCCATTGTTTATTATAACAAATGAGATGTTAAATTGTTATATTATCATGATATTATGATATATAATATATCTTAGTATGATATATATACAGTTAAATGTCGTTACAACGATAATCGTTACATATATGTCTCGTTTCGAAATCATTAAGTTAGTAGTCTTATTTTTACATATGTATTTCATTGTTAATACACTTAATAATATATTTACTTATCATTTAACATAATTAACCAAGCGTATCAATATCTTAATATGATTCATATGTACCTAGTAAGACGTTGTTATAACGATAATCGGTATATATATCGTTTTCGAGTTTCTTAAATTAATAGTCTCATTTTTATGTATATAACTCATTGTTAAAATACCTAATGAGATACATACTTATAATAAAATCATGTTAACTATATATATAACCATATATATGTCATCGTATAGTTTTTACAAGTTTTAACGTTCGTGAATCACCGGTCAACTTGGGTGGTCAATTGTCTATATGAAACCTATTTCAATTAATCAAGTCTTAACAAGTTTGATTGCTTAACATGTTGGAAACACTTAATCATGTAAATAACAATTTCATTTAATATATATATAAACATGGAAAAGTTCGGGTCACTACAGTACCTACCCGTTAAATAAATTTCGTCCCGAAATTTTAAGCAGTTGGAGGTGTTGACGTATCTTCTGGAAATAAATGCGGGTATTTCTTCTTCATCTGATCTTCACGCTCCCAGGTGAACTCGGGTCCTCTACGAGCATTCCATCTAACCTTAACAATCGGTATATTGTTTTGTTTAAGTCTCTTAACCTCACGATCCATTATTTCGACGGGTTCTTCAATGAATTGAAGTTTTTCATTAATTTGGATTTCGTCCAACGGAATAGTGAGATCTTCTTTAGCAAAACATTTCCTCAAATTTGAGACGTAGAAAGTGTTATGTACAGCCGCGAGTTGTTGAGGTAGCTCCAGTTGGTAAGCTACTGGTCCGACACGATCTATAATCTTGAATGGTCCAATGTACCTTGGATTTAGTTTCCCCCGTTTACCAAATCGAACAACGCCTTTCCAAGGTGAAACCTTAAGCATGACCATTTCTCCAATTTCAAACTCTATATCTTTTCTTTTACTGTCCGCATAGCTCTTTTGTCGACTCTGGGCGGTTTTCAATCTGTGTTGAATTTGGATGATTTTCTCGGTAGTTTCTTGTATTATCTCCGGACCCGTAATCTGTCTATCCCCCACTTCACTCCAACAAATCAGAGACCTGCACTTTCTACCATAAAGTGCTTCAAACGGCGCCATCTCAATGCTTGAATGATAGCTGTTGTTGTAGGAAAATTCTGCTAACGGTAGATGTCGATCCCAACTATTTCTGAAATCAATAACACAAGCTCGTAGCATGTCTTCAAGCGTTTGTATCGTCCTTTCGCTCTGCCCATCAGTTTGTGGATGATAGGCAGTACTCATGTCTAGACGAGTTCCCAATGCTTGCTGTAATGTCTGTCAGAATCTTGAAATAAATCTGCCATCCCTATTAGAGATAATAGAGATTGGTATTCCATGTCTGGAGACGACTTCCTTCAAATACAGTCGTGCTAACTTCTCCATCTTGTCATCTTCTCTTATTGGCAGGAAGTGTGCTGACTTGGTGAGACGATCAACTATTACCCAAATAGTATCATAACCACTTGCAGTCCTTGGCAATTTAGTGATGAAATCCATGGTAATGTTTTCCCATTTCCATTCCGGGATTTCGTTGTTGAAGTAGACCTGATGGTTTCTGATGCTCAGCTTTGACCTTAGAACACGTCAAACATTCTCCTACGTATTTAGCAACATCGGCTTTCATACCCGGCCACCAAAAATGTTTCTTGAGATCCTTGTACATCTTCCCCGTTCCATGATGTATTGAGTATCTGGTTTTATGAGCTTCTCTAAGTACCATTTCTCTCATATCTCCAAATTTTGGTACCCAAATCCTTTCAGCCCTATACCGGGTTCCGTCTTCCTGAATATTAAGATGCTTCTCCGATCCTTTGGGTATTTCATCCTTTAAATTTCCCTCTTTTAAAACTCCTTGTTGCGCCTCCTTTATTTGAGTAGTAAGGTTACTGTGAATCATTATATTCATAGATTTTACTCGAATGGGTTATCTGTCCTTTCTTCTCAAGGCGTCGGCTACCACATTTGCCTTCCCCGGGTGGTAACGAATCTCAAAGTCATAATCATTCAACAATTCAATCCACCTACGCTGCCTCATATTAAGTTGTTTCTGATTAAATATGTGTTGAAGACTTTTGTGGTCGGTATATATAATACTTTTGACCCCATATAAGTAGTTCCTCCAAGTCTTTAATGCAAAAACAACCGCGCCTAATTCCAAATCATGCGTCGTATAATTTTGCTCGTGAATCTTCAATTGTCTAGACGCATAAGCAATCACCTTCGTCCGTTGCATTAATACACAACCAAGACCTTACTTTGATGCGTCACAATAAATCACAAAATCATCATTCCCTTCAGGCAATGACAATATAGGTGCCGTAGTTAGCTTTTTCTTCAATAATTGAAACGCCTTCTCCTGTTCATCCTTCCATTTAAATTTCTTCCCTTTATGCGTTAATGCAGTCAAGGGTTTTGCTATTTTGGAGAAATCTTGGATGAATCTTCTGTAGTAACCAGCCAATCCTAAAAATTGACGTATATGCTTCGGAGTTTTTGGGGTTTCTCACTTTTCAACGGTTTCGATCTTTGCCGGGTCCACCTGGATACCTTCTTTGTTCACTATGTGACCGAGGAATTGAACTTCTTCCAACCAAAATGCACACTTTGAAAACTTAGCGTACAGTTTTTCTTTCCTCAATACTTCTAGCACTTTTCTCAAATGTTCTTCGTGCTCTTGATCATTCTTTGAGTAAATAAGTATGTCATCGATGAAAACAATGACAAACTTGTCAAGATATGGCCCACACACTCGGTTCATAAGGTCCATGAACACAGCTGGTGCGTCAGTCAATCCAAACGGCATAACCATAAACTCGTAATGACCATAACGCGTCCTAAAAGCAGTTTTTGGAATATCATCCTCCTTTACTTGCATTTGTTGATATCCAGAACGTAAATCGATCTTCGAATAAACCGACGAGCCTTGTAGTTGATCAAATAAGTCGTCAATTCTCAGAAGTGGATAACGGTTTTTGATGGTAAGTTTGTTCAACTCTCTGTAGTCAATACACAACCTAAATGTACCATCCTTTTTCTTGACAAACAAAACAGGAGCTCCCCATGGTGATGTGCTTGGTTGAATGAAACCACGTTTTAATAGTTCTTGCAGTTGGCTTTGCAGTTCTTTCATCTCGCTCGGTGCGAGTCTATAAGGAGCACGAGCTATTGGTGCAGCTCCTGGTACAAGATCTATTTGAAATTCAATAGATCAATGTGGAGGTAGTCCCGGTAATTCTTTCGGAAATACATCTGGAAATTCTTTTGCGACGGGAACATCATTGATGCTCTTTTCTTTAGTTTGTACTTTCTCGACATGTGCTAGAACAGCATAGCAACCTTTTCTTATTAGTTTTTTTGCCTTCAAATTACTAATAAGATGTAGCTTCATGTTGCCCTTTTCTCCGTACACCATTAAGGGTTCTCCTTCTTCTTGTACAATGCGAATTGCATTTTTATAACATACGATATCTACTTTCACCTTCTTCAGCCAGTCCATGCCAACTATTACATCAAAACTCCCTAACTCTACTGGTATCAAATCAATCTTAAATATTTCGCTACGCAGTTTAATTTCTCGATTCCGGCATATATTATCTGCTGAAATTAATTTACTGTTTGCTAATTCGAGTAAAAATTTACTATCCAACGACGTCAATGGACAACTTAATTTAGCACAAAAATCTCTACTCATATAGCTTCTATCCGCACCCGAATCAAATAAAACGTAAGCAGATTTATTGTCAATAAGAAACGTACCCGTAACAAGCTTCGGGTCTTCCTGTGCCTCTGCCGCATTAATATTGAAAACTCTTCCGCGGCCTTGTCCATTCGTGTTCCCCTGGTTCGGGCTATTTCTAATAATGTGGCCCGGTTTTCCACATTTATAATAAACTACATTGGCATAACTTGCTCCGACACTACTTGCTCCGCCATTACTCGTTCCGACACCATTTATTCCTTTCGTTCTGTTAACCCTTGGTCCGTAGACCTCACACTTCACCACGCTATGACCATTTCTTTTACACTTGTTGCAAAATTTGGTGCAGAACCCCGAGTGATACTTTGCACACCTTTGGCATAGCTGCTTCTGATTGTTGTTGTTGTTGCGGTTATTATTGTTGTTGGGATGATTGTTGTAGTTGCTGTTGTTGTTGTTGTTATTGTTGTTGTTGTTGTTGTTGGGCCGTTTGTTGTAGTTGCGATTGATGTTGCGATTGTTGGGATAATTGTTGCGATTATTATTGTAATTGCTGTTGTTGTTGTATTGGTGATTCTTATCACCGTTTTCCTCCCACTTTCTTTTGACTTGCTTTACATTGGCCTCTTCAGCCGTCTGTTCTTTAATTCTTTCCTCAATCTGGTTCACTAGTTTGTGAGCCATTCTACATGCCTGTTGTATGGAGGCGGGCTCGTGTGAACTTATATCTTCTTGGATTCTTTCCGGTAATCCTTTCACAAACACGTCGATCTTCTCTTCCTCATCTTCGAACGCTCCCGGACACAATACGCACAATTCTGTGAATCGTCTTTCGTACGTGGTAATATCAAATCCTTGGGTTCGTAACCCTCTAAGTTCTATCTTGAGCTTATTGACCTCGGTTCTGGGATGGTACTTCTCGTTCATCAAGTGCTTGAATGCTGACCACGGTAGTGCGTACGCATCATCTTGTCCCACTTGCTCTAGATAGGTATTCCACCATGTTAACGCAGAACCTGTGAAGGTATGCATAGCGTACTTCACTTTGTCCTCTTCAGTACACTTACTTATGGCAAACACCGATTCGACCTTCTCGGTCCACCGTTTCAATCCGATCGGTCCTTTGGTTCCATCAAATTCCAAAGGTTTACAGGCAGTGAATTCTTTGTAGGTACATCCTACACGATTTCTTGTACTGCTAGATCCAAGGTTATTGTTGATATGTAGTGCAGCCTGTACTGCGGCTATGTTTGAAGCTAGAAAAGTATGGAATTCCTCTTCATTCATATTCACGGTGTGTCGAGTAGTCGGTGCCATTTCCTTCAAAATAGTCAAATGGAACAAGTTAATCGTACAAAATATTAAGAGTAGTTAATAGTATTTCGTAGCATAATATGAACTCATTTATAAAAGCTTTTTCTTCATATTAGCGTTTTATAAGTTTAAATTCGGGTAGTACCTACCCGTTAAGTTCATACTTAGTAGCTAATATACAACTCAACTACTACAATTCTATATGAAAAACTGATTATAATAATATTTCACGTTCAAACTTTTATACAATATTTTACAAACTTACAATACCGCTTATTTTACATAAAGCATGAAATATAGCACACAATGTCATAACCCGACCTTATCCTTAAGGACAAATACAATAACATATGATTTCATTGCGAGGTATTGACCTCTATATGCGACGTTTTTCAAAAACTACATTCGTTTTTATAATACACACCATAACTTTTATTACAAATACAAGGTTTAAACAAGATAATAATGATTATCGTTTAGCGATAATCTTAGACTTACAAACTTTACATGTGATAATAACAATACGACTTCCAACATATTTTACATTACAAATCCTCCGATATGCAGTTTTATTTTTGACACAAATATGCATACTCAAGATCTTGCTTAAATTCAACATGTTGCAGCGGAAGCTTTTAGTTATCACCTGAGAATAAACATGCTTAAAACGTCAACATAAAGTTGGTGAGATATAGGTTTAATGCCGGCAGCGTTATGAATATAGACCACAAGATTTCATATATAAACGTTTTAATAAAAATATTCTAAGTTGTTGAGCACTTGATAACCATACTTAACATTTAATCAACGTCGCATATTCCCTTTATTATGAAATCTTACTACACCGTACCAAGTGTAGTCACGAAATGAAGTACTGTGCAACCATTGAATACTGGTCGTCCAGTCCGGTTGGGGTTGTCAGGCCCGATAGATCTATCAACAGGATTCGCGTTTACAATACCTCATGTAAATAGTAGTTACCAAGTTACAGGGAAGTATGCCAGTGGTACAACTCAACGTAGAATATATATTTTTAATCACTTGTGTCCATAACGTAAATCATAAAATGCATGTATTCTCATCCCGAAATATTTAGAGTTTAAAAGTGGGACTATATACTTACCTTTTCCTTGAAGGTATTTAACTCGACTTGGTCTCCGATAGATATCACGAACCTAACCATATATATAATATATCAACATATTTTCTTTTCAAGTAATCGTTACATATATATATACTTATAATACTTTTAATATTTTCTTAGTCCGTAGTTAGCAGTCTGTTGTTAATGGTCCACAATTAGTTGCTCAATAAAATAAATAAAGACCCCATCGTATTCGTATTGATCAGAATTAATCTCGACCCATGGTACCATGTTGTCAAATGACGTGTTGCGTACATAAAGTACCGTGTTGTCAGATGACGTGTTGCGTACAATCATGAGGTCTTATGATTAATCTTCTCGTGTTGTTTACGGGTGGTCCTGAAATATATAAAATCAAATCATAAGTAAATATATATTAAATATTATGTTAATTAGCCAAGATATGATTAATCCGATTTTTTTTCATAATATGATATATTACAGGTTTTGAAGTGTTTTAAAAATCAAATTAGAAGGATCTATTTAGTTTGCGAACAGGTTTGAAATCATTCAAACTATGTTCTTGTTGTTAAAAATTTTATAACACAAAATAAGATAGCTATATAAATATGAATCGAATAAGATTATGAATAAGGTTACTACCTCAAGTTACTTGGATAAAGCTACTGGAAAAGATAGAAAATAATCTTGATCAAACTTTCTTATGATGATTATAGGTTGTTTATGAAGCTAGTTCTTCATGAGTATTTGCTGAGATTGTGAAGAACACTTAGAGTTCCTAAGAGTGTGTTTTTGGTTAGAGAAAGATGGTTGTAAGAATGAAATGAAAAACCAAGGTAATGGTGATACTTATAGGACAGTCTGGTTGTTGAGGGAACAAGGACAAATTATTGTGTTGAATTTTTGAGTAATAATGTATGCTAGCTTACAAATAAGATTCCCTCTTATCTAGGGCAGATCTAAGGCTGATAAGGATATTGATTTGATGTGTATTTACCAATAGTAAATACGTATAGATGATGGGTATGATACGGTAAAAGAAGCTCAAAATCGGGCTTTTATTTTGGGTCCAACCGGGCCAAAAATAAAATTTTAAGACATTTTTAATAAAGCAATGTTAGCCCAAAAAAAAAAATTTCCAAGCTGACCTGGCAGCTCGACCCCAGTCAGGGGCTCTGCCCCTTGGATCCCGCCAGGGGTTGCCACCCCTTGGACCCCGCTTATCGGGGGCGCTGCCCCCGAACCCCCGTCATAATCAAGATAAGTTCAAACAAGTGTGCACTCCACACTTCCCCAAACTTGTTCGATATTTATCAAGATTATTTTGGTTACAAATTAATCCCATTACACTTAAATCATATTGGTGACATAAATCACAACACATTATAGATTGTAAGTATATATGTCAAAGAACGTTACATATAGTTATCGTTTTGAAAACTTAAGTTAGTGGTCTCAAAGTATACTTATAACTCATTGTTGTTAGTTCACAATGAAATGTTAAACCATCCTTAAATCATGTTAAATATGTATAGATATGTACATATACATAATCGTATAATTATCGTGTGTTATATAGTTCGTGATATCATCGGTCAAATTGGACGGTCAAACGTTGTGCAAAACTCTTTTCAAAAATATAAGTCTCAACAGTTTGGATTGCTTATCATGTTGGTAAGGTTTAATTTAGGTAAATATTAATCTCATAAGTATAGAACGATCGGAAAATTCCGGGTTGTTACACACAATAACTTTGATACATGATAGTTGTGAAGATAATTCTAGCTAGTACACAAGTCGTTCAGCAAAGGCAATAAAGACACGTAATTCATACGTCCAGAAACAAGTCATGCATTCTGGTTTTACTAGGTCTACTTCCCATCCTTGGTCTTGTGGAACATAACCGTTATGGCCGTTGATAAGACAGCATGTTGTAACGTCGTCAAAGGGACGAGGGTTATGTAATGACCAACAGTCTCGTAATAACCTAAAAACCCCATTTCTTACCCCAATTACCGACTCCGTCACTTGTGGGAACGTTTTGTTTAATAGCTGTAGCCCGATGTTCTTTTTCTCACTTTGGTGAGAAGCGAACATTACTAACCCGTAAGCATAGCATGCTTCTTTATGTTGCATGTTAGCTGCTTTTTCTAATTCATGAAGTCCTATATTCGGATACATTGAGTCAAAATAATTTCTTAACCCGTTGCGTAAAATAGCATTTGGGTTCCCCGCAATATATGCGTCAAAGTAAACACATCGTAACTTATGGGTTTCCCAATGTGATATCCCCCATCTTTCAAACGAAAGTCTCTTATAAACCAAGACATTCTTGGAACGTTCTTCGAATGTCTTACAAACTGATCTCGCCTTAAATAGTTGTGCCGAGGAATTCTGACCGACTCTAGACAAGATTTCATCAATCATGTCTCCGGGTAGGTCTCTTAAAATATTGGGTTGTCCTAATACTAGCTGTCGTTTTCCACAATGGTTTAGAAAAACCTGGTGGTTTAGAGGTTCCCGGGTCATTGTTACAACTTAAGGACTTCGGGGGTTGACGATACATATAAAGTTCATCGGGGTTGGAATTAGATTTCTCTATTTTTATGCCCTTTCCCTTATTATTTTCTTTTGCTTTTTTAAATTCAGTTGGGGTAATTTCTATAACATCATCGGAATTCTCGTCGGAATCCGATTCATTGGAGAATTGGTAATCCTCCCAATATTTTGCTTCCTTGGCAGAAACACAATTGACCATAATTAACCTTGGTCGGTTGGTTGAGGATTTTCTTTTACTTAACCGTTTTATTTTTTCCCCCATCGGTTCTATTTCCTCCTCCGGTTCCTCCTCTTCCGGTTCTGATTCTTCTTCCGGTTCTGATTCTTCTTCCGGTTCTTCTTCGGGAACTTGTGAATCAGTCCAATATATATTCGACTCTTCGTTATTATTAGGTGAGTCAATGGGATTTGTGCTAGAGGTAGACATCTATCACACAATATCAAACATGTTAAGAGATTAATATATCACATAATATATACATGTTAATAATATATAGTTTCCAACAAAAATGTTAAGCAATCATTTTTAAAGAAAACACGGACGAAGTCCAGACTCACTAATGCATCCTAACAAACTCGATAAGATACACTAATGCAAATTTTCTGGTTCTCTAAGACCAACGCTCGGATACCAACTGAAATGTCCCGTTCTTATTGATTAAAAACATTCCATATTAATTGATTTCGTTGCGAGGTTTTGACCTCTATATGAGATGTTTTTCAAAGACTGCATTCATTTTTAAAACAAACCATAACCTTTATTTCACAAATAAAGGTTTAAAAAGCTTTACGTAGATTATCAAATAATGATAATCTAAAATATCCTGTTTACACACGACCATTACATAATGGTTTACAATACAAATATGTTACATCGAAATCAGTTTCTTGAATGCAGTTTTTACACAATATCATACAAACATGGACTCCAAATCTTGTCCTTATTTTAGTATGCAACAGCGGAAGCTCTTAGTATTCACCTGAGAATAAACATGCTTTAAATGTCAACAAAAATGTTGGTGAGTTATAGGTTTAACCTATATATATCAAATCGTAACAATAGACCACAAGATTTCATATTTCAATACACATCCCATACATAGAGATAAAAATCATTCATATGGTGAACACCTGGTATAACCGACATTAACAAGATGCATATATAAGAATATCCCCATCATTCCGGGACACCCTTCGGATATGATATAAATTTCGAAGTACTAAAGCATCCGGTACTTTGGATGGGGTTTGTTAGGCCCAATAGATCTATCTTTAGGATTCGCATCAATTAGGGTGTCTGTTCCCTAATTCTTAGATTACCAGACTTAATAAAAAGGGGCATATTCGATTTCGATAATTCAACCATAGAATATAGTTTCACGTACTTGTGTCTATTTTGCAAATCATTTATAAAACCTGCACGTATTCTCATCCCAAAAATATTAGATTTTAAAAGTGGGACTATAACTCACTTTCACAGATTTTTACTTCGTCGGGAAGTAAGACTTGGCCACTGGTTGATTCACGAACCTATAGCAATATATACATATATATCAAAGTATGTTCAAAATATATTTACAATACTTTTAATATATTTTGATGTTTTAAGTTTATTAAGTCAGCTGTCCTCGTTAGTAACCTACAACTAGTTGTCCACAGTTAGATGTACAGAAATAAATCGATAAATATTATCTTGAATCAATCCACGACCCAGTGTATACGTATCTCAGTATTGATCACAACTCAAACTATATATATTTTGGAATCAACCTCAACCCTGTGTAGCTAACTCCAACATTCACATATAGAGTGTCTATTGTTGTTCCGAAATATATATAGATGTGTCGACATGATAGGTCGAAACATTTTATATGTGTCTATGGTATCTCAAGATTACATAATATACAATACAAGTTGATTAAGTTATGGTTGGAATAGATTTGTTATCAATTTTCACGTAGCTAAAATGAGAAAAATTATCCAATCTTGTTTTACCCATAACTTCTTCATTTTAAATCCGTTTTGAGTGAATCAAATTGCTATGGTTTCATATTGAACTCTATTTTATGAATCTAAACAGAAAAAGTATAGGTTTATAGTCAGAAAAATAAGTTACAAGTCGTTTTTGTAAAGGTAGTCATTTCAGTCGAAAGAACGACGTCTAGATGACCATTTTAGAAAACATACTTCTACTTTGAGTTTCACCATAATTTTTGGATATAGTTTCATGTTCATAATAAAAATCATTTTCTCAGAATAACAACTTTTAAATCAAAGTTTATCATAGTTTTTAATTAACTAACCCAAAACAGCCCGCGGTGTTACTACGACGGCGTAAATCTGGTTTTACGGTGTTTTTCGTGTTTCCAGGTTTTAAATCATTAAGTTAGCATATCATATAGATATAGAACATGTGTTTAGTTGATTTTAAAAGTCAAGTTAGAAGGATTAACTTTTATTTGCGAACAAGTTTAGAATTAACTAAACTATGTTCTAGTGATTACAAGTTTAAACATTCGAATAAGATAGCTTTATATGTATGAATCGAATGATGTTATGAACATCATTACTACCTCAAGTTCCTTGGATAAACCTACTAGAAATTAGAAAAATAGATCTAGCTTCAAAGGATCCTTGGATGGCTTGAAAGTTCTTGAAGCAGAATCTTGACACGAAAACAATTTCAAGTAAGATTTCCACTCGAAATAAGATTGTTATAGTTATAGAAATTGAATTAAAGTTTGAATATGATTATTACCTTGTATTAGAAAGATAACCTACTATAAGTAACAAAAGTTTCTTGATCTTGGATGATTACTTGGAATGGATTTAGAAAACTTGGAAGTAAACTTGCAATCTTGGAAGTATTCTTGATTTTATGAAACTAGAACTTTTGGAATTTATGAAGAACACTTAGAACTTGAAGATAGAACTTGAGAGAGATCAATTAGATGAAGAAAATTGAAGAATGAAAGTGTTTGTAGGTGTTTTTGGTCGTTGGTGTATGGATTAGATATAAAGGATATGTAATTTTGTTTTCATGTAAATAAGTCGTGAATGATTACTCATATTTTTGTAATTTTATGAGATATTTCATACTAGTTGCCAAATGATGGTTCACACATGTGTTAGGTGACTCACATGGGCTGCTAAGAGCTGATCATTGGAGTGTATATACCAATAGTACATACATCTAAAAGCTGTGTATTGTACGAGTACGAATACGGGTGCATACGAGTAGAATTGTTGATGAAACTAAACGAGGATGTAATTGTAAGCTTTTTTGTTAAGTAGAAGTATTTTGATAAGTGTCTTGAAGTCTTTAAAAAGTGTATGAATACATATTAAAACACTACATGTATATACATTTTAACTGAGTCGTTAAGTCATCGTTAGTCGTTACATGTAAATGTTGTTTTGAAACCTTTAGGTTAACGATCTTGTTGAATGTTGTTAACCCATTGTTTATTATAACAAATGAGATGTTAAATTGTTATATTATCATGATATTATGATATATAATATATCTTAGTATGATATATATACAGTTAAATGTCGTTACAACGATAATCGTTACATATATGTCTCGTTTCGAAATCATTAAGTTAGTAGTCTTATTTTTACATATGTATTTCATTGTTAATACACTTAATAATATATTTACTTATCATTTAACATAATTAACCAAGTGTATCAATATCTTAATATGATTCATATGTACCTAGTAAGACGTTGTTATAACGATAATCGTTATATATATCGTTTTCGAGTTTCTTAAATTAATAGTCTCATTTTTATGTATATAACTCATTATTAAAATACCTAATGAGATACATACTTATAATAAAATCATGTTAACTATATATATAACCATATATATGTCATCGTATAGTTTTTACAAGTTTTAACGTTCGTGAATCACCGGTCAACTTGGGTGGTCAATTGTCTATACGAAACCTATTTCAATTAATCAAGTCTTAATAAGTTTGATTGCTTAACATGTTGGAAACACTTAATCATGTAAATAACAATTTCATTTAATATATATATAAACATGGAAAAGTTCGGGTCACTACAGTTAACTTCTTCTTCAACAACTGAAATGCAGTTTTTTGCGGTTCTGACCACTCATACTTCTTGCCCTTATGAGTCAACGCGGTTAATGGTCGGACAATCTTAGAGAATCCCTCAATGAATCTCCTGTAGTAACCAGCTAAACCCAAAAATTGTCGGATCTGAGTTGGCCTCTTTAGAGTTTCCTAATTCTTAACCGACTCAATCTTTGTTCGATCGACCTGTATTCCATTGGCCCCTACAACATGGCAAAGAAATTGTATCTCTGGTAACTAAAAGTCACACTTAGAGAACTTTGCATACAACTGCTCTTTTCTAAGCATGGTCAATATCGATCGTAGATGTTGTTCGTGCTCTTCCTTGTTCTTGGAGTACACCAATATATCATCAATAAACACAATGACGAATTTATCTAGGTATGGCTTACACACACGCTTCATGAGGTCTATGAACACTGCTGGTGTTTTCGTCAAACCAAACGGCATCACTGTAAACTCATAATGTCCATAGCGTGTTCTAAACGCCGTCTTCGGGACATCAGTTTCTTTGACTCTCATTTGGTGATACCCAGATCTTAAATCAATCTTTGAATAACAACTCGATCCTTGTAGTTGATCAAATAAGTCATCAATCCTCAGTAGCGGATACCGATTCTTGATTGTCAACTTGTTCAATTCTCTGTAGTCGATACACAACCTCATCGACCCATCTTTCTTTTTAACAAACAAAACAAGAGCTCCCCAAGGTGAAGAACTCGGTTGGATGAATCCCTTGTCTAACAACTCCTGCAATTGGCTAGATAACTCTTAAAGCTCTGGGGGTGCAAGTCTGTACGGTGCGCGAGCCACAGTTGCCGCTCCTGGCACTAAATCTATCTGAAACTCAACTTCTCGATGCGGTGGGAGACCAGGTAACTCCTCTGGAAAAACTTCAAGAAATTCCTTAACTATAGGAACGTCTTCGGGTCTCTTTTCATCAGGTACAATTTGGTTTACATGAGCCATAAACGCGATACATCCCTTTCTCACATATCTCTGAACTTTCAAGCAGTTAATGAGATGTAATTGTGAACTGTTCTTCTCTCCATAAATCATCATAGGTTCACCATCAACAATAGGAATACGAAGAGCCTTTAGGTCACAGACCACCTCGGCTTTGTTATTAGCTAACCAGTCCATTCCAACCACAAGGTTAAAACTTCCCAGTTTAATAGGTATCACATCAATGCTAAAAGGCTTACCCACTAACATCAAAGTACAACCGCAATAAATTTTATCGGCTCTCATCAAGCTACCATTCCCTAGTTCTATGGAATACACGTTATCTAGGGGAGAAACGGGATTTTTAACATTGTAACAGACATCCTTAGATATAAAACTTTTATCAGCACCAGAGTCAAACAAAACATAAACATGTTGATCATTGAGTGAAAACATACCTGTGACTAGCTTCGGATCATCACGAGCTTCCACGGAATTGATGTTGAACGCCCTGCCTCGAGCATTCCCATTGTTGTTGTTCTTCGGACAGTCCCTCTTGAAATGGCCCAACTGTCCACAACCATAACAGTTCTTACCATTACCAGCATTGTTCGCATTGCTTGCAATGTTGTTGTTGTTGGTGTTGCCGTTGAGGTAAACCTTACAATCTTTCGCCAAATGGCCAAACTTCTTGCACTGGTCACAAATTAGAACAGCACAGTTTCCAGTGTGATGCTTGCCACACTTTTGACATTGTGGCTTTTTACCCTTATACCCGAAGTTAGTTACGGCGACCCCAGTGTCGTTGCGGTAAGTATCTTGCTTCTTAAATTGCTGTTAGTTAAAATTCTTATCTTGACCACCATTCCACTTCCTCTTACCATCATTGGACTTATTCTCATTCACTGTAGTACCCTTCCCTCTCTGGGCAATCTGGTCCAATAACAAACTAGCCATGTCAATAGCTTCTTGCACGTTTGCGGGTTTAGAAGTAGTGACCCTGCCTTGAATATTCTCACTTAGACCTTCGATGTACAGTTTAACCTTTCGCTTCTCAGGAGTAACCATTTTAGGACACATTAGCACCAGCTCAAAGAACCTCTTGTTATAGGCGGTGAGATCATTGCCTACTAACTTCAATTCTCGGAACTCGGGTTCCATTTTCTTAATCTCGTTCCGTGAACAATACTCCTCTATCATTCTTTGCTTCAAAGTTTCCCAAGGTAGGGCATAAGCTTGATCATGACCCAGGGATTGAGCATAGTTGTTCCACCAAGTGAGCGCACTATCTGACAGTGTGCCCGTAGCAAAATCTACCCGGTCATTATCATTACACCCGCTGATGCAAAAAACCAACTCAAGCTTTTCAAACCAACGAGTGAGACCAACTGGTCCCTCAGTTCCGTTAAAAGGATGCGGGTTGCAACTAGTAAATGTCCTGTAAGAACATCCATTAAGGCCTTGAGTGCCGTTCCCATTGGTGTTGCTCGAACCGCCGCAATCATTGCTGTTGCGGCCGTTGTTGAATTCTCTCAGTAGTTCAAGTAGTTCAGCTCTCTCGGCTGCAATACCTTCAGCAACCAATATCCTGATCTGAGCAACGGTTGATTCCTTCGGAGGCATCTTCAACACAGAAAACACACTAGGTCAGTGTCAAAACAACGCTATATGAAAATATACTAGCAACGGGTGTTGAAGACTAGTAAATAATAATAGTACGAAAAGATTCGTAAGTAGTGAGAAGTAGTGTAAGTAGTACTAGTAGTAGTAGTAGTGATAGTAGTGATAGTAGTGTCACTAGTGATAGTAGTGGTAGTAGTGACACTAGTGGTAATAGTAGTGGAACTAGTGTTCTGTAGTGATAGCAATGGTAGTAGCACTAAGTAGTAACAATGATATCATGGCAGTATCACATAACACAAGTATTATAATCATACAATGTTATTGAATACAGGATAGTACCGCATGCAATAAAAGATAATAATCATTAATCGCATAATCCACCATTATTAATATTAAAAATCTAAAAAGTAATAAACCAAATCCCAAAAGTAATAAAACCAAACAATAATCATAATGTGCTAGTAGCCCAGTTTAAAACACCAGGTAAGTCTTATATAATCAAATAAAGAAAGGATGGTGGATGAAAAAGAAAAGAAAGCTAATGGTCGAATGACCCTTCACTTCCTCTTCTGACGGGTACAGGAGGCAGGTCCATCATTCCTCGGCCTATCACGTTCTACCTCTAACACAGCAACCCTGGCAGTCAAGGCTGCTATCAATCTCTCCATCTCGAAGAACATTGCTTCAGTCTCATACGTATAAGTGTTTATGGACGTGACCCTTGAGTCCAAACTATCAAGGTCATCAGGGTGCGGGTATGTCCTTGCAATATCACTTAAAGCGTTAACACGGTCAACTACATCCCTGTTTCGGTTAGTATGAATCAAATCCAGTGCATAAAGGTTAACGGGATTGTTAGGTATCTGGTGCGGAGCAGGTGCTGGTGCATGAGAAGGTGCATTGGCATCAACCACACTTGAATTGCTGTTATTTCTGAAATTCTGTGACATCTATCTCACAAGACAAGTACACATAGAAAACAGATTAGTCAAAACACATAACGTTAGTCATAAAGTACTCATGTAATGACTAAGTCCTGGTCATAGTCTAGACTCACTAAGGTGTCCTAATGACCAAATCAGACACACTAATGCAAGTCCTAGTTTATCTACGAACCATTAGCTCTGATACCATATATAACACCCCACCAGATTACCATCTGACGGCGCGTTAATTAAGGTCCCACAGTTAATAGTTACGCCCTCTATATGAGACGTTTAAAGCAATCACATTTAATTTTATTAAAAGTTGACTTCAAAACATAAGTCAATAAATTCCAAAATAGAAACACTGTTGTGATCGTAACCACAAGCCAACAATATTTAAATAGTTACAAAAGTTTTAAATGCGAAAGTAATTAATGTTCTTTAAATAATATGCTGACTCCACGGCCAGACCATGCAGCAAACACAGCAGAAGTCTAACTCTTAAGGACCTGAGAATAAAACAAGTAAAAACAGGTCAACAAATAATGTTGGTGAATCTACATGTTTAAAATAATGTAACAGTATCTGAAAAACAGTTATCAAAAAAATAGTTTAAGTTCCTTGACTACGAGATTTTACAAGTACAACTCCAAGTTGCGAAGCGTTTGCATAATCTATGAGCACCTGAATACTAGCAATGACCCGAGTATAGAATCTACTATACCCGCCTTTACCTCATAAAAATGTTATACACTTGTACGAGTGTATCTAATATTCAAAGTAAATGCACCACAATTAATATTGTAGGGTGAGGTTGTCAACCTAACGGATCCGTCTATCTAAATTGTGCTTACACCGAAGGTATTTAAAGTATTCAAGCTAGAGACTTTGTGTACAAACTCAATATGCAGATATAGTACTCGTGTCAATACAAAAAGCATTTGATAATGTAAGTATAACGGCGTGTATTCTCATCCCTGAAAATATGTAAAAAGCGGGACTGTAGACTCACCTTTGAATAAAGCTCGGATTGAAAAGTGGACAAATAACTTGTACGATTTAGTGCCGAGTAATGCAACCTAAGTATACGTATTCAGGTTGGTCAATATATATGTCTTAAGTAAATGTGGTTTCATAGTGTAAGTTGTCTTATTGCTCGACTCGACGCGTTTCAAAGTAAAAGTCAACATATAGTCAACTAGATCATGCAAGTCAAACAAAGTCAACCAAAGTTCAAACCAAAAGTCAAACTTGGCCAAAGTAGTCAACTAAGGTCAAAATCAGCAAGTTCATGTCAAATGTTGGTCAACATGTCAAACCTAAGTCAAACAACACATTTTAGGTCATACATGGTCAATTTCACAATTTCAGTTTATCGTTGTGCACAAAGTTCATGTACATGTAGCAAACTTAGCATATTATCTCATAGTAAAAAATTCATGCAAACATGGAAAACTCCATATCATAAGTATACTCAAAATCAATTCCAAAAAGTCCAGCCAGGGTCTCATACGATAATTAAAAGTCAGGAATCAGAAGGGATACATTTATGGTTTGCCAAGTCAGTTTCAGACCGCGCACTGATTTCGTTTTGGCTATAACCGGAGCTAGGGACACGTAATTGATACAAGACCAGTGGCCATGGTTCAGGGACAAGTTAAATAAAACATATTAAAAATCGAGAAATTTTTGTTTAGCCAATTTGTACAGACTAACCGATCTTTACTGATCTATCAGTTTTGGACAGCAACTAGACATGTCAAATTATCAAGTTTATAACTCATGGCAATTAACGTTTTCAGATGTTAACATACAAATGAAATATGTCAAGGAACATATGAAATAACATAATCCAGAAGATAAAAGTCTCAATCAATTTCTAGTTCACTCTAGGTAATTATTTCTAGCATTAAAACAGTTTCGGTACACTTTAACGTATGAATCTTCGTTTAAACATATCGGGAGCATTACAAAAGCTTTTGATGCAATTCTTAAGTCTAACATGCATGATTTTTCACAAGAATTACAGTAGTACACTTTTCATTAGCTAATTCAGTAAACACATATCTAAGAGAATTTGGATTTCAATTATAAACTAGTCAAAACTTCGATTTAGCATATCTTAAGCATACTGTAACGAAATCAAATGAAATCAAAGCCTAAAGTTAATACTTTTTTGAACGCTAAACATCTAAACATGTTAAATGATCAGATCAAAAGTGAACTCTCATCAGATCCTTGAGAATACAATTCATTTTTCATGTAAACAATATCAATTGATCAAATTAACGACTAACAACGAGTAATAACACAATCAATTGAGCACTAGACTTGATTACACTATGTAATTGAATATAATTAGATTTAATTGAATTGGGGTTAGTGTAATTATACCTCAAAACACAATTTGTGTATACTAGCGCGTAGAGAACGACGATCAGAGCAAGATTGATCAACGAGTAAGAGCAAACAAGCAAGTTTGATGGTTGATTTGTGTGTGTGTGTTTGAAGTGAAGAAGAAGAGAAGGAGGAGGAATGAGCTGCACTCTTGTGGATGTAGGATAGAATGAGGGTGTAATAATTGTTTAGACAATTATCTGGTTAGTTATTTAGTGTTTAAAAACTAAAAGTCAACAAACATAGGCCTAAAACTAATAGTCAACATGCATGGGCTAATCATGGGATCAAGGGATGATGATGTATGAGGTCATGGCCATGTGGCCTCGGGCTCGGGTCTCGGGCTCGTTTTTTGTAAAAGCTTGTACTCGTGGTCCGTTTCAAGTGCCGTTTAGTCGTACCGAAGGCCCGGAACGCTAAACCAATCGTTAAAACGCAACCAAACGTTTAATTTATTAAAAACCCAATAAATTAAATATTTTTAAAAAAAATAATAATTAATAAATTAATTATTAAAATAAACCCGAGCGTTTCGTTGCTCGAAAATCCGTTATCAAAACTGTATCATTTTTATCGTATTTCTTTATCTGAAATGTTTATTCGCATTAATATCAACCCATATTAATTATTGTAACTCTCCAAGGATCAAGTATGTATTTATTACACATAAACGCATAAAAGTCAAGTAATCGCCGTTTAATTAATTAACAGAAAGTTAACGGAAGTGATAGAAAAAGCAGGGTTGTTACAGATTTCATCAGCTAGCTCTTCTTGTGGAGCCTTGTTCTCAGCTTCAACTGACTCTGCATTCTCCGTATCGTTTTCACTATCATATGCCAGAGCAGCAAGCTGTTCCAATGTAAACTCACTTGGTGGATTGTCCCCCTTTTCTGTATCATTAAAAACATTTGAATAATTCATATAATATTCAGCAGTAAAGACCTCACCATATTCATTAAAACTTCGAATAGGTATCACTAACGGTATTTCAAAAGAGGGTCCTCCAGTTCCAGCATCTTCTTCTTCATCTTTTTCATCACCTCCACCCAAATCAGAGGAATATTCTTCTCCTCTCACCTTAATCAATTTTGTTTTACCCGAGGTAAGCTGTTCAATCTTTTCATTCATCGCTTTCAACTTCAACTTGTTCTCACTCTTAATCGCTAAAACTTTCTTTCTCAACTTATTCGTCCTTCCCTTCTGACGGTCTAACCTTTCACTTAACTTCTTGTTCTCTTCAACTAGCGACTCAATCTGTGCTTCACTGATCTTCTTCTCCTCGGTGGCTTGATTCTCCAGATTGGTTATTTTGGTGATCAAAGACAACAGTAGATTTTGTTGTGTCTTGAATTCTGATGGCATGATCTGAGGTGTTGTGGGGGCAGGCCTTGGTGCGGTAACAGCAGCTCTTACATCCTTCATGAAACCGGATGGTTGTCTCTGAGCCTGTTGCTTGAAACCTCCTTGAGATGACCTTTGAGGTGAATCAAACTGATGTTTAGTTCTCTTCTCCTTCTTCTTCGGTTGTTCAATCATCTGTTCTTTACCTTTCCTCTTCCTTTGTTTCAAACTAACATCTTCTTCAGTTGCTTCATCATCACCCTCAATAATTTCATCATTAACATTACCTCCTCCTTGAACTTCACCTGTACCTCTCTGATTATCACCTTGACCTTCCTCCTTATCAGTAACTTCATAGTTAGAGTCGGAATCATCATTCCTCCAAGCATTACCAGCCAGGCATCAATAATTTTCTTTGATCAGATGACAAATAAGCTTTCTGTCAAAATCAGGCTTTAAATCCTCGTATCTTGTCTCCTCCATCCTTTGAAAAGTTATCGGATTCATTGGCTTAAGGTGAATAATATCTTCTTCAAGCTTAGTGTGACGATCGCTCCAAATCCATATGGACGAACACGTCATTCATCGATTTCATTGCGAGGTATTTGACCTCTATATGATACGTTTTGTAAACATTGCATTCTTTTGAAAAGGCACACCATAAATGAATATTTAAATCAAAGGTTCGACATCTGATGATTTCTACATATAGACAATCACCGTAATATAATAGTTTACAATGATACTTCCATTGACAATGCAGTCAAAATAAGATACATGGTGATGATTTGGTGAATGCAACGTTTCCTTGAAAAATGTGTAATGTAAGACTCCATGCACATAGCTTGTCTAACATATAGGCAAACAGCGGAAGACTTCTAGGAAACCTGAGAATAAACATGCTAACAAGTGTCAACACAAAGGTTGGTGAGTTCATAGTTTTAATGTTTCGTATAGTCTGTATATAAAGGTGGATCACAAGATTTTAGTTGTTTCATCCAGAAACGTTTATCAAAATATTCTACAAGATTGAGCACCCTGGTAACTAAACTTTAACGTATATATAATAAGTACCCCTGTTAACATACATGCAACCAACATGTACAATACACGCAAACCAACGTATATTAAACTCAAATAGCATACGTTTGTTTTATAGTTCAGGCTAGGGTTTCTATACCTGGAACAGACGGGGATGTCAAGCCCTATGGATCCATATACGACTATTCGTGCCCACCAGTTATTATAACCGGCAGCTACTAGTTACCAAAGCTAAGGGATTTTCGGTTCAAACTCGATGTAGAATTTAGTATGTACTTGTATCCATTGTGTTTAAAATAAAGTGAATGTATTCTCAGCCCAAAAATATAGATTGCAAAAGTAATTAAAAGGGAGCAAATGAAACTCACATTAGCAGCATATAAAGTCGTTCACCAAAATGTGATCGAAACTCAGATTACCAAATAACCGTAGATCTCAACCTAGAGAACATATGTTGGTTAATAAATGTCTATCAAGCTAGGTCAGGTCATAGTGTATCACAATCCTAATGCTCGAGATCGACATATAAAAGTTATCCAAAGTTGTTTCAAAAAGTCAATTTTGGACAGTTGTTTAACAAAACGAGATGACAAAACGAGATGTACCTTATATAAGGATTCATTTACTCGGTTGGTAATATTCAAAAATCCAATTTATCAATCTCGTAAACAAGTTGTTTAAATCTTAATTGCAGATTCAAAAGCAATTTCAATTAACGTCAATCATAATTCAGTTGATCATATCTTTTAATCCGTTCATCGAAACTATTCGATATCTAAATGAAAAGTTATTGATTTTTGGCCAGCTTTCCAAAAACATGTATATCATATACCTTTTACCAGTAATATATGTATTTAATTAGTGATTCATTATAAACTGTTTAATGATGAAATTTAGTATACAAGCATGCATAAACATATATACTCGAGCACTAGACATGTATACACTATTAATATATAAAAGATAAGATATGAATGCTCACTTATCAATATTGAGATTCAATATTGTAGGAAAGTACGTAGACGCAACAGAGATGATAAACACTAGGTTGACCTTACGAGCATAACTCTCGAACAATACCCATAACCTCCATAGCTATAACCCATAATTTCCTTAGCTCTATCCCGCTCGAAAACATATTTTGAAAGTGACACGCTCATGACCTCGTCGTAGTATTTTATGTATAAATAATAATAATACTCATAACCATAAGATTAATAATAATATTAATCTTAATAATAATAATAATAATAATAATAATAATAATAATAATAATATTATATATATATAGAGAGATATCGAGAGATAGATGGATAAAATCATTCACAGAACCAGAAATCGATCGAGCTTTTATAATGTGGCATGGATTTTGATCCCATGCGATCGCATGGAATATGTGAGGGGAAACCATGCGATCGTATGGCCCCTGGTGACAGCTTACATTATCTTGTTTTCTTGCTTGTCGACATATTTTTTAATTATAAATATAATATATTTAATTTATATAATTAATTATATATTATATTAAATTCACATGCATAGTTGACTTAAAATTTTTGTTCCGATAAGTCGTACATTGTTACTCAACTTATGTCCCGGTTCCGGTTTCTCGAATGTCCTTTCGTACGCTGAGAAAACTTGCATTTTACATTTCGTGACTCGTACCTTTGTTAAAATATAGTCTTAAATTATCAATAAACTATATCACTCAATGTGTATCTTAAACTTTCGAGTGTTTTGGTCATTTACTTTTATAAATCATCGTCTCGTAGTATATACATATACATATATACATTTTCATTTTGAAATAGTGTTTTAATGTAGCAAAGTTTTTTACTGTAGCAAATAGTGATTTTTGAAAACACTGTAGCTTTTCAGGTACTGTAGCAATTCGAAAATACTGTAGCAAATTAGTGTTTTACTGGTTCATCTTAAACATTTTAGTTAACTTATCTAAATATCAATCGAATCAATAATCGAATGTTACTATCGTTTACTAAATAACTTGAAATCATATATATATATATATATATATATATATATATATATATATATATATATATATATATATATATATATATATATATATATATATTGTTCGTGAATCTAAAAGAACAGTCAAAGAATAATTGATTACATGAATATAATTCCAAAACTTTGAGACTCAACATTACAGACTTTGCTTATCGTGTCGGAAACATTAAATCATTTGAAGATAAAGTTTAAATTTGGTCAGAAATTTCTCCGTCATCACACTTAGGTAGCTCTGGTGCAGCATCGTTAATGATTAATTGAAGAAAACGGGCATAGATAAGGTATCTCTGAGTAGAACTGAAAAGATTTGCTTTGAAGTAGTAGTAAACAAATCCTGAGAAATCATACGGAGCTCTGAGAACAAGTGCCACAAACATGCTTTGCACTTTCTCATTCAACTTGTCAAACCCAGCTTTACATCCACTCAAACAGTGCATGATCACGTGAGCAAGATATCGAAACTGTGGAGGCAGTAAAGTCTTCATCAGTTCAGATTTACCGGAAATGTAACCAGAATAGGCACATCTCTTGAAACATCCATGTATTCTTTCTCAGTTGAGCGTCATGTGGGAACATCTCTTATCATCAAAACCTAAAATCCTCCTTATCACAGACTTAGAAACAGTTATCTCATGCCCTTGAACAGTACTAATAATCTTGGTTTCAGTATCTAACACATCAAGTACAGCATTTCTCCAGAATTCTCTCTGATGGCTGTAGTATGCAGTGCATGTAGTTGAGATAGTTGTATGAATCCTTGAGCGCTTTAGAAACTCTACAATCTCCTTGAAATGTTCACCCCTCTCGAGAGTAGTATCATAGAGAGCAACTTGATTGTTGAGCTCTCCCTTCTCTAGAATAGTCTCTTGTTGGGCAGTTGGATTGACCGGATTCACTTGAGGATTCTGTTGTTGCTCCCCCTGAGCTTCTGGGTTAACAATCGGACTATTGACTTGTTGTTCTGCCATTGGTAATATCAAACTGAAATATTCACAGAGAAGTTAGATATATATAACCAATAATCATAAATCATCAAAGTATTTGCTACAAAGTGTTACAGATTTATAAAACAAGATGAACCGTGCGAGTGATAATGTCACACGTGTGGCTGAGAGATTAGCCGTGCGAGTGATATAGTCACTCGTGTCACTGTTGACACGTTTGAGCAGTAATATGGTTTCAGACAGGGTACACGGCTGATGCAAAAATTATAAGCGAGTGAGTCAACCGTGTGATGACTCGTCTGGTGACTCGTTCGGTTAATCACACGTGTCAGCTCTGTCAAGCGAGTGAGCAACTAAATCAAATCAAACGAGTGGTTCAAGGTTCACACGATTGATCATCAACCGCGTACTGACTCGTGCGAGTCATGTCTCACGCGTGTGAGTGACGTCACTCGTGCATGTCTGATGAAACACATATTAAATGCACTTTTAAATCATCGGGATTACATGTTTGATCATTTTAGAGGCCAATTTACATCACAATAGCAAGTGCAGGTATCGTTTCACTCAAAACAATAGCAAATAAACATCAAAGCACAGTTCAATTGCACAAAATTCGAGTTAAAAACCCTTAGGGTTTTGACACATTAAAACCACAAATTAAGCTATCAAAACTCGATGAAATCATACCTATTAGGTGGCGCTGAGGTCGGAATAATGTGATAAACAAATGCTACGGTGGAAATCTTGATTGGTGAAGATCGAATTTTGAGAGAAAAATGGTGTGTGGGTGCAAGAGTGAGCAACTGTGCTCATCAACCCCTATTTATACTCTCGTGATCAACCGTACGGTTGATCACATGATCCACCATCAACTGCGCGTCTCACCTTAATCACTCGTGCGTGTGACCCAAATGTCTTAGGACAATTTTGAACAGGGTCATCCGTATGGTTAACCTCAAACGTGTGGTTACTCGTACGGTTCACACATCAAGCGTGCGAGTGAGCCACTTAGGCAATTTCAAATTTTCACAAACTTAGGATTTCGACTCGTTTGGCAATCTTAGAACTAACTAACACTTTCAATTTGAGTCATAAATCACTAAACCATCAAGAAATGATCATTAACACTTAAGTAATCCAAACACCATAACCTAATTGAGGTTATTACTCCAAACATTCTGTTTAACCTGAGTAAGTCCTACAGTGTAATGTCATCTTAAATTCACTTCCATACAAACTCTTTTCAAACATTCAAAAGCTCTACAAACTTCAAACTTATGGATTTGGTGGCCAGAAATATCTTGATCTCAACAAAGTTCTTTCAGATGTCATTGTGCATTTCGAGGATAATCATAAAATAAAGAAATGATAAAATCTTTATGAATTTTCTTATGTAAAATGTCATGCAACTAAAATTATGCAAATGAAAGACATTCTATCATGAAATGCAATAACATGTAAAACCAAAATCTTTTTATTGTTTTTTAGTATTCAACACAAGCCATTTAACAAGCAAATAAATGAAATATACAAATCCACATTCTTTTTGTGAGTAATATGATTAACTAATATAAAAATGGATCAGAACTGACATATTGAATCAACTTCTGTTGTTCATTCCCAAGTATCCAGTATGTGTCTATTATCATGCAATTACTGATATCAATCCTCATTAAACATGAACAAATTCATTCCGGACACTTCGACAATCATGTTGGCATTAATTACTTTGAACATTATAGAGCAGTGATTTTTGAGATCACGCTAAGTTCATTAATCCCTGATCCTTTCATCACTTATGATTGTGCGTTGTTATCGGGTTGTCAATTCATTACGCGTAACTTTCCGTTATCTTTATCCATGTACTTTCATTCAAATTGAACATGAAGGTTCTCACGACATTTTGAATAACCCTGTCAGCCTTTGGCTTCTACCAATGTGTTGTCAATCTTCAATCTAGTTGGCTCGGCTGATCTCAGAGTATATTGAGTTATCCGAATAGGCGCATTATTTACCATGGGGATTGGTCTACAGTTAAAGCAGACTTGCCTGATGACCAGTCATCACACGAAATAAATCTCGAGGCCTTTGACTTCTTTATTGTTCAAGTTGACATTAGTAAACGGAATCGAAAGTTAAACTTTCTCTTATATGCCTTTGGCACAGTATATGCTTTCGCACATTTTATGCTTTTAGCACATATTTAGTATTTTAGAGTATACCTAGGTAAGTATCTTCCTAACTTATAGCCTTAACGGGTATAACCCTAAATCGCAGGTGACAAGAATCTTGATAGTTCGGTGTGAACGTCATGATGAAACAATTCAAGCTGCGCGGGGGCGTCACACTATGTGACGATCGCTCCAAATCCATATGGACGAACACGTCATTCATCGATTTCATTGCGAGGTATTTGACCTCTATATGATACGTTTTGTAAACATTGCATTCTTTTGAAAAGGCACACCATAAATGAATATTTAAATCAAAGGTTTTCAACATTTGATGATTTCTACATATAGACAATCACCGTAAATAATAGTTTACAATAGTACTTCCATTGACAATGCAGTCAAAATAAGATACATGGTGATGATTTGGTGAATGCAACATTTCCTTGATAAACATGCCATGTAAGAATCCATGCACATAGCTTGTCTAACATATAAGCAAATAGCGGAAGACTTCTAGGAACCTGAGAATAAACATGCTAACAAGTGTCAACACAAAGGTTGGTGAGTTCATAGTTTTAGTGTTTCGCATAATCTGTATATAAAAGTGGATCACAAGATTTCAGTTGTTTCATCCAGAAACGTTTATCAAAAGTTTGTCAATAGATTCTACGTAACAGAGCACCCTGGTAACTAAGCTTTAACGTTATAATGATAAATACCCCATTCGTTTTAATACACGCAAACCAACGTGTCCTAAACTCAAATAACACACGTCCGTTAAAAGGCTAGCGCTCTAGCTCGGACGGGGATGTCAAGCCCTATGGATCCATATACTGTTATTCGCGCCCACCAGTCCATATCCTATGTACTGGCAGCTACTAGTTACCAAAGCTAAGGAATTTTCGGTTCAAACTCAGTGTAGAATTAAGTATGTACTTGTATCCATTGCGTTTAAAATAAATTGCATGTATTCTCAGCTCAAAAATATATATTGCAAAAGAAATTAAAAAGGGAGCAATGAAACTCACCTTAGCAGCACATAAAGTTGTTCATCGTAATGTGACCGAAACTCGGAATATCAAATAATCGTAGATCTCAACCTAGAGAACATATGTTGGTTAATAAATGTCTATCAAGCTAGGTCAGGTCATAGTGTATCACAATCCTAATGCTCGATATCGACATACAAAAGTTATCCAATGTTGTTTCAAAAAGTCAATTTTGACAATAGTTTAACAAAACGAGACGTGCCTTATATAAGGATTCATTTACTCGGTTGGTAATATTTAAAAGTTCACTTTATCAGTCTCGTAAATAAGTTGTTTAAATCTTAATTGCAGATTCAAAAGCAATTTCAATTAACGTCAATCATAATTCAGTTGATCATATCTTTTAATCCGTTCATCGAAACTATTCGATATCTAAATGAAAAGTTATTGATTTTTCGCCAGCTTTCCAAAAACATGTATATCATATACCTTTTATAAGTAATATATGTATTTAATTAGTGATTCATTATAAACTGTTTAACGATGAAATTTAGTATACAAGCATGCATAAATATATATACTCGAGCACTAGACATGGATACATAATTAATATATAAAAGATAAGATATGAGTGCTTACGTATCAGTATTGAGAGTCAATATTGTAGGAAAGTACGTAGACGTAACGGAGATGATAAACATTAGGTTTGATTCACAAATATACCCCCGAACATTACCCATAACTTTCTTAGCTCTATCCCGCTTGAAAACCCATTTTGAAAGTAACCCACTCATGACCTCGTCGTAGTATTTTATGTACTAATACTAATAATAATAATAATAATAATAATAATAATAATAATAATAATAATAATAATAATAATAATAATAATAATAATAATAATAATAATAATAATATAAATATATACGAGTGTAATATGTGTAAACAAAACTTGAGCAGAAACTGGACTTTTATAGGCAACTTTTTGGAATCTGATGCCCATGCGATCGCATGGGTTTTTAGTGTATTTTCCATGCGATCGCATGGCCGCCTGATCCAGCTCAAAATGTTTTTGTTTTCTTGTTTGTCGACATATTATTATATAATATATATAATTTAAATAATTAATTATATATTATATTAAATTCATGTGCATAGTTGACTTGTAATTTTCGTTCTGATGACTCGTACGTTGTCACTCGACTTATGTCCCGGTTCCGGTTTCTCGAACGCATTTTTGTACGCTTAGAAAACTCGCAATTTACGTTTTGTGACTCGTACCTTTGTCAAAATATAGTCTTAAATTATCAATAAACTATATCATTCAAAGTGTATCTTAAACTTTCGAGTGTTTTGGTCATTTACTTTTATAAATCATTGTCTCGCTATTTGTTAATATATATATAATAACAAATCGTTTTATAACCAAGTTAATATATATTTTCAACATTCATAAACATGTTTTAAATATACGTCGCAAGTTATTGATATAATTAATATTCCAACTTATCATATATATTCAAATAAATATTTAAACCAATAAGTTTAATGTACGGTATCAAACCATTAAAACTTTGTTACATTTTCAAGTTATAGTATATATATGTATCTATTTACATATAATGGTTAGCGAATCGTTGAGAACAACCGAAGGGTACTTGAATAGTTCAAAAATTTTGAGATTCGATTTTACAGACTTTGCTTATCGTGTCGGAAATGTTAATCATACAAAGATTAAGTTTAAATTTGGTCAGAAATTTCTGGGTTGTCACAGTACCTACCCGTTAAAGAAATTTCGTCCCGAAATTTGAGTGAGGTCGTCATGGCTAACAATAAAAATGTTTTCATGAAGAATATGAGTTGGTAAATAGAATTTTATCACCATTGAATAATACGGATAAAACAATCCGATTACTCGAAGTGTATGAGAGAAGTTATCGTAATAGAGTGAAAAGGAGAATAGAGATTCGTCTTATCTCTTGATGTAGTAACGATTGATTTCCGGAATTTAAGGAAATGAAAATCTTCATAATTTAAATAAGATTTGATTCTTCGGAATTTAAGGAAATTAGGATTTCCTTTGATTAAATGCGTAATCTGCCTCGATTGTTATGTCTGATATTTTGCTATAAATTGACCTCTTCCATTTCATTTATTTTCACCACTCCTATAATCTTCTTTCTTATTTCATACTTACAAAAGATTTGTAAAAATGCTTCATCCAGTTCTGATTCTTGATATTTTCTTGGCTATCATATCATTCATTCTTCTTTTTCATCTGCCACCAGAGGAGGTTATTTTCTTCTACTATTACCTTAGGGTTATATTGTTTTTCATTCTCTCATGTCTTTATATTGCTATACGCACTGATATACACGGTTTGTAATTTCGGGGTTGTTTTCGAGCTTTATATTTTCCATTATATTTCGGAGCTTCATGATTTTGTTTTCTCTTCCCGACTTTAAGTCAAGCGAATAATAGTCCAAAATTTGTAGGTATGGATTTTGAAATGAACATAGTTAATGTTCTAAGAAAGAAACAGTAATGGCACAATCTGACTTGTCAAATTACAAGAATATCCGAAAAAGACCGAATCATCAAGAAAAATATTTTCTTGATATGTTTAGAGGTTAAATAGAATGAAAGAGTTATGTAACATGGTTCATGATGAGGGTATGATCTGTGAACCTTTATCACGTTCCATTAGAAACTCAGCATGACTTACGGTAATATAATCACGTTGATCAAGTATCATTATATTATACTAACTCATGCTTCAGTTCCTAACATTACTTCAAAACATCCATTTTTCGAATTTTTCAGATTTTAGAAACTAAAATAGTTTCTTTTATGATGTAACAAAGATAGCGTGAAGAGATAAATAATTTCAGATAAGAATAGTTATGAAAATATCTTCAGAAATATGGAGGATATTTATAATAGAAGATACGATGATATCTTAGAATTTCTAACATCAGAGGATGATGCAGAAAATCTATCTGTGAAGGTTTAGAATAAGAAGTAAGGTTCTTACTAATGGTTTCAGCAGACACTGAATCATTTGGATTCTTTGAAGGTAGATTTCGTCTTTGTGATTTGTCCACAGCCTCCTTCATGGTCTGCTCAATCCGTTTTCCAGTTCCAAACCTTCTCTTTTTCTCAGCTTTACCACCTTACTATTCTTTATCATCAAACTTTTGACTGTTAAGGTCGTTTACAGTTTTTTCTGATTCATCAATATTTTTTCAAAATTCGGAGAACTAGTTTCGCAGTTTGGGTGTTTTTCAGAAACTTCACCTTTGAAGTAAATAAGTCTAGGAGATAGACATTATATGTATATATATAACTGTTGGCGTAGAATTTCTGCGAAATTCGAAATACTAATTGCTAATTTCCGGTAGTTGGTATGGCAATTACCGTTACAAGATGTGGATGAGTACATGATAGGGTTTCAATGAACAATTATAATGGTTTTTCGGAGAGACTTTAAGTCACAGATTAATGAATTTGCTGGTACATTTACTGTTAATGTGGTGGAACATGAAAGGTTCCCCAGTAACAAAAACGTATATGCCAAAGTTACAAGTCTGAAAGGTCGTCGTTGACTGGTTGAACGGTTGATAATACTGGATACTTTTGAAAAGGAATTGCAAGGTTATTTTCGGTAAAAACAATGCTAATGGATCTTGCACAGATTTAAAGTCAAAGTATAGCTTTGAAAGATGTAGAGATCTAAGAATGATGTCACCGGTTCAGAGTTATGACTTGGATTCTGATCCGTCAATATCAGAATATGTAATTGAATTTGTATGAAAACGATTGTATATCGTTGTGAGCATTGTTAATAATTTTTGAATCAAAGTTGAAGAATGTACAGTGTAACATATTAATTGCGAACTTATATATTTCTCGGGTATTACCTACCCGTTAAAGATTTCACAATTAATACTTTGTACAAAAGAATTTTTATTACCGTCTTTATGAAAATATATGTATGTATATTTCTTTTCAGATGTAACACAGATTTAATGAGTTAATATCATATTAAGCTCATTTAATTTTCGGCTTGACTTAGAAATGATTAATCTCTAAAACATTAAAGATTACATAATCTTTGCGGAGTATTTCGCTAATGTAATCGATACTTCATTATTTATTCTTATTCCTCGTTGAAGGATGTTGATGCTCGTGAAATTTTTGTGAACCTTGCAAGGCACAGATGATGTTTTCTGGAAAGTTTCGAGTACATCGAAAATGAAAATGTAAAATCAATTATGTAATTGAATAATACACTTGGTTTATTATGAAATGGAATTCATTAAGTTGAAACAGAGATTGTAGTTAACAATGGTTAAGTTGTTAAGGAAGGATGTACATCATTGCATATTAGTAACATGAACTAACCGAGTAGTACCTACCAGTTAAGATTCACACGTAATATCTTAGTACGAAAAGATTTATTTTGATTTCAAAATTCATATATATTAAATATACATAAAATTTCTTCAGGGGAAATGAGTTAATACTTCATCGGTTATTGTTGCTAGTATTTCTTGGTAACTACGATGCGTATGACGTTGATGTTCAAGGTACATATTGTGATGTTGAGGCTTGCGGTGCGAATGTTGTTGGTGGTGGTAATGGTACTGTTGGTGTTGTTGTCGGTGGTACTGTTGAAGCCGGTGATTCTGCTGGTGCTTGTAACCTTTGCACCATATTCTCCAAAGCCACTACCCGAGCTCG
Source organism: Rutidosis leptorrhynchoides (assembly GCF_046630445.1). Classification (NCBI taxonomy): domain Eukaryota; kingdom Viridiplantae; phylum Streptophyta; class Magnoliopsida; order Asterales; family Asteraceae; genus Rutidosis; species Rutidosis leptorrhynchoides. The sequence goes on along the minus strand of NC_092342.1, from coordinate 16,897,676 downwards.
AAGCTCGTTGACTTCTTCTACTACACCGGGATGATTGGCGGTTCGGACGAGTGGATGAATAAGATCCAGAATTTGAGAGAGTATATGATCATGACGAGATATTCTGGAGATGAGAGAGAAAATGGTATTACGAACAGGTTCACCGGTAAGTGCTTCAGGTTCTTCGCCAAGAGGGCAATGTGGTGGATGGAAGGGATCGCCTTCTTCTTGTCTCCAATAATTAAGTAGGCTACGAACCCATCCCCAATTCATCCAGAATAGGTGATGGCTGATTGGTTGATCCATTCCTGTTACACTGTCTTCGGAATTCAGGTGAATATCCATATCGGAATAGCTGTTGGAGTTTAAGCAATTTGAACTAGATACGGGATCCATCTTGTATAATTAGAGAGATAATTTTTGATATGAAATAGATTATAGAATTTAGATTGGTACTCTTCAATACATAATTTACATATGTATATATAATACCAAAATTCCATAAATCACGGAGGAATTTTCGGAAGATGTCAGGAAAAGTTTACAGTAACAGATACGCTAAGATATGAATTTTTGTCAATACACTATTTATGCAATAAATGTAGGAAAACGTGTCTAGACTTAAGAATGATAAGCATGTAATTTCCGACAAGAAATGATAAGCAAAACTTTTGACATGCAGACACAGTCGAAGTCCAGACTTACGAATGCATCCTAACAACTATAAGTTAGACACACTTATGCAAGACCTGGTTCACTAGGACCAACGCTCTGATACCAACTGTGACGATCGCTCCAAATCCATATGGACGAACACGTCATTCATCGATTTCATTGCGAGGTATTTGACCTCTATATGATACGTTTTGTAAACATTGCATTCTTTTGAAAAGGCACACCATAAATGAATATTTAAATCAAAGGTTTTCGACATTTGATGATTTCTACATATAGACAATCACCGTAAATAATAGTTTACAATAGTACTTCCATTGACAATGCAGTCAAAATAAGATACATGGTGATGATTTGGTGAATGCAACGTTTCCTTGATAAACATGCCATGTAAGACTCCATGCACATAGCTTGTCTAACATATAAGCAAATAGCGGAAGACTTCTAGGAACCTGAGAATAAACATGCTAACAAGTGTCAACACAAAGGTTGGTGAGTTCATAGTTTTAGTGTTTCGTATAATCTGTATATAAAAGTGGATCACAAGATTTCAGTTGGTTCATCCAGAAACGTTTATCAAAAGTTTGTCAATAGATTCTACGTAACAGAGCACCCTGGTAACTAAGCTTTAACGTTATAATGATAAATACCCCATTCGTTTTAATACTCGCAAACCAATGTGTCCTAAACTCAAATAACACACGTCCGTTAAAAGGCTAGCGCTCTAGCTCGGACGGGGATGTCAAGCCTTATGGATCCATATACTGTTATTCGCGCCCACCAGTCCATATCATATGTACTGGCAGCTACTAGTTACCAAAGCTAAGGGATTTTCGGTTCAAACTCAGTGTAGAATTAAGTATGTACTTGTATCCATTGCATTTAAAATAAATTGCATGTATTCTTAGCTCAAAAATATATATTGCAAAAGAAATTAAAAAGGGAGCAATGAAACTCACCTTAGCAGCACATAAAGTTGTTCATCGTAATGTGACCGAAACTCGAAATATCAAAGAATCGTAGATCTCAACCTAGAGAACATATGTTGGTTAATAAATGTCTATCAAGCTAGGTCAGGTCATAGTGTATCACAATCCTAATGCTCGATATCGACATACAAAAGTTATCCAATGTTGTTTCAAAAAGTCAAGTTTGACAATAGTTCAACAAAACGAGACGTGCCTTATATAAGGATTCATTTACTCGGTTGGTAATATTTAAAAGTTCACTTTATCATTCTCGTAAACAAGTTGTTTAAATCTTAATTGCAGATTCAAAAGCAATTTCAATAAACGTCAATCATAATTCAGTTGATCATATCTTTTAATCAATTCATCGAAACTATTCGATATCTAAATGAAAAGTTATTGATTTTTCGCCAGCTTTCCAAAAACATGTATAGCATATACCTTTTATAAGTAATATATTTATTTAATTAGTGATTCATTATAAACTGTTTAACGATGAAATTTAGTATACAAGCATGCATAAATATATATACTCGAGCACTAGACATGGATACATAATTAATATATAAAAGATAAGATATGAGTGCTTACGTATCAGTATTGAGAGTCAATATTGTAGGAGAGTACGTAGACGTAACGGAGATGATAAACATTAGGTTTGATTCACAAATATACCCCCGAACATTACCCATAACTTCCTTAGCTCTATCCCGCTTGAAAACCCATTTTGAAAGTAACTCACTCATGACCTCGTCGTAGTATTTTATGTACTAATACTACTAATAATAATAAGATTGATAACAATAATAATAATAATAATAATAATAATAATAATAATAATATAAATATATACGAGTGTAATATGTGTAAACAAAACTTGAGCAGAAACTGGACTTTTATAGGCAACTTTTTGGAATCTGATGCCCATGCGATCGCATGGGTTTTTAGTGTATTTTCCATGCGATCGCATGGCCGCCTGATCCAGCTCAAAATGTTTTTGTTTTCTTGTTTGTCGACATATTATTATATAATATATATAATATATATAATTTAAATAATTAATTATATATTATATTAAATTCATGTGCATAGTTGACTTGTAATTTTCGTTCTGATGACTCGTACGTTGTCACTCGACTTATGTCCTGGTTCCGGTTTCTCGAACGCATTTTCGTACGCTTAGAAAACTCGCAATTTACGTTTTGTGACTCGTACCTTTTTCAAAATATAGTCTTAAATTATCAATAAACTATATCATTCAAAGTGTATCTTAAACTTTCGAGTGTTTTGGTCATTTACTTCTATAAATCATTGTCTCGCTATTTGTTAATATATATATAATAACAAATCGTTTTATAACCAAGTTAATATATATTTTCAACATTCATAAACATGTTTTAAATATACGTCGCAAGTTATTCATATAATTAATATTCCAACTTATCATATATATTCAAATAAATATTTAAACCAATAAGTTTAATGTACGGTATCAAACCATTAAAACTTTGTTACATTTTCAAGTTATAGTATATATATATGTATCTATTTACATATAATGGTTAGCGAATCGTTGAGAACAACCGAAGGGTACTTGAATAGTTCAAAAATTTTGAGATTCGATTTTACAGACTTTGCTTATCGTGTCGGAAATGTTAATCATACAAAGATTAAGTTTAAATTTGGTCAGAAATTTCTGGGTTGTCACACACTAAGAATGATCTGAGTTCTTTTATGAGCACTTCATGAATCAGCATTCTTCATACTTTCAAACTTCAGGAATTTGCCATCTTGATACGCCAATTATTTTTTGACTTTGATTTTCTTTTGATATTTGAATTTTTACAGCATATCATCGTCTTTTGATATATTGATTTTGAACTGCATCACGAATGGAACTTCCATCATGTTTTGTTGTATTCGTGCCTGAACTCATGTTTATTTGTTTTTTTGTGCTCAGATCACTCGAAGGTGTTCTCCCTCAAATGCTTGAACAGTCCGCAATAAAGAATCATACTTTTCAACTTTAAGCGAGAAGGGACCCTTACTTCGACATAAACTAATTTTTATCTGACATTTCGGAGTTTAGTTTCGATTATTAAGTCTCAGGCCTATGACAACGTGGTATGCACCAGCCAAACAGATAACTCTCAACCCCTTAAATGATCTATTGAATGTCCCAATCATAGCTGTGAGGCTGAATTGGTAGAGCAACGTTTGAATGTTGCTTGGGGACATCCAACACCAACTTTCTCTAATGATTATCAATTATGATAGGGGATACCCTCAACCGACTGTTGAGTTCCTCAACAATTATCATTAGATACAGTTTCGGAGATAATTAGGTGACTACCTTCAAACGCTACAGATCGTCAATGACTATGGATTCTTAGATGATCATTATTCTTATTATGATTGTCTAATGCCAAGAATTAATAAGTCACATCTATCAGTACATCACACAACAGATAAACATAAACGTTCAAATCAGTCCTTACTAATCAGTTATCAATTCTTCGTACAATAATTTCGTCAACTCCAACTGATTAATCAAAACAAGCTCATTTTCGGTTTTTTCAACTTTTTATGATTTTCTGGTGAGGCATTTTACACTTTTTAGGTATTTTCTGCTGATAACATATACTCCCCCTAAAATACTAAAATATAAAATCTTTTTGTGTTTTAGCATTTTAACCAAACCGATAATATCTACAGACTAGCATGCAATCATGAAAGAAATCATGTAAAGAAATGCAGACAGTAAGCAAAAATATGCAATACAGATAATCAGAAACTAAAAATCTATATGTCATGCACCTTACATGCACAGTATAAAAGCTTGATTAAACCTCACAAATAACATCCGAAATTACTTTGTCTCGATCAACAATGCCATTCATCTCTAGTAGGAGTAAGAACCTTGGTCTATCAAAAGCCTTAGTAAATAAGTCAGCCCTCTGGTCCTTAGTACCTATTCTCTTAACCTCAATTATCTTTTTCTCATGGCAATCCCTAAGAAAGTCATACTTAACACCTATGTGTTTAGTCTTAGAGTGTTGAACATGATTATTAGTGATCGCAATAGCATCAGTATTATCAATATAAAGAGGAGAGAAAGAGATTCTTAGCCCGTAATCAAGAAGTTGTTGTTGGATCCAAATAACTTGCGAACAACAACTAGCAGCAGCTATATATTCAACTTCACACGTGGAAAGAGCAACTGCAGTTTGTTTCTTGCATTGCCAGGTCACCAGCCTTTCACCTAAAAATTGACATCCTCCTGATGTAGATTTGTTGTTAATTTTGCAACCTGCATAGTCTGAATCGCTGTAAGCTACAAGATCAAACTTCTCATCGTTCGAATACCAGATGCCAAGGTTTGGCGAATGCAACAGATAACGTAAAATTCTATTGGCAGCAGTAAGATGAAATGTATTCAGATTAACTTGATAACGAACACACAGACACGTTGCAAACATAATATTCGGTCTAGACGCAGTGAGATACATAAGCGATCCGATGATTACTCGATAATACGTAGGATCAACAGGTTCTCCTTCGCAGTCTAACGAAATACCATGATTCACAGCTAGCGGAGTTGACACAGGACGTTCTTGAGTCATACCGAAATGTTCCAGTATATCATTTATATACTTTACTTGATGAAGGAAAATTCCATTATCAGTCTGTTCAACTTGTAAACCAAGAAAGTAATGTAAAAACCTAATTTACTCATTTTGAACTCGTCCTTCATCACCTGCTCGAACTCATCAACGAGTTCCTGCTTAGTAGCACCGAAGATAATGTTGTCAACATAAATCTGGACTAAGATAATGTCGTCATCTTGAACTTTTGTGAACAGAGTACAGTCTACCGTGCCCATTTGATATCCTTTTTCGATAAGATTGCTCGATAAATGTCGGTACCAAGCTCTAGGAACTTGAAGTAAACCATAAAGGGCTCTTCGTAATCGATAAACTTTGTCAGGATGAAGATGATCTACAAAACTCGAAGGTTGATTGACATATACTCGTTCGTTTAGCTTGCCATAAAGAAATGCACTTTTAACATCCATTTGATAAACATTGAACTTCATGTAAGATACGAAAGTCAAGAAAATGAGAATTGCTTCCAATCTGGCAACAGGAGCAAAAACTTCATCGTAATCAAATTCAGGATCTTGCTGATAACCTTTAGCAACTAATCTTGCTTTGTTACGGGTAACATTGCCATCTTCGTCGAATTTGCACTTCCAAACCCATTTGAGGTCAATTACTTTAGCACCATGCGGCTTAGTAACTAGCTTCCAAATATCTAGACAATTGAATTGCTGAATCTCTTCTTGCATAGCCATGACCTAATCAACATGATTTAAGGCTTCTTTTGTAGTCTTTGGCTCAATTCTCGAGATATGACATGAGTACTCGTAGTATGCAGCATCAGCTGTCATATGAGCATCAACTTGACCATCAAACTGAACTTGTCTTCTTGTTCTAACACATGCATTTGGATCTCCAATAATATTCTCTCTAGGATGAGCAGCTGTAGTTCTGGGAACTGGGTGTGCGGGAATAGGTATCTCGTGGTGTAGATTCGTGGTATCTCCAACATCTTCAGGATTATCAGAATTTTCACTCGAAATATCAGATCCGCAGGTATCGTACACTGGATCAACATCTTGATCTGAATCTTGTACTGGTTCAACGACTGTTGGTAATGGAGTTAGAGTAGGTGCAGGCACTTCTGGTTCATTCTGTAAATCAAACAACATTTGTAACTCTACTTCATTCTCCATCTGATCTGGAGCAAGATTGAATGAATCAATCAACTCATCATAGTTGTAGATCCAAGGATGATTCTTGGGAGCACTCTTCGTGTGATTCCGTTGGACGTCATCTTCAGACCATTCTTCAACACATCTCGTCTCATTGTTAAAAACTCGCTTGTTAGGAGAACTATACCCAAGAAATACTCCAGTAACCACTTTAGAATCAAACTTACTTCCTGGTTTTCTCTTCAATATGGTACACGGGGCACCAAATGGTTCTAGATGCTTCAAAGAAGGTTTTCTCCCATGCAATAATTCATAGCAAGTTTTACCTAGTCGTTTAACAGTTAAAACTCGATTCATAGTGTAACAAGCATTTGCAATAGCTTCACCCCAAAAATGAACAGGTAACAATGAATCTGCCAGCATTGTTCTTGCTGTATCGATCAATACACTATTCTTTCTTTCAACAACACCATTCATCTGAGGAGCGTATGCAGAACTGAACTGCATATTGATACCCTTTTTAATACAGAAACCTGCAAGATACCGATTCTTGAATTCTGTACCATTATCGCATCGAATCTTTCTAACTTTCAAATTAAAACCTGTCTCTAATCGATTGATTAGCACTTTCAAATTCTCAAATGTATCGAACTTTTCTTTCAAAAACATTACCCATGAGAATCTTGAATAATCATCAGTTACCACCAGACAATACTTACTTCCATCAATACTTTCAAAACGAATTGGACCGAAGAGATCCATATGCAACAACTCAAGTGGAGCAAAGATTGGATTATACTTCACCAACTTATGTGCTTTCTTGCTCTGCTTACCCTTCTTACACGGAACACATATTCCTGGAATCTGAAAAGATTGAAGATCAACACCTTCTACAAGATTGTTGTGAACCAGATGGTTCATCTTCTGAAAACTTAAATGACCCATGCTTTTGTGCCATGTAATAGAATCTTGTTCAGTCGCTTTAGAAATAAAAGCTTGATGATGTTCATCAGTTGAAGTAGCAAAATTCATATCTAGCATGTATAAATCAACTTGTCGAGGAGCCTTCATACAAATCATTTCAGTAGGAATCACAAACTCTGGTTTTAAGATGTAGCTGAATTCTTCATCAAATGCTACTTTGAAGGATTTTTCACAGATTTGTGAAATCGATAACAGATTATTTGCAAGCTCTTGACAATAATTCACTTTATCAAAACTAACTTTATCATTCTTCAATAAACCTTGAGCTGAAATATGACCACCCTTATCTCCAGCAAATGCAACATAACCTCCCTTAATTGGGTGTACATCCGAAAGAAGAGATAGATGTCCAGTCATATGTCTCGAAGCACCGCTATCCACTATCAAGGTATTATTTGAAGGTACCCTGGTTCCCTGCATATCACATTAAGAAGTTCATTGATAATGGGAACCCACTCCCGAACGGCAGTAGGTTCTCCATTAACACCCATAGCTTGAAATTCCATCCATTTCCCGTTTGAGTCCGGAGGAATCTCATCATTAGAAACTTTAAACTTAGCAAATTTGGAAAGAGAGGTGTCACGCTCTTGGTGTCTGACATTCCTCTCTGAATCTGAATGATTCATCTGTGGTCTAATTCTAGAAAAATACTTTCTACGACTAGCTCTTTGAGATGGAGACCTCAACTTTGGTTCAAAAGGTCTACCTTGCTTACTAGATTCAACAACATTTGCCTCAAAACTTCTTTTTGGGATTTTTCCCTTCACAGGAGAAACAGATCTATTGAAGTTCTTCCTTTTGGAGTCTCCAAAGATAACATTTGTCTTAGATCTTTTATCACGAAATTCATCATTTACAGGCGAACCTGTTCGATGAACATGAGATGATCTAAAATCATCATGTGACAAGTCAACTTTATGTCTTGGGGAACGGAATCTTCTAGGATAATAAGCAGCAATGTCTCCAAAAATAGCACAATTAAAATATTGTCTAAACTCCCTATGTCCTCTGAATTGATACACATTATTAGAGTTTGAAGATGAGGGGTCTTGTGCTCTTACGAACACAGGAGAATCAGTAAATTTCTCTCTTGGAACAGGCTTAGGGGTAACAGGAGGAACAGGTCTGTTAGCAAATCTAGGATTTTTCAAAATTTTAACAGGACCTTTTGGAACTGGACCTCTTGGTGTTATCACCCTTCGTCTAACACTATTATCTCCTAGACCGTTTTTCTTATCTTCATCATGATCTAAAGCACCTTCAGCAGTTTTGTCTGAAGTCATGTTCTCAGTTGAGTTAAACTTCGTGTTCCTCTCAGCATAATTCTCATAACTAGGTGGAACACAATCTTCTGGTTGTCCATCAACCACATTTGCATTAACGTATTTGTTTTGAAAAGGAGGAGATACAGACTTATATCCAATGCCTTTACCCTTTTGATCATTAAGTTCAACCATAAGTGCATTCCATTGAGATGCACTTGCCCAACATTTCATTTTGATTGACATAGCTTCTAAATCAGCTTTGACACACTCATTTTCCTTTTTCAATTCGTTTATTGTGTCAACACGTTTGATTAAAGCTTGATTTAAATCAAAGTTATAACATTTAAGATCATGAATCTAGTTTTTATAAACTTTAATTTCTTCTTTCAAATCATTTTCAATCTTTTTGGTCACAAGGTTGGCATGATATTTGTCACACATCTCATCATATGTTTTGTTCAGGTTGTCTACGGTTATCTTATATTCAGCACAATTAGCACATTCAGTGTTTGAATTCGAGCAAAAATTAGAAGTTACCTCTTGAGCGCTATTTGATGAAGAAGTATCAGCCATAAAAGCAAAATAGTTCGTCTTCTTCCCGTCATCGAATTCATCTTCTGATTCTAAAGAATTTATAAGAAACACTGACGCATCATCGTTCGCTAAACCTTTTCCCAAATGTATTTTTCGAGTTTATCCCAGATATCCTTAGCTCTTGTCAACCCTGACACTTTTTCTCGATCACTTTCTGACAAACACTTTTTGAGTAGATCCACTGCTTGCTTATTAAACATCTCAAAATCACTAGAACCCTTAGGACTTTTTGCTTCTGAATCTGATCTTGTATCTGGTTCATCAGCTTCTGAACTTAAACTGTCTAGATCTAAACCTTCACCCATGAGAACCAACATCTCTAATTCTACAGCAATCATTCTACCCCATTCGTCTTGTTCCTTATCAGCATCAATCAATGATTCTTCACTTTGATCAACTTCTAGACTGTCTTCACACATTGAGGTATCATCATACTTATTCTTCCAACTGTTGAAATAGTAGTCCTCTGATGAAGTAGGTGAAATGCTTCCTGATTCAGGTGTTCGAGGAACAGAATCACGTGCTTTCTTGAATTTATCTTTCACCTATTTCTGAACTTTGTCCCTTCTAATGGTTCGAGATATCTCTTCAGCTCTTTCAGTGCGAGCAATGATTTTCTCAATTACGCTTTTCTCAGAAACACATTTTGATTCTTCTTCAGTGATCTTTGCCATGTTGGCTTTCTGTTGATCATTCACATTTAATTTAATTCACCAATCATCATCATCTCCATGAATGACAACTAGAGCTTTGTTAGGATTTTCCGCAGTTTCTACATCATTTCCCTTGTCAGAAATGTAGATTTCACGCTTTGTCGATTGACTTTGGGAACTAACACGATTATAGTTCTGATTTCTGAACGGATTCTGATTACCCTGCTTCTTCTGTTTAGTACACTGCCTTGAAAAATGACCTAATTCTCCACAATTGTAACAAGTAACTGTGTTCATATCAAAACCCAATTTTGTATCCTTGGACAGACTGATCGGTTTCCCAGTTCTCTCTTCATAATCTGTAGCTCTTCTCACCAAATTTTCTATACCCCACATTATATCCATCCTTTCTGATTCTTCTTTATCAAGTTGTTGATAATCTTCCATTGTTAGATGTATATTACCCACACGACCATCAAGATAAGTATCATACGAGTTCACAAGATTAGAAAACAATGCTATGTCTTCACTAATCTTCTCCTTTCCCGCTTTTCTTATGTTCTCAATCTTGAGTGCAGATAAAACTTCTGTAGCAGATGGTGTAGATGATTCGGTTGTATTTGAAGTAGGCTGTGGTTGAGTGTTCATTGAACATGGTGAAACTTGTGGTGGATACGAAGGTTGTTGAATAGGAGTACTGTTGATATTCAAACCATACATATTCTGATTGTTAGTAGCAAAAGCAGTTTGAAACAGTGCATGAGCTGATTTAGGAGGTGTATAGCCATTCGAACAATACATTTTAGTGTCTTGAACTTGTTTAGACCTCTTAACTTTGTTTAACAATTCTAACTCTTCTTCTTGAAGTCTTGCAATAAACGAGTTCACTGTAGCAGTAGCAAGTTCTCCACTGGTTTTCATAGTTAATACGAAACCATTCCATTCCAACATTAATGCTCCAGCTAGACATGTTACTTTATCTTTCTCCTCAATAGTCACATCATGCTTGTGTAGTTCAGCTAGCAAATGACGATATCTTTCAACCAATTCCGTAATAGATTCTCCTACTTGCCAGTGAAAATGATCAAACTCAGCTTTCAACTCTAAACCTTTTCTAGTTCGGTAAGATGTATTTCCTTCATTGAAAGTGCGAAGTGCTTCCCATATCTTGAACGAATTATCATGACATAAAAATTGATGGAAAATCGGACCATCAAGAGAAATTGTCAAATTACAATACATCTTCTTCTATAAGTTATACTCTTCACGTTCTTCAGAAGGCATGTTGTGTAACGTATACAACTCATTCGTAACTGATGAACGTAGCCATTGAAATTCTGTTTCAATGTACTTCCAAAGCTTCGTGTCTTGACCATCAGACCAAATCTTAAATCTCGACTTCCAATTGGAATAATTATCCATAGTCATTAACCTCGAACATTTCGTACCACTTCCGGATTCGCTTTCAGCAAGAAGTAATCGTTGAGTCATACTCGTAATACTTTGAACTAACGGTGCAGCTAGCGCATAATCATTTGAGTTAAACATTTTGAAAAATTACCAAAACAGGTAAACCGTGCGGTTCAGGTTATCAACCGTGCGATTCAGGTTATCAAGCGTACGTGTGACAATCTCACTCGTACGTGTCACCACTCAAACGTATGCGTCACTATTCAAACCAAATAAACAATCACTAAGTATCAGACGTGCGAGTAAGGATCACTCATGTGATTACTCGTACGTGTCACAGTCAACCATTTGATCACTCGTGTGATCAGACTGTAGTCCTCTAACCTAAACAGGTTATGCTTACCCGTGCGTGTGAGTTCACGAGTGACGTCAACCGTCTGGTTAACCGCGCGAGTGAGCAAAAACTTTGACCCACTTGTGTGAGCTGCTGTTCACACTCAAATCACTCAAAAACCCTAGAAATTGAAGTTAAACCTCAATTTCTTCGTTCACAAGCTGGATTGGCACTAAACTAACATAAACACACTCTCTAATCACTATTACACACGTAAAAATGATTCCTTTTTGATAAAAATCACTCTAAACTCAAAAACCCAAAAAAAAAATAAACTCTTTAATCACCAAAAATCACTAGGATGATATTGAAATCACAACCAACGCTCTGATACCAATGATGAATATGACTAGGAATTTCGAAATAAACAGATTTAACTCACACAATGGCGAAATAAGTGAATCAAACCCTCTAGTGAATATGAGAAGCTTTTTGGGATTAATTAAGTCAAACCACAACAAATCATGTGTGATTAGATCAACACCTAGAGCTATTATTCACCACCTGAGTGATTTGGGCTGAGAGAGAATCGAATGAGCTCACCAGATCTGAGTGATGTGTGTGTAATGAGAGGCTTAACCTAAAATGAAGAACATAACACTTATATACCCCTGCTGTTGACTCACCCGTACGAGTCATCCATCATTCGTACGAGTTGGCTTCCTCAGCCGTACGGGTGATCACTCACTCGTGTCATCTCATTTAGGTTATAATTGTGACTTAGCTCAGCATCAACCGTGCATATGAGCCTGTCAGTCGTACGAGTGAGGCTTCACTCGTACGTCTGACTAAGTCTAACAAAGTCAAACATCCTTATCGCGTTCCTGCAGTTCCTGTAACCACATACAAACACAGATAGGATGATAACGAGCGATCATGGTAGCCTGTAAACTGTTGTACATGCAATGGACGTGGGTTAGATGTCTAGGAACTTACATAAAATGCATCAACATTCCTCTTATTTGTTAATCTCTCTTAGATTAATATTAGCTTAATCAACACTTTATCAAAACCCCCTAATCAACTTAGGATAATTACTAGTGTTTTGAGATTCATGTAAATTGCTCCTGTGGAACGAACCTTGACTGAATACTTGCTAGTTGCTATAATGATCGGGTTATTATTGCCCGGACATTTGTGTTAATTGGTTAAGTGTTTTATCATTGTTTTTATATTATTATAAGTTGAACACGAAACGTCTACCCAATCAGTTACTTGTGTCGAAATCAAACTGCAGCTTCAGGTGACAGCTTAAGCCGCGTTGCGGGTAACTGGGCCGCGTCGCGCCCAGTTGTGTATTCTGGTTACAACCCTATATATATATATATATATATATATATATATATATATATATATATATATATATATATATATATATATATATATATATATATATATATAAACTTTGCGTATAAATAATGGGTTGGGGTTGTTTTAGGTTTAGGGTTCATATATGGTTTAGGGTTTTGGGTATAGGGTTTATGGTATAGGGTTTAGGGTTTAGGGTATCGGGTTTAGGGTATAAGGTTTAGGGTTTATCGTTTAGGGTCTAAGGCCATCTTAATAATGATCGAGGATTATCTTTAATTAGGCTTATCGGACGAACTTAATGCATGCGTGAATGGTATCATCAGACAAGTTATTCAAGCATTAATTTAGAACTTAACGGATGATATGACCATAAGTCATATGACCTCAATAAGGCGATCTCAATTATGATATAATATAATATACCATTGATTGAATGAGCTGAGCTAGCTTAATTATCATGATGAACTTAAAGGATGTCGAACGCTCTAAAGGCTTATCTGGTGATTGTTGATCTTAATAATGCTATTTCATATATTTATAATGCACTTTACATACATTAAACAAATTAATATTAATATATATGATAAATGATGTTCAATTATGATCAATTATGATAGACGACGTTCAGTTAGGTTAACCAACATGAACTTATATATTACCGTTTTCGAGACGAAAATTATATTTAATTTTTAAAAAATACATTTTTATGACTAATTAAATTAATTATGTTTACATTAATTCTATAAAGTTTATATATTAATTATTAAGTATTGATAGTATCAAATACATTTGGCATAAGTTATATTATTTATTTAACTTATATTTAACTTATAACTTATACAAAATGTAATCAAGTGAGAATGTTCTCATTTATATAAATGGTGAGAACAAATCTTGACCCTCCATATTTTTAATCAATGATTATGAAATTTTTAGGTTATTTAAAATTAAAAATTATTAAAAAGGACATATGTGGAAAACTAAACTCAGCTCCTTAAACATCTCATCCACTCCGTAATTAAATGTATAACCACCATAACCATCATTTTCCGTCAAAGCATGAACTATAACTTCCTCATCTTCATGTTTTTCAATTAATTTAGACTTATTATGCTTTTTGATTTTAAGGATATCACTGTTTAATTTGTATTTGTATACAGCAAAATATAACGTATAAAATTTAGGATAAAAAAACGTCATATCTATTCACAACTTTCTATGCATTTTGATTTCAACGATATCACTATTTAATTTATGATTTCAACCATAACTTCCTATCTATTCATAAAAAGTATCATCATCGTCTGAAAGTTTCATCCCATATGCACATAATAATCTTTGTTGTTTTTTCACATAATAACCTTTATACGTTTTGGATTGTGAACAATATGCATATTGCATCCAAGATATTGATTAGTGTTCATCCCCGCTTTCTTGGATGCTATTTTTTATTATTTCTATTTTTCATTTTACCTTGAAGAATCCGAGAATAAAACAAGTTACTATTGCGAATGACATGATTTAGCAGTGCTGCATCTGTACTCATAATAATTAAAATCATGCATCTTATTAATACTACTTGTAGTTGAAGTGATGGTGCATTCCTATTAGTAGATGTTCTTCTTCAATGTGATATATATTATATTTATATATCCTTATCAAATCAAAATAATGCATTTTAATTATCTGTGTTTGAAATTGGTGGATGCATCCACATTGACATTTGAAATTCTATATGATAATACCCCTTACCCAAAAAAAAAATCGATATGATAATACGTATTTAAAATTGATCACTAGAAACCGAGTTCTGCATATAAGTTTTTGTTAATCAAAGTATCAAACTGTAGAATGATATCCTATTGAACCAGAAAATCGTGGATGAATATTCTGTTAAATAAATCTCACGTTACTGACTATAATGAGAGATATTGTTGAGGATGGAGAAAAAAATTGGTGCACATGTAAATTTCCTAGTCTACCCATGTTCTCATCTTTTAAATATTAAGAATGTTCTCACATGATTACTACCCTAACTTTTACTTATATTTTTTTTAGTTATGTATTAGTATTTATTTAATATTCCGTTTGTAAATATGTAACTAGATAGAGAAGTTATCCTCAATTAATTTTCACCAAAACTTACCTCTCAAACAGTACTGCCGATATCACGGATTACGGAGACAAATTTTGAAGCTGATCCAATTTTTTTCATTTTAAAAATTATGGTAAATTCAAAAAATTTGGGTCGATCCCGCCACATTAGTTTTGATCCATCCATCCACACCAAAACAATATAAATTACCTTTTTTACCCTTTAAAAATAGTATATTGACCTAATATTAGTTTAAGGGTAAAATAGGAAGTTTGTATTATTTTGATGTGGATGGATCAAATGCTAGTGTGGAAAGATCACCTCTCAAAATTCAAAAGCGCCAAATCAAATTTGGGTTAGCTAAAAGGTTTCTGAACATCATTGTATCTCTTTTTTCACCAAAGAACTCGGGTTTCTCTTTTTTCACCAAAGTACACAGGTATCTCTCTTTTTAACAATATTGGGTTATTCGTATTTGATTTTCTTGTATGTTATTAACGATTCTGTAATTTTAATTGTTTATAACATTGTTGCTAACTACTCCGTATATAAAATTGTTTATAACTTTGTTTCGTTAATTGATCTATGTTAAATGAATATATGTTATTCATATAGTTGATGAGTATTGTTCTTTACATTCTTTTAGATTATGGCAATGGAAGGAAATAAAAAGACTTGCCTTAGATCTTGGTATGACCGAAACGGACGATTCTATTTATGTGGTGTCGTTAGGTCGCAAAACGTCAGGATCAGTTACCAAAATGAAGTAATGGTTTTATTATTTATATTTAGCTGGGTTTTCCTAGCTATATTTCACTTACTTGTCTTCTTTTAACAAGTGAGTAGTAAGTATAACTTAGGTTCATATTTTTGTTTGTTTGCTCAGTAATGCGGGATAAAAGTGCATCTAGAGACAAGTGGTGATAGATTAAATTTAACTAAGGTAATATAAACTATAAAGATAAAAATGGATAGGTATGAGGAATAGGATACTGATGGAGGATTGTCAAAAGATTTTAACTTCCTAGAATGAACACAAAACCTCAATTAATCGGGTTAAGAACCTAATCAATTTGTCACTAAGAGTTTAGGCTTTAAAGATTCTGGCTAAGAAGGATATTCCTACTCCCAACGTTAACCTTAAAGGGTTTAAACGACCTTAAGGATAGAATCCTAGGTACATGAATAAACTGGTATATCCCTAAAGGAAAGTCTCAGCTTTTCTTAATTCTAGTTGGTTTAACTATAGTAACATTCCTCCACTTAATACTAAGTTATGCCTTAACATTAACAAATGTGCAATCTTAGATATCCTAATGTACTGCAAAAAAAGATTAGAGGTCTCTCCTTTCCGATCACTTACTCAACCCCAGATCATCTTACAACATCTCAAGAATGTTGCTTCTGGCGCAAATTATGCTTTTGAGTAAGCCAGTGTTCACTGAACTCTATATTGCCTACTCTAATCACAACCTAAATTGGCAGCTCTTCTTTGACGGATAATTGATTAACCGTACGTAGTTACTATTTTTCTTGTTGTGACGTTAAGCGCACATAACTACTTACCTTGTATCCTAAGGTTGATCAGGTCCTAATACTAGGTTATAGCCACGTGAGTAAATGGAAAGTGTGGTTCGTGAATGAGACTTCTAAACCGTCAAGGTTTCAGAATAACAATAGCATAAGTTTCGGATAAGATATTCAACATATAAAAAAACATCTATAACAGATAGACAAGCATGCAAGATGAAAGCAACTCAACGTAACAAAGTAACTTTATTAAATTAAGGAAGGCGTTCAGCGTTTACAGACGAGATCTGGACCATTGCAAGTGCTGACATCCTCTAGACCGATCTAGTACAATCTTTGGCATTTGCCTCCGGGTACTTAATTTCTAACTCGAAGGTGAGAATGTGTTGAAAGCTTCTAGTGAGATGTAACGACCCGTCAAAATCGCTATTGACGCGGCACGTTAATCATTGATTCGACAGTGAGGTTTTGACCTCTATATGATACGTTTTGATAAAATATTGCATTCATTAAAATAAGTGACTTTCTAAACATAGAAAGTTATAAACATGTGGGCGAGTGCTTAGGTATAAGCAAAACCCCGAAATACATAAGTCTTTAATTTACAGGTTGACATCACAGTCCAATTATTTATTACACAACCCAGTTTTATTTTGAATGCAATAAACTTTGTACAAAGCATGAGAGACTCCATGCAGGCAACAAGCACATCACAGCGGAAGCATTCTAAGGACCTGAGAATAAAACATGCTAAAGTCAACACGAATGTTGGTGAGTTATAGGTTTAATTGCTCGAGTCATAAACATATATAAAGATAGACCACAAGATTTCATCAAAAGTTTATCAATAGATTCTACGTAACAGAGCACCCTGGTAACTAAACTTAACGCTATAGTGATAATTACCCCATTCGTTTTAATACACGCAAACCAACGTGTCTTAAACTCAAATAACATACGTCCGTTAAAAGGCTAGCGCTCTAGCTCGGACGGGGATGTCAAGCCCTATGGATCCATATACAATTATTCGCGCCCACCAGTCCATATCCTATGTACTGGCAGCTACTAGTTACCAAAGCTAAGGGATTTTCGGTTTAACTCAGTGTAGAATTTAGTATGTACTTGTGTCTTATCGCGTTTAAAATAAATTGCATGTATTCTCAGCCCAAAAATATTTAAAGTATTTAAAAAGGGAGACTATAAACTCACAGTTCAATATTGAGACTCAATATTGTAGGCAAATTGTGTAGACGTAATGATGGTAGATGACTGTATGGTTAGCCTTGGATTCAAGAACAATACCCCAAACAATACCCAATATTTCCTTAGCTTAAAGCGGTATGAAACCCGAATTAAAAATACCCTCGAATATACTTTATTATTATTAAACTTAAAATTAAAATTATAATTATAATTATATATATAAATTTAAATTACATAAGAAGAAAAAAGAGAAGGATGTGTTGACGAGCAGAAAACTGGCGTATTTATAATACTTTTCCATTTACTGTAGCTCATGCGATCGCATGAGTTTTCAGTGTTTTTGCCATGCGATCGCATGGCCGCCTTTTCTGTTTTTGTTTGCTAGTTCGTCGACATCAAATAGTGTTACTGTAGCAAATAGTGTTACTGTAGCAAATAGCGGTACTGTAGCAAATAGTGTTTACTGTAGCAAATAGTATTTTACTGTAGCACATAGTGTTTTACTGTAGCAAAGTCGTTTTTACAGTAGCAATTAGTGTTTTACTTGTACATCTTATATATATATATATATATATATATATATATATATATATATATATATATATATATATATATATATATATATATATATATATATATATATATATATATATATATATATATATATATATATATATATATGTATATGTATATTTACATAATATTAAATCATATAGAGAATTGGTTTAAATTAGTCAAAATTTTCCGGGTCATCACATAACCTCCCCGTTAAAGAAAATTTCGTCCCGAAATTTTGAGTAGTACCTGTTTTATGAGCGATATCAGTGAACAAATGTGGATACTTTTGCTTCATTTGATCTTCTCGTTCCCAAGTAAACTCGGGTCCTCGTCTTGCGTTCCAACGAACTCTAACTATTGGTATTTTGCTTTATTTTAATTGTTTGACCTCACGGTCCATGATTTCAACAGGTTCTTCGACAAAATGGAGTTTATCATTGATTCGTATTTCGTCAAGAGGAATTACGACATCCTCTTCAGCTAAACATTTCTTTAAATTTGACACGTGAAATGTGTCATGAACACTACTAAGTTCTTGTGGTAGCTTTAATCGATAAGCAACTGCTCCAATTCTTTCGGTGATTTCAAAGGGTCCTACATACCTAGGACTTAGCTTTCCTCGTTTACCGAATCGTACAACGCCTTTCCAGGGTGACACTTTCAACATGACTTTGTCGCCTACTTGAAATTCTAGTGATTTTCTTCTTACATCAGCATAACTCTTTTGGCGACTCATGGCCGTTTTCAATCGCTGTTGTATTTGAATGATCTTGTCGGTGGTTTCATGAATAATTTCTGGTCCAGTAAGTTGTCTTTCTCCTACTTCACTCCAACAGATAGGAGATCTGCACTTTCTACCGTAAAGTGCTTCAAATGGCGCTGCGTTGATGCTCGTATGATAGCTGTTATTGTATGAAAATTCTGCCAACGGTAAGTGTCGATCTCAACTGGTTCCAAAGTCAATCACACATGCCCGTAACATGTCTTCCAATGTTTGTATTGTTCTTTCACTTTGACCATCTGTCTGTGGGTAATAAGCGGTGCTCATATCTAATCGAGTTCCCAATGCTTTTTGTAATGACTGCCAGAAACGTGATGTGAATCGGGTGTCGCGATCAGATATGATGGAGATAGGTACACCATGCCTGGAAACTACTTCCTTCAAATATAGGCGTGCTAATTTCTCCATACTGTCTGTCTCCTTTATTGGTAGAAAGTGAGCTAATTTAGTTAGACGATCAACTATCACCCAAATAGTATCATGACTACTTGTAGTCCTTGGCAATTTCGTAATGAAATTCATGGTTATTCTTTCCCATTTCCACTGCGGAATTTCTGGTTGTTGCAGTAATCCTGATGGCTTTTGGTGCTCAGCTTTGACCTTTGCACACGTCAAACATTTTCTTACATAAGTAGCAATTTCTGTCTTCATATTAGGCCACCAATAAAACTTCTTGAGATCGTGGTACATTTTTCCATTTCCTGGGTGAATTGAGTACCTCGTTTTGTGTGCTTCATCCAGTACTAGTTGCCTTAGATTACCATGTTTTGGTACCCATATCCTATCAGCAAAATACAGGGTTCCATCGGCTTTTACTTCAAGTTGTTTTTCTAACCCTTTGCTCATTTCGCCTTTTTCGTTTTCTTCTTTTAAAGCTTCTAACTGTGCTTCTTGAATTTGCTTTGTGAGATCAGTACGAATTGTAATATTCAAAGCTCGGACCCTAAGAGGTTTTACTCTTTCTTTTCGACTTAGGGCATCAGCTACAACATTAGCCTTTCCGGGGTGGTAACGGATTTCACAATCGTAATCATTTAACAACTCTACCCAGCGACGTTGCCTCATATTGAGTTGTTTTTGATCAAAAATATGCTGAAGACTCTTATGGTCAGTGTACACTGTACACTTGGTGCCATATAGATAGTGTCTCCATATTTTGAGTGCAAAAACTACTGCTCCAAGTTCTAAATCATGCGTCGTATAGTTCTTTTCATGAATTTTTAGTTGTCGTGAGGCATATGCGATAACTTTTGTGCGTTGCATTAATACACATCCTAAACCTTGGCGCGAAGCATCACAATAGATCTCGAAATCATCATTTCCTTCTGGTAATGACAAAATGGGTGCAGACGTTAACTTCTTCTTTAATAACTGGAATGAGGATTCATGTTCCGTGGACCAATCATACTTCTTTCCCTTTTGAGTCAATGCATTTAAGGGTTTGGCGATTCTAGAGAAATCTTGAATGAATCTTCGGTAGTAACCATCAAGACCTAAGAATTGGCGGATTTGTGTTGGAGTCTTCGGTGTTTCCCATTTACTAATGGCTTCGATCTTGGCAGGGTCAACTTTAATTCCATGTTTACTGACAACATGGCCCAAAAATTGTACTTCTTGTAACCAGAAATCACACTTCAAAAATTTTGCGTACAATTCTTCTTTCTTGAGTATCTCTAGTACCAGTCTTAAGTGTTGCTCATGTTCTTCCTTGTTCTTCGAATAAATCAATATGTCATCGATAAAAATAATGACAAATTTGTCTAAATACGGTCTACAGATGCGATTCATTAGATCCATGAATACTGCTGGAGCATTAGTTAATCCAAAAGGCATGACTAGAAACTCATAGTGACCGTAACGGGTTCTGAACGCGGTTTTAGGAACATCTTCTTCCTTCACTCTCAGCTGATGATATCCGGAGCATAGATCAATCTTAGAATAAACACTTGATCCTTGCAATTGATCAAACAAATCATCAATCCTCGGTAATGGGTACCGATTCTTGATCGTTAATTTGTTTAATTCTCGGTAATCTATGCACATTCTCATAGATCCATCCTTCTTCTTGACGAACAGAATAGGAGCACCCAAAGGTGAAAAACTGGGACGAATAAATCCACGGTCCAATAATTCTTGCAACTGGTCTTGTAATTCTTGCATTTCTGAAGGTGCAAGTCTATATGGAGATCGGGCTTCAGGTGCAGCTCCTGGTATGAGATCAATCTGAAATTCTACACATCTGTGTGGAGGTAGCCCCGGTAATTCTTCTGAAAATACTCCGGGATATTCTCTTACAACCGGCATGTCATCAATGCTTCTTTCTTCAGTATTGATCTTCTTTACGTGTGCCAGAATAGCATAACAACCTTTTCTTATAAGTTTCTGGGCCTTCATACAGCTGATAAAGTTCAGCTTTGAGTTGCTCTTCTCCCCATAAATCATTAATGACGTTTCATCCTTACGAGGGATGCGGATTGCTTTCTCAGCGCAAACAACTTCCGCTCTTGTTTTGGACATCCAGTCCATGCCAACGATTACGTCAAAACGTCCTAATTCTACGGGTATCAAATCAATTTTGAAGGTTTCACCAGCGAGATTTATTTCGCAACCATGGCAAATTTTATCGGCTTTTATCAGTTTACCATTAGCTAATTCAATAGTATATTTATCGTCTAGAGGCAATGATGCACATTTTAGTTTAGAACTAAAGTCTTTACACATATAACTTCTATCAGCACCCGTATCAAACATAATAGAAGCTAGTTGATTATTAACGGTAAACGTACCCGTGACAAGATTAGGATCCTCACGTGCTTCACTGGTACTAACATTAAATGCCCTCCCATGTGCGGGTTCTTTGTTCTTCTCCTTATCAGGGCATTGATTTATAAAGTGACCAGACTTCCCGCATCCAAAACATTTCTTGACATCGGTCGGTTTTGTCTTTACTTCGGAAGCGGTGACATAACAATCTTTCACCACATGTCCTTTCTTGTTGCACTTATCACAGATCATTTGACAATAACCTGCATGATGTGTGTAACATCTTTTGCAGAACGGATGGGGTCCCTTATAGTTTGGACTTGCAGTTGCCCCATCTTGTTTACCTTTAAAAGTTTCTTGTTTCTTCAGGTGAGTACTTTTGCCCTTATAGTCTTCCCATTTCCTCTTTCCTTCAGTTGTCTTGACTTCGGTAATTGGTGCCTTAATCGAACTCTCTGTGATCTGGTCCATGAGTTGGTGTGCCATTGTCATGGCTTCCTGCATCGTATTTGGTTTAGACGATGTAACATTTCCTTTGATATTGATCGATAAACCGTCAATATACATTTCTATCTTTCGTTTCTCGTTTGGCACCAATTCGGGACACAACAAGGCTAGTTCCATGAAACGCTTTTCATAGTTATTGAGATTCGCACCGATAACCTTCAGATTACGTAACTCAGATTCCATTTTTCTGATCTCGTTTCGAGGACAGTACTCCTAGATTAGCATCTTTTTCAGTTCTTCCCAAGAGATATCATATGCCGTATCTATTCCTTCTGCTTTAGCATAATTGTTCCACCAAGTAAGTGCACCATCTTGCAACGTGCATGAAGCATACTTTGACTTGTCTCCGTTTGCACAATTACTGATTTTGAAAACGGACTCCATCTTTTCAAACCATCGGGTTAGACCGACTGGTCCCTCGGTTCCACTAAATGTCTGTGGTTTGCATCCTTGAAAAGTTTTGTATGAGCATCCGTTTCGTGAGTTTGTGTTTACGGCTGCTGCTTTGGCTGCTGCTTCGGCTGTTGCTTTGGCTGCTGCTTCGGCTGTTGCTTTTGCTGCCTCGGTTGCAGCAATTCTTTCATTCACACGTTTCTCGACTAGTTGCTCAAACTCAGCATCCGACATTTGAGACATGTTTCTTCAATAAACACAACAGATATAATTTAATCATATAGAATATTATAGGTAAAATGAGTTGTCAATAGTTAATCGTAGCATATTAATAATATGAACCGATTATTATAAAAGCCTTTTCTTCTTATTAGCATTTTATAATTATTTCTAGGGTATTACCTACCCGTTAAGTTCATACATAATAGCTAGTACAAGGAATTAACTACTAAAATCCTAATAATATTCCACTATGAAAAATTATAGCGAGTTACTACATTATTATGTAATAATAATAATAAGAAGTAATAATAATACAAATAATCATTCCATGCATTTATTATTAATAAACTAAAATAATACAATGCCATACAATACTGATATTTTACATATGCTTATTTTACATAACAAGATAGAGTAGCACACATAAGCAATAGAATAGCGCATGGAAGATTTATGGTTGCTAGGTCGTTTATTCAGAACTATCAGAAACTTCTTCCCATTTGGTTCTCTCTGCCAATTGTTTGTGTGCACATGGTCCGACAGACATTCTGGCAGTGTATTTTATTTTTGGTTGGGGTTTTGAGGTACCCATTGCCTCAGTGGGTTTAATACAATAAGGGTGGTTACGGATCGAATGGTCAGGTTCCTTTTTAATAATTAAGGACTTTTTATTATTGTGGTTGTTTTTATTATCTATTGCAAGTTGGAATTTCTCCTTAGTGACATCTTTTATTTCATTAGCGAAATCCTCCTCCTTACTGATTTCGTCTAATGACGAACTGTTTGAGTCATGTGCAGGAGAATATGATGACGAACTGCGAGAATATGTACCGGTGGTCATGAACCGAAATCTGCCAGGCGTAATCGGCACAACCCGCCCGTCGGCGGTATATCTGGACCAATGTCCATATTTGTTTAGAAATGGACGATCCTCGTTTACTCCAGAGATCATGGGTCCATGCCAACGATACTGTGGCTCCGGAAAACTAAAGCTGGGTGGAGCTGGAACCTCCTCTGGGTTTACCGGGAGTTGAGAATCCCCGGCTAACACAATTTCTTCTTTAATAGGTATTGGAACGCCCTTTTCAGTTGTGGATAGAATAGATTCAGTGTCCGATTCCGAGTCGTACAAAATGATAGGATCAGAAGAAGTCATCTATCACATAATTGAAACAACAATTACGTTAGCATATAAATATATCTCATATAATGTTTTTTGACCAAATGATAAGCAAAAATCAGTAAAAACATATATGGTCATAGTCCAGACTCACTAATGCATCCTAACAATTACCAGTTAAACACACTAATGTAATTTCTGGTTCCCTATGACCTCAAGCTCGGATACCAACTGTAACGACCCGTCAAAATCGCTATTGACGCGGCACGTTAATCATTGATTCGACAGTGAGGTTTTGACCTCTATATGATACGTTTTGATAAAATATTGCATTCATTAAAATAAGTGACTTTCTAAACATAGAAAGTTATAAACATGTGGGCGAGTGCTTAGGTATAAACAAAACCCCGAAATACATAAGTCTTTAATTTACAGGTTGACATCACAGTCCAATTATTTATTACACAATCCAGTTTTATTTTGAATGCAATAAACTTTGTACAAAGCATGAGAGACTCCATGCAGGCAACAAGCACATCACAGCGGAAGCATTCTAAGGACCTGAGAATAAAACATGCTAAAAAGTCAACACGAATGTTGGTGAGTTATAGGTTTAATTGCTTGAGTCATAAACATATATAAAGATAGACCACAAGATTTCATCAAAAGTTTATCAATAGATTCTACGTAACAGAGCACCCTGGTAACTAAACTTAACGCTATAGTGATAATTACCCCATTCATTTTAATACACGCAAACCAACGTGTCTTAAACTCAAATAACATACGTCCGTTAAAAGGCTAGCGCTCTAGCTCGGACGGGGATGTCAAGCCCTATGGATCCATATACAATTATTCGCGCCCACCAGTCCATATCCTATGTACTGGCAGCTACTAGTTACCAAAGCTAAGGGATTTTCGGTTTAACTCAGTGTAGAATTTAGTATGTACTTGTGTCTTATCGCGTTTAAAATAAATTGCATGTATTCTCAGCCCAAAAATATTTAAAGTATTTAAAAAGGGAGACTATAAACTCACAGTTCAATATTGAGACTCAATATTGTAGGCAAATTGCGTAGACGTAATGATGGTAGATGACTGTATGGTTAGCCTTGGATTCAAGAACAATACCCCGAACAATACCCAATATTTCCTTAGCTTAAAGCGGTTTGAAACCCGAATTAAAAATACCCTCGAATATACTTTATTATTATTAAACTTAAAATTAAAATTAAAATTATTATTATATATATAAATTTAAATTAAATAAGAAGAAAAAAGAGAAGGATGTGTTGACGAGCAGAAAACTGGCGTATTTATAATACTTTTCCATTTACTGTAGCTCATGCGATCGCATGAGTTTTCAGTGTTTTTACCATGCGATCGCATGGCCTCCTTTTCTGTTTTTGTTTGCTAGTTCGTAGACATCAAATAGTGGTACTGTAGCAAATAGTGTTACTGTAGCAATTAGTGGCACTGTAGCAAATAGTGTTACTGTAGCAAATAGTGTTTACTGTAGCAAATAGTGTTTTACTCTAGCACATAGTGTTTTACTGTAGCAAAGTCGTTTTTACAGTAGCAATTAGTGTTTTACTTGTAAATCTTATAATATATATATATATATATATATATATATATATATATATATATATATATATATATATATATATATATATATATATATTTACATAATATTAAATCATATAGAGAATTGGTTTAAATTAGTCGAAATTTTCCGGGTCATCACATAACCTCCCCGTTAAAGAAAATTTCGTCCCGAAATTTTGAGTAGTACCTGTTTTATGAGCGATATCAGTGAACAAATGTGGATACTTTTGCTTCATTTGATCTTCTCGTTCCCAAGTAAACTCGGGTCCTCGTCTTGCGTTCCAACGAACTCTAACTATTGGTATTTTGCTTTGTTTTAATTGTTTGACCTCACGGTCCATGATTTCAACAGGTTCTTCGACAAAATGGAGTTTATCATTGATTCGTATTTCGTCAAGAGGAATTACGACATCCTCTTCAGCTAAACATTTCTTTAAATTTGACACGTGAAATGTGTCATGAACACTACTAAGTTCTTGTGGTAGCTTTAATCGATAAGCAACTGCTCCAATTCTTTCGGTGATTTCAAAGGGTCCTACATACCTAGGACTTAGCTTTCCTCGTTTACCGAATCGTACAACGCCTTTCCAGGGTGACACTTTCAACATGACTTTGTCGCCTACTTGAAATTCTAGCGATTTTCTTCTTACATCAGCATAACTCTTTTGGCGACTCATGGCCGTTTTCAATCGCTGTTGTATTTGAATGATCTTGTCGGTGGTTTCATGAATAATTTCTGGTCCAGTAAGTTGTCTTTCTCCTACTTCACTCCAACAGATAGGAGATCTGCACTTTCTACCGTAAAGTGCTTCAAATGGCGCTGCGTTGATGCTCGTATGATAGCTGTTATTGTATGAAAATTCTGCCAACGGTAAGTGTCGATCCCAACTGGTTCCAAAGTCAATCACGCATGCCCGTAACATGTCTTCCAATGTTTGTATTGTTCTTTCACTTTGACCATCTGTCGTTTTCACTGTAGCACTGTAGCAAAATACGGTTTCACTGTAGCAAATAGTGTTTTACTGTAGCACATAGTGTTTTACTGTAGCAAAGTCGTTTTTACAGTAGCAATTAGTGTTTTACTTGTACATCTTATAATATACATATATATATATATACATATATATATATATATATATACATATATATATATATATACATATATATATATATATATACATATATATATATATTTATATATATACATATATATATACATATATATATATATGTATATTTACATAATATTAAATCATATAGAGAATTGCTTTAAATTAGTCGAAATTTTCCGGATCATCACATGAGAGAAAGTGTATTGTAGTGAGAGTGTGAATATGAATTGTCCCGTTCATATTGATTATAAACGTTTCATATTAATTGATTTCGTCGCGAGATTTTGACCTCTATATGAGACGTTTTTCAAAGACTGCATTCATTTTTAAAACAACCATAACCTTTATTTTATCGATAAAGGTTTAAAAAGCATTACGTAGATTATCAAATAATGATAATCTAAAATATACCGTTTACACACGACCATTACATAATGGTTTACAATAAGAATATATTACATCAAAAATAAGTCTCTTGAATGCAGTTTTTACATAATATCATACAAGCATGGACTCCAAATCTTGTCCTTATTTTAGTATGCAACAACAGAAGCTCTTAATAATCACCTGAGAATAAACATGCTTAAAACGTCAACAAAAATGTTGGTGAGTTATAGGTTTAACCTATATATTATCAAATCATAATAATAGACCACAAGATTTCATATTTCAATATACATCCCATACATAGAGATAAGATTCATTCATATGGTGAACACCTGGTAACCGACATTAACAAGATGCATATAAGAATATTCCCTATCATTCCGAGAAATCCTTCGGACATGATATAAGCGAATTCGAAGTACTAAAGCATCCGGTACTTCGGATGGGGTTCGTTAGGCCCAATAGATCTATCTTTAGGATTCGCGTCAATTAGTAGATCGGTTTACTAATTCTTAGGTTACCAAGCAAAAGGGGCATATTTGGCTTCGATCATTCACCCATATAATGTAGTTTCAATTACTTGTGTCTATTTCGTAAAATATTTATAAAACTGCATGTATTCTCATCCGAAAATATTAGATTTTAAAAGTGGGACTATAACTCACTTTCACAGATTTTTACTTCGTCGGGAAGTAAGACTTGGCCACTGGTCGATTCACAAACCTATAACAAATATGTACATATATATCAAAGTATGTTCAAAATATATTTACAACATTTTTAATACGTTTTACTGTTTTAAATTTATTAAGTCAGCTGTCCTCGTTAGTAACCTACAACTAGTTGTCCACAGTTAGATGTACAGAAATAAATCGATATATGTTATCTTGAATCAATCCACGATCCAGTGTATACACGTCTCAGGCTAGATCACAACTCAAAGTATATATATTTTTGGAATCAACCTCAACCCTATATAGCTAACTCCAACATTACTGCATATAGAGTGTCTATGGTTGTTCCAAATAATATATATACATGGGTCGATATGATATGTCAAAACATTTGCATACGTGTCTATGGTATCCCAAGATTACATAATATATTAGAATACATGTATAATACAATATAAGTTAGCTATGATATGATTTGTATAGAAATGTTACAATATTTCTCGTAGCTACAACAATCAAAAAAAATATCCAATCTTGTTTTACCTCGATTTGAGTGAATAAAATTGCTATGGTTTCATATTGAACTCTATTTTATGAATCTAAACATAAAAAGTATAGGTTTATAGTCAGAAATATAAGTTACAAGTCGTTTTTGTAAAGGTAGTCATTTCAGTCGAAAGAACGATGTCTAGATGACCATTTTGGAAAACATACTTTCACTTTGAGTTTAACCATGCTTTTTGGATATAGTTTCATGTTCATAAGAAAAATAATTTTCCTAGAAGAACAACTTTTAAATCAAAGTTTATCATAGAATTTAATTAACTAACCCAAAACAGCCCGCGGTGTTACTATGACGGCGTATATCCGGTTTTACGGTGTTTTTTGTGTTTTCAGGTTTTAAATCATTAAGTTAGCATATCATATAGATATAGAACATGTGTTTAGTTGATTTTAAAAGTCAGGTTAGAAGGATTAGCTTTTGTTTTCGAACAAGTTTAGAATTAACTAAACTATGTTCTAGTGATTACATGTTCAAATCTTCAAATTAGATGGCTTGAAAGTTCTTGAAGTATAATCATGACACGAAAAAAAGTTCAAGTAAGATTATCACTCGAATTAAGATAGGTATAGTTATAGAAATTGAATCAAAGTTTGTATATGAGTATTACCTTGATTTAGAATGATATCTTACTGTAAATAACAAGGATTTCTCGAGGTTGGATGATCACTTTACAAGATTGGAAGTGAGCTAGTAAACTTGGAAGTATTCTTGATTTTATGAAACTAGAACTTGTAGAATTTATGAAGAACACTTAGAACTTGAAGATGGAACTTGAGAGAGATCAATTAGATGAAGAAAATTGAAGAATGAAAGTGTTTGTAGATGTTTTTGGTCGTTGGTATATGGATTAGATATAAAGGATATGTAATTTTGTTTTCATGTAAATAAGTCATGAATGATTACTAATATTTTTGTAATTTTATGAGATATTTCATGCTAGTTGCCAAATGATGGTTCCCACATGTGTTAGGTGACTCACATGGGCTGCTAAGAGCTGATCATTGGAGTGTATATACCAAGAGTACATATATTTAGAAGCTGTGTATTGTACGAGTACGAATACGGGTACATACGAGTAGAATTGTTGATGAAACTGAACGAGGATTTAATTGTAAGCATTTTTGTTAAGTAGAAGTATTTTGATAAGTATCTTGAAGTCTTTCAAAAGTGTATGAATACATATTAAAACACTACATGTATATACATTTTAACTGAGTCGTTAAGTCATCGTTAGTCGTTAAATGTAAATGTTGTTTTGAAACCTTTAGGTTAACGATCTTGTTAAATGTTGTTAACCCATTGTTTATTATATCTAAAGAGATGTTAAATTATTACATTATCATGATATTATGATATATTAATATATCTTAGTATGATATATATACAGTTAAATGTTGTTACAACGATAATCGTTACATATGTGTCTCGTTTCGAAATTCTTAAGTTAGTAGTCTTGTTTTACATATGTAGTTCATTGTTAATATACATAATGACATGTTTACTTATCATTTATCATAATTAAACATAGTGTAACAATATCTTAATATGATTCATATGTAATTAGTAAGACGTTGTTATAACGATAATCGTTATATATATCGTTTCGAGTTTCTTAATTCAATAAACACAATTTTATGCATATAACTCATTGTTAAAATACCTAATGAGATACTTACTTATCATAATATCATGTTAACTATATATATATAATCATATATATGTCATCATATAGTTTTTACAAGTTTTAACGTTCGTGAATCACCGGTCAACTTGGGTGGTCAATTGTCTATATGAAACCTATTTCAATTAATCAAGTCTTAACAAGTTTGATTGCTTAACATGTTGGAAACACTTAATCATATAAATATCAATTTAATTTAATATATATAAACATGAAAAAGTTCGGGTCACTACAGAATAGGTGTGTGGAAAATGGATGACAAGTGCCCTTTAAATAGACTTGGATTTTGCTGGGATACGGCTGCCAGGCCGTATCGCCAGGCCATTTGCAATGACAAGTCGTTTTCTTGGGCCGTTTTTGATGTAGACAAGCTGTATGGCAGGTCGTATGGCAGGCCGTATGGCTCCCTGGTTTGCTATTTTTCTTGGATCGTTTTGTTTGTTCCCGGGATCGTAACTTGGTTTCCGGGTTCGTAACTTGTCTTTCACAGTTTTTTCTCTAGAATCTTCGTTTGATTCTTTTTGCATTGTCTTTGTAATTACTAAATCTACAAAATCAACTGACAAAGTGATTATTTTGTTGATAAATCTTGGAACTTTATTATTTTTGGGCCATAATATCGAGGTAAAAATGTGACTTGTTAGCCGATATTAGATCCTCTAAATAGGTTGAGGCTACTACGATTCAAACAACCAAG
This sequence comes from Rutidosis leptorrhynchoides, assembly GCF_046630445.1. Taxonomy (NCBI): domain Eukaryota; kingdom Viridiplantae; phylum Streptophyta; class Magnoliopsida; order Asterales; family Asteraceae; genus Rutidosis; species Rutidosis leptorrhynchoides. The sequence goes on along the minus strand of NC_092342.1, from coordinate 16,866,773 downwards.
GAAAGGAAAAACAAACAGTTAATTGCTCCCAATACCATGAGACATGCGAGTTTAACAAATAAACGAGTTATTGTTAATCATAATGTCTTTAAAGCATTATCCTCAAAATCCCAGATGCAAAAGGGCCAAGCAAGTGATACGAGGTCAAGGGTAAAAAAAGTAAAGTTCAAGATGGAACAAGGGTCAGATATGGTGAGTTCATATTAAGTAATTCATTACTCTGTACACATATTATGTATTATTTATGAAACAGACATCAATAATTCTACATTCAGTTGAATAATTTTGTTGTGTAACTTTTTGCAACTGCAGAGGATCTTGAAGATCAAAATCCAGACGAAAATTTTGAGTCCAGACCCAACCAAGCTAGACATGAAGAAGGTATAGTTAGAAGTCTTAGAGATGAAGAAATGGATACGGAGCTCGAATATGAAACACACGATCAACACGAGGATAACATGTATGGAAATAGCTATTATGAAGATCTTGAAGAGTATCAACAACAATAAATTGAAGAAGGTTATTTGTTCTATATTACTTGATGCTTGATTATTTTTATCATGTTAAATAATGTATTCTAACTTTCATTTTGTTGTACTGTTATATGCATGCCAATTATGCGGGTAAAGAATTAAATGTGAATGATACAAGTGTGAGAGATGAGAAGCAAACCAGACAAGAACAAGATGAATCAGGTTATTTTTTATTTTTCTAATTTGGTTTGTTAATTTGATTTATATTGTTGCTTGTTTAGTATATCAGTTGTAAATCAAGTGCACTTATTTTGTAGATAAACAAGTCGACAAAGTTAGAGGACCGACACTTATGCAAAAAAATTTGGAAACAAAAGCCATCTGTTCGAATTCCTATTGTTGTTAATGAACATGGAGAGCCAATTGGTCCTAACAGTAGTAAACTCACCCATTTTATTGGTCACTTATCACAGAGTTACCAGTATTGTCCAGTTTATAGACCGTGCAATAAAGTTAGAACAAAAAAAAAGAGAAGTTGCTGAAGTTGTTAAGGGTACATATTTTAAATTCTGTGTGATAATAAGCCTTTTTTTTCTTCTCATGTGATATGTTTTTTCTTTTTATAATTTGTAGTCAAAGTTTGATATTCCACCAACTACTGATTCTTGGATACTCCAGTCATTTCGGCGCAAAATGAAAAATTTGAGAGCGAGATTGAAGGACTTTTACTTTGACCCGTCTGTATCAATGGAGGTTCAATTAAAGTCAACACCTCTAGAACTTACCAAAAGACATTGGAGAAGACTTCTTTAATATTGGAGTAGAGAAAATGTGATGGTATGAAACATTCTTACACTTGGTGTAACTTTTTTTATATTGTTTTATTTTCATATTAGGATATTTAATATATTTTCTTTTTCATGAGATGAGCAAAAAAAAAAAAATAAAGCCAATATGGATAAACAATAAGTTGATGCAAGTGACGGGGGAAAAAGTTTTGCAAGAATTCGTGAAGAACTGAAGGTAATATCACAGGGAAATTATTTATATAGTATAGCTTCTGAATATACATTGTTAATAGGTACCTCGTAATTACTCATTGCATGCGAGTTTGGGAAGAGAACCAACTAGGGTGGATATGTTTAAGAAGTGTTTTTCAAATAAAAGTGCTGAAGGTGAAGCTACTCGTGCAATTGTAAGTAATTTTACAAACACAATTATGTTGTGTATGAAAGAATCAAAAGTGGATCAAAGATATCCTACATATGATATCAATAGATGTATATTTATATGTTAATCACCATAAACCACTTGTGAGGTTTTTATTGCATTTGAAGTAGACTTTGGTGAATTTTACCTTTGTGATATGTTCCTGTGTTTCAGTAGGGTTATTTTATCTTTAAGTTAAGTAGTTGTAGTTAACACTTCTAAGGGTAAGATAAAAAGGTGACAGATGTAAGGATGTTGATAATCTTCTAGCCAAATATTTGAGGTGAATATTAATAGAGTCTTCAATAGTGACCGCTTGCTTTTCATTACGTCTTAATGTCTAAATCCCAAAATCCCAAAATTCCAGTCTAGCATTAATACGTTAAGCATTGCATATATCAAATATCTGGATGTGATTGGGCTATACTGTGATCGGGCATTGCATATATCGAATATCAGAGTAGAATCATGTCTTCTGTCATACCGAAATATGTTCCATGACATATATTTATATACCTGTTTAAATATTATATTTTTTATGCAGGAACAAATGAAAGAACTTACTAAGAAACTGGGTGATGGTGCAACAGATGTACCTGGACCAGATGATGTTTTTGCCAAGATAATGGGTCAACATAAATATGGTTCTGATGAAATGTATGGACTGAGTGTTCACGCTAAATATTTGTGGGGTGCACATGGTCGATCAGCTGTGTAAGGAACGAGAGGGGGGTGAATAGTTCCTTAATGATTTGTTAAAACTTTTTTTGAAATCTTTAACAATCAAAACATAAGTTTCAAGTGTGGAAACATTCGTGATTGTTAATGCAAGTATGTAAAGAATGTAAGTGCACAAACACAAGGATTTATAATGGTATGGGAGGTTGTTAACTAATCCTCCTTAATCCACTCCCCGATTCCCTAATCGGGAGTTAGCTTCACTAAGCATTTCTCCAAACCTAGTGGAGATCCGTTTACACCAAATGATCTTCAATAAGCCACACCAACACTACTCCTAGATCACACTCATCTTCACCTTGGACAAGCATCAATTTCTCAATGAAAATATGAACAACTTCCGAGTTCCCTTTAAGGAAGAAGGATCACTAGATAAGATGATGTTTTTATCACATGATAAATTCTACTAACTCAATCTCTCATAGTTTTTCAATAGGTCACACCAACCTTACTTAGATCAAATTTGTCTTCACTTTGGACAAGTATTAATTTCTAATGGAATTAATCAACTTCCTAGATCCCTTTAAGGAAGTTACATCACTAAGTAAGATGGTGTTTCCTATCATAAGAACTATTTAACTTCCTTGACCCCTTAAGGAAGTATCTCACAAAGTAAACTTAAAGATACAAATGATAAGCATGAAGTTTACAATGTAATTCTACTTAGTGTAAGTAGAATCTCTCTTTCTCTCTTATAATCTCTCCATTGATATGTGTTTGAGGCTTGGGAGATCAGTTGATATGAATTGAAAGAATATTGGAAAGAGGTATTCTTCAATTGCTCCAAGGCTTGGTTTATATAGGTAAGAGAAAAACTTTCCAGAACCTGTGCGGCTTACTCCACAGTTGATCGTGGTTCGTCCGTTCTCCTGCTGGACAACTTTTCAATATATTCGTTGGAGCTCCCTTTTCTTTGAATTTTTGGCTTCTTTATCCAATATATAGCCTTAAAAAGATGCTTAATACACCTGGAAGTCCTTGATCTTCTTCTTATACTTTGGATGCATTCGTTGAAGTGGACATGAGCTTGTAAAAGAGGAAAGTCACATGTCCTTGTCTTGTGTCATTGATTTCCCATAAAGGAAAATGTAGTTTTTTGTCCCTTGACAAACCACTGGCATCCAAACTTCATTACCCAAATCTTTAAATCCTTGTCTTCATCTTTGATGGAAGTATCTTGCTTCATTAGTGCTTGTTACAAGTCAGTTGGATTTGTTTAAATCTAGTTGGGAATGCTTTAACTAGTTGCATTAATCATAAAGAGATAAACCATTACATTCCAAACCTCACATCCCATGCCACAACACTCCAATTTTAATTTCCCAAGTCTTCTCTATTTTGTCAACTTATGAGTGGAAGTATCTATCTTCATTGGCGGCTTGCAACATGCCAAAGATGACCATTTTAACACTAGTGAAGACTTCTTGAAAGTTACACTAATCTTTCAAGTTAATTATACTTAACCATGTAAGTGTCATTTTAAGGGTTAAGAGGAGAGCATCTCTTTGGTTGGGACTTAATGACCATCCTAATTATGTCTAGATAAACTTTAGGATTAAAATGTTATCTTGCAACACTTATGTGTTTAACCTTAATTGCAAGCTAAACTGTCATTAACACGTCATTAGGTGTGATTAATCAAGATTGACATCTTTTAGTTCAAAACTCTTTTGAAAACAAAGAAGGCAACTATTCTAAGCATATTGAAAGAGGTTTTGTAAATTATGGATGCCCCAAAGTAGTCAAACAATTTTTGATCAAAAATTCAGACAGTGAGAAACTGCGGTCGACTCACGGCTGACCGTGGAGTCGATCGTGTACCTTGTTTCGAAGAACCAAGGTACAGGGTGAAATGTCCCGTTCTTATTGATTAAAAACGTTCCATATTAATTGATTTCGTTGCGAGGTTTTGACCTCTATATGAGACGTTTTTCAAAGACTGCATCCATTTTTAAAACAAACCATAACCTTTATTTCATAGATAAAGGTTTTAAAAAGCTTTACGTAGATTATCAAATAATGATAATCTAAAATATCCTGTTTACACACGACCATTACATAATGGTTTACAATACAAATATGTTACAACAAAATAAGTTTCTTGAATGCAGTTTTTACACAATATCATACAAGCATGGACTCCAAATCTCGTCCTTATTTAAGTATGCGACAGCGGAAGCTCTTAATAATCACCTGAGAATAAACATGCTTAAAACGTCAACAAAAATGTTGGTGAGTTATAGGTTTAACCTATATATATCAAATCATAATAATAGACCATAAGATTTCATATTTCAATACACATCCCATACATAGAGATAAAAATCATTTATATGGTGAACACCTGGTAACCGACATTAACAAGATGCATATATAAGAATATTCCCATCATTCCGGGACACCCTTCGGATATGATATAAATTTCGAAGTACTAAAGCATTCGGTACTTTGGATGGGGTTTGTTAGGCCCAATAGATCTATCTTTAGGATTCGCGTCAATTAGGGTGTCTGTTCTCTAATTCTTAGATTACCAAACTTAATAAAAAGGGGCATATTCGATTTCGATAATTCAACCATAGAATGTAGTTTCACGTACTTGTGTCTATTTTGTAAATCATTTATAAAACCTGCATGTATTCTCATCCCAAAAATATTAGATTTTAAAAGTGGGACTATAACTCACTTTCACAGATTTTTACTTCGTCGGGAAGTAAGACTTGGCCACTGGTTGATTCACGAACCTATAACAATATATACATATATATCAAAGTATGTTCAAAATATATTTACAACACTTTTAATATATTTTGATGTTTTAAGTTTATTAAGTCAGCTGTCCTCGTTAGTAACCTACAACTAGTTGTCCACAGTTAGATGTACAGAAATAAATCGATAAATATTATCTTGAATCAATCCACGACCCAGTGTATACGTATCTCAGTATTGATCAAAACTCAAACTATATATATTTTGGAATCAACCTCAACCCTGTATAGCTAACTCCAACATTCACATATAGAGTGTCTATGGTTGTTCCGAAATATATATAGATGTGTCGACATGGTAGGTTGAAACATTGTATACGTGTCTATGGTATCTCAAGATTACATAATATATAATACAAGTTGATTAAGTTATGTTTGGAATAGATTTGTTACCAATTTTCACATAGCTAAAATGAGAAAAATTATCCAATCTTGTTTTACCCATAACTTCTTCATTTTAAATCCGTTTTGAGTGAATAAAATTGCTATGGTTTCATATTGAACTCTATTTTATGAATCTAAATAGAAAAAGTATAGGTTTATAGTCAGAAAAATAAGTTACAAGTCATTTTTTTAAAGGTAGTCATTTCAGTCGAAAGAACGACGTTTAGATGACCATTTTAGAAAACATACTTCCACTTTGAGTTTAAACATAATTTTTGGATATAGTTTCATGTTCATAATAAAAATCATTTTCTCAGAATAACAACTTTTAAATCAAAGTTTATCATAGTTTTTAATTAACTAACCCAAAACAGCCCGCGGTGTTACTACGACGGCGTAAATCCGGTTTTACGGTGTTTTTCGTGTTTCCAGGTTTTAAATCATTAAGTTAGAATATCATATAGATATAGAAAATGTGTTTAGTTTATTTTAAAAGTCAAGTTAGAAGGATTAACTTTTGTTTGCGAACAAGTTTAGAATTAACTAAACTATGTTCTAGTGATTACAAGTTTAAACCTTCGAATAAGATAGCTTTATATGTATGAATCGAATGATGTTATGAACATCATTACTACCTTAAGTTCCTTGGATAAACCTGCTGGAAAAGAGAAAAATGGATCTAGCTTCAACGGATTCTTGGATGGCTCGAAGTTCTTGAAGCAGAATCATGACACGAAAACAAGTTCAAGTAAGATCATCACTTGAAATAAGCATTTTTTATGAAACTGAATGAGGATGTAATTGTAAGCATTTTTGTTAAGTAGAAGTAGTTTGATAAGTGTATTGAAGTCTTTCAAAAGTGTATAAATACATATTAAAACACTACATGTATATACATTTTAACTGAGTCGTTAAGTCGTCGTTAGTCGTTACATGTAAGTGTTGTTTTGAAACCTTTAGGTTAACGATCTTGTTAAATGTTGTTAACCCAATGTTTATAATATCAAATGAGATTTTAAATTATTATATTATCATGATATTATCTGTAACACCCTAGGCAAATCCCACATCGCCCACGAACATGAGTGATCATGGGATTATAAGGTAATACTCACGCTTAAATGACACAACGCGTTTTGGGATCACAGGCTGAGTAGAAATGCGAGTACGTTGTGGTTAAGCGTGCTCGGGCGAGAGCACTACCAGGATGGGTGACCTCCTGGGAAAGTGCTTCTCGTGTGTGGTCGCCAAGAAAAAGCCGTGCGCCTGCGAGCAAAGCGGACAATATTGTGGTCATGTTAAGCTGGGGTGTTACAGAATGGTATCAGAGCCACTCATGTGCCGTTGGGGGTGGTGGAGCAAACCTCATCGAGGACGATGAGTCTCTAAGGGGGGGTGAATGTAACACCCTAGGCAAATCCCACATCGCCCACGAACATGAGTGATCATGGGATTATAAGGTAATACTCACGCTTAAATGACACAACGCGTTTTGGGATCACAGGCTGAGTAGAAATGCGAGTATGTTGTGGTTAAGCGTGCTCGGGCAAGAGCACTACCAGGATGGGTGACCTCCTGGGAAAGTGCTTCTCGTGTGTGGTCGCCAAGAAAAAGCCGTGCGCCTGCGAGCAAAGCGGACAATATTGTGGTCATGTTAAGCTGGGGTGTTACATTATCATGTATGAATATCTCTTAATATTATATATATACATTAAATGTCTTTACAACGATAATCGTTACATATATGTCTCGTTTAAAAATCATTAAGTTAGTAGTCTTGTTTTTACATATGTAGTTCATTGTTAATATACTTAATGATATGTTTACTTATCATAGTATTATGTTAACTATATATATATATCCATATATATGTCATCATATAGTTTTTACAAGTTTTAACGTTCGTGAATCACCGGTCAACTTGGGTGGTCAATTGTCTATATGAAACATATTTCAATTAATCAAGTCTTAACAAGTTTGATTGTTTAACATGTTGGAAATATTTAATCATGTAAATATCAATCTCAATTAATATATATAAACATGGAAAAGTTCGGGTCACTACAGTACCTACCCGTTAAATAAATTTCGTCCCGAAATTTTAAGCAGTTGAAGGTGTTGACGAATCTTCTGGAAATAGATGCGGGTATTTCTTCTTCATCTAATCTTCACGCTCCCAGGTGAACTCGGGTCCTCTACGAGCATTCCATCGAACCTTAACAATTGGTATCTTGTTTTGCTTAAGTCTTTTAACCTCACGATCCATTATTTCGACGGGTTCTTCGATGAATTGAAGTTTTTCGTTGATTTGGATTTCATCTAACGGAATAGTGAGATCTTCTTTAGCAAAACATTTCTTCAAATTCGAGACGTGGAAATTGTTATGTACAGCCGCGAGTTGTTGAGGTAACTCAAGTCGGTAAGCTACTGGTCCGACACGATCAATAATCTTGAATGGTCCAATATACCTTGGATTTAATTTCCCTCGTTTACCAAATCGAACAACGCCTTTCCAAGGTGCAACTTTAAGCATGACCATCTCTCCAATTTCAAATTCTATATCTTTTCTTTTAATGTCAGCGTAGCTCTTTTGTCGACTTTGGGCGGTTTTCAACCGTTGTTGAATTTGGATGATCTTCTCGGTAGTTTCTTGTATAATCTCCAGACCCGTAATCTGTCTATCCCCTACTTCACTCCAACAAATCGGAGACCTGCACTTTCTACCATAAAGTGCTTCAAACGGCGCCATCTCAATGCTTGAATGGTAGCTGTTGTTGTAGGAAAATTCTGCTAACGGTGGATGTCGATCCCAACTGTTTCCGAAATCAATAACACATGCTCGTAGCATGTCTTCAAGCGTTTGTATTGTCCTTTCGCTCTGCCCATCAGTTTGTGGATGATAGGCAGTACTCATGTCTAGACGAGTTCCTAATGCTTGCTGTAATGTCTGCCAGAATCTTGAAATAAATCTGCCATCCCTATCAGAGATAATAGAGATTGGTATTCCATGTCTGGAGACGACTTCCTTCAAATACAGTCGTGCTAACTTCTCCATCTTGTCATCTTCTCTTATTGGCAGGAAGTGTGCTGATTTGGTGAGACGATCAACTATTACCCAAATAGTATCAAAACCACTTGCAGTCCTTGGCAATTTAGTGATGAAATCCATGGTAATGTTTTTCCCATTTCCATTCCGGGATTTCGGGTTGTTGAAGTAGACCTGATGGTTTCTGATGCTCAGCTTTGACCTTAGAACACGTCAAACATTCTCCTACGTATTTAGCAACATCGGCTTTCATACCCGGCCACCAAAAATGTATCTTGAGATCCTTGTACATCTTCCCCATTCCAGCATGTATTGAGTATCTGGTTTTATGAGCTTCTCTAAGTACCTTTTCTCTCATATCTCCAAATTTTGGTACCCAAATCCTTTCAGCCCTATACCGGGTTCCGTCTTCCCGAATATTAAGATGCTTCTCCAATCCTTTGGGTATTTCATCCTTTAAATTTCCCTTTTTTAAAACTCCTTGTTGCGCCTCCTTTATTTGAGTAGTAAGGTTATTATGAATCATTATATTCATAGATTTTACTCGAATGGGTTCTCTGTCCTTCCTGGTCAAGGCATCGGCTACCACATTTGCCTTCCCCGGGTGGTAACGAATCTCAAAGTCATAATCATTCAATAATTCAATCCACCTACGCTGCCTCATATTCAGTTGTTTCTGATTAAATATGTGTTGAAGACTTTTATGGCCGGTATATATAATACTTTTGACCCCATATAAGTAGTGCCTCCAAGTCTTTAATGCAAAAACAACCGCGCCTAATTCCAAATCATGCGTCGTATAATTTTGTTCGTGAATCTTCAATTGTCTAGACGCATAAGCAATCACCTTCGTTCGTTGCATTAATACACAACCGAGACCTTGCTTTGATGCGTCACAATAAATCACAAAATCATCATTCCCTTCAGGCAATGACAATATAGGTGCCGTAGTTATCTTTTTCTTCAATAACTGAAACGCTTTCTCTTGTTCATCATTCCATTCAAATTTCTTCCCTTTATGCGTTAATGCAGTCAAGAGTTTTGCTATTCTGGAAAAGTCTTGGATGAACCTTCTGTAGTAACCAGCTAGTCCTAAAAACTGGCGTATGTGTTTCGGAGTTTTCGGGGTTTCCCACTTTTCAACAGTTTCTATCTTTGCCGGATCCACCTTAATACCTTCTTTGTTCACTATGTGACTGAGGAATTGAACTTCTTCCAACCAAAATGCACACTTTGAAAACTTAGCGTACAATTCTTCCTTCCTCAATACTTCTAACACCTTTCTCAAATGTTCACCGTGTTCTTGGTCATTCTTTAAGTAAATAAGTATGTCATCAATGAAAACAATGACAAACTTGTCAAGGTATGGTCCACACACTCGGTTCATAAGGTCCATGAACACAGCTGGTGCATTAGTTAAACCAAACGGCATGACCATAAACTCGTAATGATCATAACGTGTTCTGAAAGCAGTCTTTGGAATATCATCTTCTTTCACCCGCATTTGATGATACCCGGAACGTAAGTCAATCTTTGAATAAACAGACAAGCCTTGTAGTTGATCAAATAAGTCATCGATTCTTGGTAGTGGGTAGCGGTTCTTGATGGTAAGTTTGTCCAACTCTCGGTAGTCGATACACAACCTGAATGTACCATCTTTCTTCTTGACAAACAAAACAGGAGCTCCCCACGGTGATGTGCTTGGTCGAATGAAACCACGCTCTAAAAGTTCTTGTAATTGGCTTTGCAGTTCTTTCATCTCGCTGGGTGCGAGTCTGTAAGGAGCACGAGCTATTGGTGCAGCTCCTGGTACAAGATCTATTTGAAATTCAACGGATTGATGTGGGGGTAATCCCGGTAATTCTTTCGGAAATACATCGGGAAATTCTTTTGCAATGGGAACATCATTGATGCTCTTTTCTTCAGTTTGTACTTTCTCAACGTGTGCTAGAACAGCATAGCAACCTTTTCTTATTAGTTTTTGTGCCTTCAAATTACTAATAAGATGTAGCTTCGTGTTGCCCTTTTCTCCGTATACCATTAAGGGTTTTCCTTTTTCCCGTATAATGCGAATTGCATTTTTGTAACAAACGATCTCTGCTTTCACTTCTTTCAACCAGTCCATACCGATTATCACATCAAAACTCCCTAACTCTACTGGTATCAAATCAATCTTAAATGTTTCGCTAACCAGTTTAATTTCTCGATTCCGACATATATTATCTGCTGAAATTAATTTACCATTTCCTAATTCGAGTAAAAATTTACTATCCAAAGGCGTCAATGGACAACTTAATTTAGCACAAAAATCTCTACTCATATAGCTTCTATCCGCACCCGAATCAAATAAAACGTAAGCAGATTTATTGTCAATAAGAAACGTACCCGTAACAAGCTCCGGGTCTTCCTGTGCCTCTGCCGCATTAATATTGAAAACTCTTCCGCGGCCTTGTCCATTCGTGTTCTCCTGGTTCGGGCAATTTCTAATAATGTGGCCCGGTTTTCCACATTTATAACAAACTACATTGGCATAACTTGCTCCGACACTACTTGCTCCGCCATTACTCGTTCCGACACCATTTATTCCTTTCGTTCTATTAACCCCTGGTCCGTAGACCTCACACTTCGCCGCGCTATGACCATTTCTTTTACACTTGTTGCAAAATTTGGTGCAGAACCCCGAGTGATACTTTTCACACCTTTGGCATAGCTGCTTCTGATTGTTGTTGTTGTTGCGATTATTATTGTTGTTGGGATGATTGTTGTAGTTGCTGTTGTTGTTGTTGTTGTTGTTGTTGTTGTTGTTGTTGTTGGGCCGTTTGTTGTAGTTGCGATTGATGTTGCGATTGTTGGGATAATTGTTGCGATTATTGTTGTAATTGCTGTTGTTGTTATATTGGTGATTCTTATCACCGTTTTCCTCCCACTTTCTTTTGACTTGCCTCACATTGGCCTCTTCAGCAGTCTGTTCTTTAATTCTTTCTTCAATCTGGTTCACTAGTTTGTGAGCCATTCTACATGCCTGTTGTATGGAGGCGGGCTCGTGTGAACTTATATCTTCTTGGATTCTTTCCGGTAATCCTTTCAAAAACGCGTTGATCTTCTCTTCCTCATCTTCGAATGCTCCCGGACACAATAGGCACAATTCTGTGAATCGTCTTTCGTACGTGGTAATATCATATCCTTGGGTTCGTAACCCTCTAAGTTCTATCTTGAGCTTATTGACCTCGGTTCTGGGACGGTACTTCTCGTTCATCAAGTGCTTGAATGCTGACCACGGTAGTGCGTACGCATCGTCTTGTCCCACTTGCTCTAGATAGGTATTCCACCATGTTAACGCAGAACCTGTGAAGGTATGCGTAGCATACTTCACTTTGTCCTCTTTAGTACACTTACTTATGGCAAATACCGATTCAACCTTCTCGGTCCACCGTTTCAATCCGATCGGTCCTTCGGTTCCATCAAATTCCAAAGGTTTGCAGGCAGTGAATTCTTTGTAGGTGCATCCTACACGATTTCCTGTACTGCTAGATCCAAGGTTATTGTTGGTATGTAGCGCAGCCTGTACTGCGGCTATGTTTGAAGCTAGAAAAGTACGGAATTCCTCTTCATTCATATTCATGGTGTGTCGAGTAGTCGGTGCCATTTCCTTCAAAATAGTCAAATGGAACAAGTTAATCATACAGAATATTAAGAGTAGTTAATAGTATTTTGTAGCATAATATGAACTCATTTATAAAAGCTTTTTCTTCATATTAGTGTTTTATAAGTTTAAATTCGGGTAGTACCTACCCGTTAAGTTCATACTTAGTAGCTAATATACAATTCAACTACTACAATTCTATATGAAAAACTGATTATAATAATATTTCGCGTTCAAACTTTTACACAATATTTTACAAACTTACAATACCGCTTATTTTACATATAGCATGAAATATAGCACACAATAAATTTGATACAAGATGGTTGTGAAGATAATTCTAGCTAGTACACAAGTCGTTCAGCAAAGGCAATAAAGACACATAATTCATACGTCCAGAAACAAGTCATGCATTCTGGTTTTACTAGGATTACTTCCCATCCTTGGTCTTGTGGAACATGAAATGTCCCGTTCTTATTGATTAAAAACGTTCCATATTAATTGATTTCGTTGCGAGGTTTTGACCTCTATATGAGACGTTTTTCAAAGACTGCATTCATTTTAAAACAAAACATAACCTTTATTTCATCAATAGAGGTTTAAAAAGCATTACGTAGATTATCAAATAATGATAATCTAAAATATCCTGTTTACACACGACCATTACATAATGGTTTACAATACAAATATGTTACAACAAAATAAGTTTCTTGAATGCAGTTTTTACATAATATCATACAAGCATGGACTCCAAATCTCGTCCTTATTTAAGTATGCGACAACGGAAGCTCTTAATAATCACATGAGAATAAACATGCTTAAAACGTCAACAAAAATGTTGGTGAGTTATAGGTTTAACCTATATATATCAAATCATAATAATAGACCACAAGATTTCATATTTCAATACACACCCCATACATAGAGATAAAAAATCATTCATATGGTGAACACCTGGTAACCGACATTAACAAGATGCATATATAAGAATATCCCCATCATTCCGGGACACCCTTCGGATATGATATAAATTTCGAAGTACTAAAGCATCCGGTACTTTGGATGGGGTTTGTTAGGTCCAATAGATCTATCTTTAGGATTCGCGTCAATTAGGGTGTCTGTTCCCTAATTCTTAGATTACCAGACTTAATAAAAAAGGGCATATTCGATTTCGATAATTCAACCATAGAATGTAGTTTCACGTACTTGTGTCTATTTTGTAAATCATTTATAAAACCTGCATGTATTCTCATGCCAAAAATATTAGATTTTAAAAGTGGGACTATAACTCACTTTCACAGATTTTTACTTAATCGGGAAGTAAGACTTGGTCACTGGTTGATTCACGAACCTATAACAATATATACATATATATCAAAGTATGTTCAAAATATATTTACAACACTTTTAATATATTTTGATGTTTTAAGTTTATTAAGTTAGCTGTCCTCGTTAGTAACCTACATATAGTTGTCCACAGTTAGATGTACAAAAATAAATCGATAAATATTATCTTGAATCAATCCACGACCCAGTGTATACGTATCTCAGTATTGATCACAACTCAAACTATATATATTTTGGAATCAACCTCAACCCTGTATAGCTAACTCCAACATTCACATATAGGTTGTCTATGGTTGTTCCGAAATATATATAGATGTGTCGACATGATAGGTCGAAACATTGTATACGTGTCTATGGTATCTCAAGATTACATAATATACAATACAAGTTGATTAAGTTATGGTTGGAATAGATTTGTTACAAATTTTCACGTAGCTAAAATGAGAAAAATTATCCAATCTTGTTTTACCCATAACTTCTTCATTTTAAATCCGTTTTGAGTGAATCAAATTGCTATGGTTTCATATTGAACTCTATTTTATGAATCTAAACAGAAAAAGTATAGGTTTATAGTCGGAAAAATAAGTTACAAGTCATTTTTGTAAAGGTAGTCATTTCAGTCGAAAGAACGACGTCTAGATGACCATTTTAGAAAACATACTTCCACTTTGAGTTTAACCATAATTTTTGGATATAGTTTCATGTTCATAATAAAAATCATTTTCTCAGAATAAAAACTTTTAAATCAAAGTTTATCATAGTTTTTAATTAACTAACCCAAAACAGCCCGCGGTGTTACTACGACGGCGTAAATCGGGTTTTACGGTGTTTTTCGTGTCTCCAGGTTTTAAATCATTAAGTTAGCATATCATATAGATATAGAACATGTGTTTAGTAGATTTTAAAAGTCAAGTTAGAAGGATTAACTTTTGTTTGCGAACAAGTTTAGAATTAACTAAACTATGTTCTAGTGATTACAAGTTTAAACCTTCGAATAAGATAGCTTTATATGTATGAATCAAATGATGTTATGAACATCATTACTACCTTAAGTTCCTTGGATAAACCTACTGGAAAAGAGAAAAATGGATCTAGCTTCAACGGATCCTTGGATGGCTCGAAGTTCTTGAAGCAGAATCATGACACGAAAACAAGTTCAAGTAAGATCATCACTTGAAATAAGATTGTTATAGTTATAGAAATTGAACCAAAGTTTGAATATGATTATTACCTTGTATTAGAATGATAACCTACTGTAAGAAACAAAGATTTCTTGAGGTTGGATGATCACCTTACAAGATTGGAAGTGAGCTAGCAAACTTGAAAGTATTCTTGATTTTATGTAACTAGAACTTGTAGAATATATGAAGAACACTTAGAACTTGAAGATAGAACTTGAGAGAGATCAATTAGATGAAGAAAATTGAAGAATGAAAGTGTTTGTAGGTGTTTTTGGTCGTTGGTGTATGGATTAGATATAAAGGATATGTAATTTTGTTTTCATGTAAATAAGTCATGAATGATTACTCATATTTTTGTAATTTTATGAGATATTTCATGCTAGTTGCCAAATGATGGTTCCCACATGTGTTAGGTGACTCACATGGGCTGCTAATAGCTGATCATTGGAGTGTATATACCAATAGTACATACATCTAAAAGCTGTGTATTGTACGAGTACGAATACGGGTGCATACGAGTAGAATTGTTGATGAAACTGAACGAGGATGTAATTGTAAGCATTTTTGTTAAGTAGAAGTATTTTGATAAGTTTATTGAAGTCTTTCAAAAGTGTATAAATACATATTAAAACACTACATGTATATACATTTTAACTGAGTCGTTAAGTCGTCGTTAGTCGTTACATGTAAGTGTTGTTTTGAAACCTTTAGGTTAACGATCTTGTTAAATGTTGTTAACCCAATGTTTATAATATCAAATGAGATTTTAAATTATTATATTATCATGATATTATCATGTATGAATATCTCTTAATATGATATATATACATTAAATGTCTTTACAACGATAATCGTTACATATATGTCTCGTTTAAAAATCATTAAGTTAGTAGTCTTGTTTTTACATATGTAGTTCATTGTTAATATACTTAATGATATGTTTACTTATCATAGTATCATGTTAACTATATATATATCCATATATATGTCATCATATAGTTTTTACAAGTTTTAACGTTCGTGAATCACCGGTCAACTTGGGTGGTCAATTGTCTATATGAAACATATTTCAATTAATCAAGTCTTAACAAGTTTGATTGCTTAACATGTTGGAAACATTTAATCATGTAAATATCAATCTCAATTAATATATATAAACATGGAAAAGTTCGGGTCACTACAGAACATAACCGTTATGGCCGTTGATAAGACAGCGTGTTGTAACGTTGTAAAAGGGACGAGGGTTACGTAATGTCCAACAGTCCCGTAACAATCTAAAAACCTCATTTCTTACCCCAATTACCAACTCCGTCACTTGTGGAAACGTTTTGTTTAATAGTTGTAGCCCGATGTTCTTGTTCTCACTTTGGTGAGAAGCGAATATTACTAATCCGTAAGCATAACATGCTTCTTTATGTTGCATGTTAGCCGCTTTTTCTAAATCACGAGGTCCAATATTCGGATATATTGAGTCAAAATAATTTCTTAACCCATTGCGTAAAATAGCATTTGGGTTCCCCGCAATATATGCGTCAAAGTAAACACATCGTAACTTATGGATTTCCCAATGTGATATCCCCCATCTTTCGAACGAAAGCCTTTTATAAACCAAGGCATTCTTGGAACGTTCTTCGAATGTCTTACAAACTGATCTCGCCTTAAATAGTTGTGCCGAAGAATTCTGACCGACTCTAGACAAGATTTCATCAATCATGTCTCCGGGTAGGTCTCTTAAAATATTGGGTTGTCTATCCATTTTGTGTTTTTATACTGTAAAATAGACAAGAGTTAGATTCATAAAAAAAATACTTATTAATACAAGCAATTTTTACATATATCATAAAGCATAAGCACACTATATTACATATATTACACCACACGAATACAACTATCTTATTCCGACTCGCTTGTTTCTTCTTCTTCGGTTTTGGTTCGTTTTGCCAAGTTTCTTGGGATATATGATGTTCCCCTAATACGAACCGTCGTTTTCCACATTGGTTTAGAAAAACCTGGTGGTTTAGAGGTTCCCGGGTCATTGTTACAACTTAAGGACTTCGGGGGTTGACGATACATATAAAGTTCATCGGGGTTGGAATTAGATTTCTCTATTTTTATGCCCTTTCCCTTATTATTTTCTTTTGCCTTTTTAAATTCAGTTGGGGTAATTTCTATAACATCATCGGAATTCTCGTCGGAATCCGATTCATCGGAGAATTGGTAATCCTCCCAATATTTTGCTTCCTTGGCGGAAACACCATTCACCATAATTAACCTTGGTCGGTTGGTTGAGGATTTTCTTTTACTTAATCGTTTTATTATTACCCCCACCGGTTCTATTTCTTCATCCGGTTTCGATTCTTCTTCCGGTTCCGATTCTTCTTCCGGTTCCGACTCTTCTTCCGGTTCCTCTTCGGGAACTTGTGAATCAGTCCACGAATCATTCCAATTTACATTTGACTCTTCATTATTATTAGGTGAGTCAATGGGACTTGTTCTAGAGGTAGACATCTATCACATAATATCAAACGCGTTAAGAGATTAATATATCACATAATATTCACATGTTAAAAATATATAGTTTCCAACAAAATTTGTTAAGCAATCATTTTTCAAGTAAACACGGTCGAAGTCCAGACTCACTAATGCATCCTAACAAACTCGATAAGACACACTAATGCAAAATTCTGGTTCTCATAGACCAACGCTCGGATACCAACTGAAATGTCCCGTTCTTATTGATTAAAAACGTTCCATATTAATTGATTTCGTTGCGAGGTTTTGACCTCTATATGAGACGTTTTTCAAAGACTGCATCCATTTTTAAAACAAACCATAACCTTTATTTCATAGATAAAGGTTTTAAAAAGCTTTACGTAGATTATCAAATAATGATAATCTAAAATATCATGTTTACACACGACCATTACATAATGGTTTACAATACAAATATGTTACAACAAAATAAGTTTATTGAATGCAGTTTTTACATAATATCATACAAGCATGGACTCCAAATCTCGTCCTTATTTAAGTATGCGATAGCGGAAGCTCTTAATAATCACCTGAGAATAAACATGCTTAAAACGTCAACAAAAATGTTGGTGAGTTATAGGTTTAACCTATATATATCAAATCATAATAATAGACCATAAGATTTCATATTTCAATACACATCCCATACATAGAGATAAAAATCATTTATATGGTGAACACCTGGTAACCGACATTAACAAGATGCATATATAAGAATATCCCCATCATTCCGGGACACCCTTCGGATATGATATAAATTTTGAAGTACTAAAGCATCCGGTACTTTGGATGGGGTTTGTTAGGCCCAATAGATCTATCTTTAGGATTCGCGTCAATTAAGGTGTCTATTCCCTAATTCTTAGATTACTAGACTTAATAAAAAGGGGCATATTCGATTTCAATAATTCAACCATAGAATGTAGTTTCACGTACTTGTGTCTATTTCGTAAATCATTTATAAAACCTGCATGTATTCTCATCCCAAAAATATTAGATTTTAAAAGTGGGACTATAACTCACTTTCACAGATTTTTACTTCATCGGGAAGTAAGACTTGACCACTGGTTGATTCATGAACCTATAACAATATATACATATATATCAAAGTATGTTCAAAATATATTTACAACACTTTTAATATATTTTGATGTTTTAAGTTTATTAAGTCAGCTGTCCTCGTTAGTAACCTACAACTAGTTGTCCACAGTTAGATGTACAGAAATAAATCGATAAATATTATCTTGAATCAATCCACGACCCAGTGTATACGTATCTCAGTATTGATCACAACTCAAACTATATATATTTTGGAATCAACCTCAACCCTGTATAGCTAACTCCAACATTCACATATAGAGTGTCTATGGTTGTTTCGAAATATATATAGATGTGTCGACATGATAGGTCGAAACATTATATACGTGTCTATGGTATCTCAAGATTACATAATATACCATACAAGTTGATTAAGTTATGGTTGGAATAGATTTGTTACCAATTTTCACGTAGCTAAAATGAGAAAAATTATCCAATCTTGTTTTACCCATAACTTCTTCATTTTAAATCCGTTTTGAGTGAATCAAATTGCTATGGTTTCATATTGAACTCTATTTTATGAATCTAAATAGAAAAAGTATAGGTTTATAGTCGGAAAAATAAGTTACAAGTCATTTTTGTAAAGGTAGTCATTTCAGTCGAAAGAACGACGTCTAGATGACCATTTTAGAAAACATACTTCCACTTTGAGTTTAACCATAATTTTTGGATATAGTTTCATGTTCATAATAAAAATCATTTTCTCAGAATAACAACTTTTAAATCAAAGTTTATCATAGTTTTTAATTAACTAACCCAAAACAGCCCGCGGTGTTACTACGACGGCGTAAATCCGGTTTTACGGTATTTTTCGTGTTTCCAGGTTTTAAATCATTAAGTTAGCATATCATATAGATATAGAACATGTGTTTAGTTGATTTTAAAAGTCAAGTTAGAAGGATTAACTTTTGTTTGCGAACAAGTTTAGAATTAACTAAACTATGTTCTAGTGATTACAAGTTTAAACCTTCGAATAAGATAGCTTTATATGTATGAATCGAATGATGTTATGAACATCATTACTACCTTAAGTTCCTTGGATAAACCTACTGGAAAAGAGAAAAATGGATCTAGCTTCAACGGATCCTTGGATGGCTCGAAGTTCTTGAAGCAGAATCATGACACGAAAACAAGTTCAAGTAAGATCATCACTTGAAATAAGATTGTTATAGTTATAGAAATTGAACCAAAGTTTGAATATGATTATTACCTTGTATTAGAATGATAACCTACTGTAAGAAACAAAGATTTCTTGAGGTTGGATGATCACCTTACAAGATTGGAAGTGAGCTAGCAAACTTGAAAGTATTCTTGATTTTATGTAACTAGAACTTGTAGAATATATGAAGAACACTTAGAACTTGAAGATAGAACTTGAGAGAGATCAATTAGATGAATAAAATTGAAGAATGAAAGTGTTTGTAGGTGTTTTTGGTCGTTGGTGTATGGATTAGATATAAAGGATATGTAATTTTGTTTTCATGTAAATAAGTCATGAATGATTACTCATATTTTTGTAATTTTATGAGATATTTCATGCTAGTTGCCAAATGATGGTTCCCACATGTGTTAGGTGACTCACATGGGCTACTAAGAGCTGATCATTGGAGTGTATATACCAATAGTATATACATCTAAAAGCTGTGTATTGTACGAGTACGAATACGGGTGCATACGAGTAGAATTGTTGATGAAACTGAACGAGGATGTAATTGTAAGCATTTTTGTTAAGTAGAAGTATTTTGATAAGTGTATTGAAGTCTTTCAAAAGTGTATAAATACATATTAAAACACTACATGTATATACATTTTAACTGAGTCGTTAAGTCGTCGTTAGTCGTTACATGTAAGTGTTGTTTTGAAACCTTTAGGTTAACGATCTTGTTAAATGTTGTTAACCCAATGTTTATAATATCAAATGAGATTTTAAATTATTATATTATCATGATATTATCATGTATGAATATCTCCTAATATGATATATATACATTAAATGTCTTTACAACGATAATCGTTACATATATGTCTCGTTTAAAAATCATTAAGTTAGTAGTCTTGTTTTTACATATGTAGTTCATTGTTAATATACTTAATGATATGTTTACTTATCATAGTATCATGTTAACTATATATATATCCATATATATGTCATCATATAGTTTTTACAAGTTTTAACGTTCGTGAATCACCGGTCAACTTGGGTGGTCAATTGTCTATATGAAACATATTTCAATTAATCAAGTCTTAACAAGTTTGATTGCTTAACATGTTAGAAACATTTAATCATGTAAATATCAATCTCAATTAATATATATAAACATGGAAAAGTTCGGGTCACTACACAGGGCATCCACGGTCTGACCTGCGGTCGACCATGGACCCGACCATGCTTCCTTCAGTATTTTTCAAATGACTCTTTTGACTTAACGTTTTTGCGTATTGGTCATTTGCTAGAGATTGTGTAGGCTTATGAACTTGTGTTGTTCTATATGTTTCTGTAAGCACACAATACTTGGTGTCATCATCAGGACAAAGTGGTTAACATTTGAATATTAATATTGGATCACTAACCAACAAGCTGTTCGCAAAGAGAATGCTCAGCCGAAGTCTAAAAAAGAATGTAGGTTAAAAGCCTAGTTGGCATGAAAGCAGAATGGTTTGGGTGTGAAGAATGATGGTTCGGTTGTTCATGCTTCGGGTGATCAACGTTTAAAGGTATGTTTCAATTTAATATCTTACTGTTTTTCTACCCTTTTAGCGTTCATAAATGGTTTTATTAAAACTAAATTTTAGGTGAGAGATGAGGTTTTTATAAAAGGCATTACTATACAAATAATGCATAGGTGGCAAGAGGAAGGTTGAAGATCCTGGATCCAAATACGGTTGTTTTGGGACAAAAATTGGACCTGGTTGGTGTGAGGTCGAGGTTCAAGTGGCCAGAAATAAAGATTAAGTTTTGTTTAGGCCATATGATCATTTGATGTACATTTATGACGTCATTGGTACGTCTATTGCTTGACCTACTGCGTTAATGGAGGTATGTCCTTGTTAAATTTGTAATAATTAAGATTAAGATTAATTTTTATAATGTGTACCTTTATGCTTATACATGGATGGTTTAATTGTAGGTTGTACGTGATGATTGATCAAGATGGATGGTGGCAGGTTGAAGACTTTGTGTGTTTGTTAATGTTGGCCGGTTTGATTATGAATGTTTTCACATGAATATTGTTTTATGGGTTTGTGTGTTTGAGAAAACCTGTTGATGTATGTGTTGGTGTGTTTGAGACAATGATCTGTTGATGTTAAACATGTTCCTTTGGTGATGTTATATTGATTGAAACAATATATTTGTAATTGTAATGTGGTGATCAATATTGTGTTTTATATTTGATATCTGTTTTGTAATTTAAAATTTTAAAATTATTGTAATTGTAATGAATAATAAATTGATACATCAAAAGAAAACTGGATCCGAACCAGGCCCGAAAGGCCCAAATAGCTGAATCAGGCTCGTAAGGCCCAAATAGCATTACCGGGCACAAAAGGACCAGTACGCTTAAATGTGGTGATAGGAGCAATTAGCATAACCGGACCCAAAAGGCCCAATTATCTGAATTGGGCTCGAAAGGCCCAATTACCATAACCTGGCCCAAAACCCGAAATAGACCCGCATATCCGAATCGGACATTAGAAACTCCTATGACTTGTAAGGGCGCTTTTTTGTGGTACCAAATTAACATATACTTATATTAAGATCCCTTTTGTGGTAATAAATTAACATCTACTTATATTATGACCCTGTTTTGTGGTACTAAATTAACATCTAGTTTTATTAGGACCCTTTTTGTGGTACTAAATTAACATCTAGTTATATTAGGACCCTTATATTGGTACTAATGTAAGTCATCTTCATATTAGGACTTTTTTTCCTTGGTACTAACCTACTATATTTTTATAATAGAACCCTTTTTGGGTGCTTAAATAGTTTATAATTATTTTAGAATGCATTTATTGGTACTAACATATTTATCTTTATATTAGAACACTTTTTTGGGGTCCTAATATGCTCTTACAATACAAATTTAGGCGTCATATAGTGTTTTAAAAACCCTTTTGTGCGTCTCAAAATATTATAAAGTGTCCTAATAAGTCACCTGATAGGAACTTACGATGTAGATTATAAGATTCAAAGAAGGTCCTTTAAGCATATATGGCATTTAGGAACCTTTTCGGTTAATAGGACGTCCTTAGATAAGGCATGTGGTTTGAGGGTCCTATCAGGCCAAAGGTCCTAAGAATGGGCTTTTTAGGACACTTATGGGGGTCCTAAGATGACAGTTTTCTTGTAGTGTGTTGATAAAGTGTGCAAACTTATTAAGTCTTTATATGATCTTAAACAAGCTCCCAAAAAATTGAATGAGAAATTAACTTGCGTGTTAATTGAAAATGGTTTTGTTCAAAGCATAAATGATTATTCTTTGTATACGAAATCTAATGGTGATGTTTTTCCTGCTCTTCTTGTTTATGTTGATGATATTCTTATTACTGGGAATAATGTTACTGAGATTAACAGTTTTAAAGCTTACTTAAAAACTAACATGGTTAAGGATTTGGGTAAGTTAAAATATTTTTTAGGAATTGAAGTTTTGAATATTGATAATGATGTCTGTTTTGAATCAAAGAAAATATTGTTTGGATTTACTTAATGAGTTTGGTCTTCTGTGATGTAAACCTTTATCTGTGCCAATTGAACAAAAAATTTCTTGTAACACATAAGCTACCTTAAATGATAAAATTATTGAAGATATAACTTAATATCAGAAGCTGGTTGGAAATTGATCTATTTGACTATGACTAGACCTAATATATCTTTTGTTGTACATTGTGTAAGTCAGTTTATGCATAAGCCTCTTCAGTCTCACTTAAAACTTGAATTTCATGTTTTAAAATATTTAAAACTTTCACCTAGAAAAGGTGTCACTCTGAAAATCTTAATTTGAGGGTCTTTGCTGATGTTGACTGGGCTAAATCTATATTTTTAAAAGACAAAATTGCACCGTTGGTACCTCATCTTTGTATCAAAAAAGCACGAATAACCTTTATCTTTTTTTTTTGGCGTAGATGACCCTCATCTTTTGAGTAACAGCACGGATGACCCCATGCTCAAACTCTGTTAAAAATCTGCCGTTAAGATTGATATATAGTGGTTATCATGTGAGGGTATTTATGTCAATTTATTTTTGTTTTGGACCTAATTTTTGACGTGCAGTATACATTTCTCGACCACGTTGGCTTATTTTGAATCATCCCCAAAATCAGAACCCTAATATTTGGACTTGTTACTGTACCATTTTTTTCTCTCTAATTTGTTAATGTCCTTGTCAGAGAAGAATGGAGCTTGCCGGAGTACACTGATTCGAGCTCCGATGATTATCTGGAGCTTTTTAGACTCGAGCCCCAACTAAACACGATCGATTTGTTGATGTAGCTACCTGCTCGATTCTATATTTCGTTTTCTAAAATCTTGAGAGTTATTTAGATCTCGAAATTCATTTGTATAAGTTAGCCATAGCTCTGGCGGCATTACCTTTTCTCGAGCCCAAGATCTTTTGTTTGATTTACTGTTACCTTTACTACGTCTAATTCTAGAGATGAAGCTTGAAAAGGTTCAAGCGACGTTGGCAACAGCTCCAGCGGCGTTGGTGGCGGTATTAGCACGAGGAACCATCGCTTGAACTTTTAGGTAGTAGTGGGTGTAGTCATAGTTGAAGGAGGTGGTGGGTGTAGTCGGAATTTCCCGGCGAGATCTACCATTGGAAACCATTGCTTGATTTTAAGGTTTCCTTAAAAGATTTATGAATTTTGATTTTGGTTGGGTTGAAACAAAAGATAAGTAGAAGAATAGTAAGGTTTGATTTTAGTGTACAAAAAACTCGAGTTTTTGGCGTAGATGAAACAAACAGATACAGTAAAATCATTTACAATTGGCGCCGTTGTTACCTTTTTCAATGATCGAATGACGTCGTAGGGTTTTGGTGATGAAACGGTGATTTACTTATTGTACGGTAGTTTAATTTAATCACTAAGGTATTTAAATATTATGTGGACTAATATGCCCTCACATGATAACCATGCTACATCAATGGTAACGGCAGATTTTTAACAGAGTTTAAGCACGGGGTCATCCGTGCTGTCACTCAAAAGATGAGGGTCATTTACACCAAAATAAAAGATAAAAGTTATTCATGCTTTTTGATACAAAGATGAGGTACCAATGGTGCAATTTTGTCTTTTTAAAAAGAAGTGTCAATGGTTATTGTGTTTATATGGGGGATTCCTTGATTGCTTGGAAAAGCAAGAAACAAAATGTTATTGCTAGATCTTCTGCAGAATCTGAGTATAGATCTATGAGCAATGATACCTGTGAAGTCATGTGGATTCTAAAACTTCTTCAAGATCTCAAAGTTAAGTCTTTTACTCATATTCCTCTTTATGTGATAATAAAAGTGTTATTCAAATGGCTAATAATCATGTCTTTCATGAAAAAACTAAACATTTGGAAGTCGATGTACATTTTATTAGAGAAAAAATTAGCACATGAATTATTAAAACTGTAAAAATTGATTCAGTTATTCAGGCTGTTGATATTTTTACAAAAGGTCTTAGTGTTAAAAAAACATATTTACTTCTGTGAAAAACTACCTTTAATAGATATGTTCTGGAATAAGATTGAAAAGGGGGAGGGGGGGGGGGATAATTTATGTTAAGTTTGCAATCTTATTCTTTGTTACTTTTTACTTTCTTTATTTTTTTGTTTTGTTTAGGTTTTTTGTTAAAGATTGGTGATGTTTTGGAACTCTTGAAAGCTGAGGGTGCTGATTGTATTTTGCTAATTCCTTGGTGCTCAAGTTGAAGTGATGTATTTAAAAAAATGACCACAATATTGATCAAGTTGTTGTGCTTTTCTCTCTGGCGATTGCTTTCGATCTATGTATATTGATCATCTCTTGTGATCTTTCATTCTCTGGTCTTATAGTTTTGTAATTGTGTTGGTAAGAATTGTAATTGATGTGTTTCCAAGACTCTTAATAAAAACTAGATTCAAATATCACAATAAGCACATGACTAACGAGCAACTACGCTCCAATCATCATAGCACTTTGCATGTAAGTATACAATTCAAGTTCGTGCTAAGAGAGTATGTTAATTGTATATCGAAAACTAACAATCGTCCTAGGTTTTGATTGGGGGTTTTGAATGATTTTGACTAACAACTAATACTTGCAATAACAAGCAAACAACGAAATAAAGAAAAAGAAATCAAATAATTAAGAAGTGTCCACTTGTCTAATCCACCCTTATGCTTGGATTTCCCCTTTTTATCCCAATTGTTATCACATTCGTTGTTGAACTATTAAACGTCACTACAACAAAAATGACCTTTCGGGACCCCCACAAGGGTCCAATTATGTGACATATTGGGACCCTTTCGCTCATAGGACCGTTTGACACTTGGTTACTAGATAAGCCATACCAAAAGGTAAAATGGGTCGCAAAAAAAATACCTATTAGGATCCCAAAAAAGGTTCAATAAGGTGACGATCTACGTTAGTAAATAGGGTCCTAAAAACATTTTGGGACCTTTATTGAAGGTCCTAAAAACTAATTGGGACCCTTTTTTACGATGGACACTGGTCCTTAAAAACATATTGGGACCCTTTATTACGAAAGAAATTGGTCCTAAAAAACATTTTGGGGACCCTATATTACGACCGATAAGGGTCCTAATATAGATATCATGTAACAGCCATGATATCAATATGAAACCCTAAACTAATGTGACTAATTGGGACCCTTTATTACGATGGACAATGGTCCATAAAAAACATATTGGCACCCTTTATTACGAAGGAAAATGTTCCTAAAAAATATTTTTGGGACACTTTATTTAGGCCGATATGGGTCCTAATATAGATATCATGTAATGGCCATGATATCAATAGGAAACCATGAAATAATGTGACTAATATAGTACCTCTAGAAAGGGTCCTAAAATACTTTTTGTAATTATCATGTCATAACTGTGATATTAAGAAGGAACGATTTACTAATTAGTACACCCAAAAACGGTCCAATAAAATGTAATATGTAATGGCCGTGTAATGGCAATGATGTTGGTAGTTCACGATTAATTTTTTTTTAATAGATCCAAAAAGAGTCCTAAAATTATATTCTATCATTTGCTTATCATCATAATGATCCTAATGGGTTATGTATGTATATTTATATTTATATTTATATTTATGTTTATTATATATTTATATATATTTATATATAGATTTATTATATTTATGCTTATATTTATATATAGATTTATTATATTTATGCTTTCTTTAACCAACATGGACATGCAATTAATAATTTTCATTAATAAAATTCAAACCAGACAACATAATATTGTTGCAAACTTAACAAAAGATAAATAAGTAACACAACTAAAAAACATCCAACAGAAAAGTAACTGAACATTAAAAAAATAATAAGCAGCAACGTCATCAAGCATTAGTCCCCGCCAATCATGCGAGCTTAATCCAGTGGCACAACCTACAAACAAATAATTAATGTATAAGCATAAGCATTCAAAGTTATTAAACCGAATAACATCATCAATTTAACATTGGCATACCGAGAGTAAAGAAGTTGGTCACGCAATAGTCACATCGGTAGCCTCTATCATTGTAGTAACAAGTTCCAATGGTCTTATCACTGCTTCATCACTTTTTATTGCAACTTGAATATGTACTTCACCCCAGCCTGGACCAATCTCTATTCCTCCAACCACTGTTAGTGGGTCTAAACTATGAAGCGTGCCTTTTGCGACAATCAGGGTTGGATTATTAATGCTCTTTAGGTAGACTTCTTTGCCAACCTATTTTTAATTTTTCAACTATTAATTATTCAACTATAAATATTTTAACGTGGAGAATAACAATAGTAACTAAATAGAAATATACCTGTAGTGGCGTATTGGTAATTATGCCATTATTTATTGATGCATGAGGATTAACAACGGAATTATCTGTCATAACGTTCTTTTATTTTTCACGTTCTTTATACTCCTGAAGTTCTGCTTTCAATTTGACGTTCTCTTGGCATAAAGCGGCACGACTCCTGACTTCACCCCAAACATCTGATACACGAACACCGAGCCCATACATTTTTGCTTGTCCATGTTTAGCTGTACCCCTGACTTGTGCAAAGATATCACCTGGTCCAGGCTCATCGAGTGAAACTTCTAGTAATTCCTTGGAAAGTTCTTTCATTTGTTCTTATGAATAGAAAAATGAACATTAAAATCCCCACGGTAAACCACGCGTAGAGAGGCCATAAAATAATGATTACATTTAAGCAAAAATAGTTATCATTCTGCCAGCACATTCAGTTTTATAATTATGTAACTTGCAAATTGTTTTACAGCTTCAGAATTGTTTGTGATGTCAGCTTTCGAGAAAGACCGCTCAAAAATGTCCACTCTACTCGGCTCTCTTCTCAATTGTATCTGTTGTAACAAAAAGAATATGAGTAACAACAACAAAAATAGTACTATAATAACATTTGCATTTGTAATAAACTTATCTTTAGTTCCTCACAAATTTGTTCATAACTCTTTTTGCCGATCAATCGATGCAATGACCTTTTTTTCGATTTCGTTTATTTTTCTCACTCATGCCCTAATTTAGGAAAATGAAATATTATAATGAGCTAAACAATAATATAATGTTGTTTTAATATGAAGACAGGACCATACCTTTAATGCATCACCATTCCAAAAGTTAACCTGGCTCTTAATTATTCGCGACGTGATTTACTTGGATCATAGTGAAGCTTCTTAAGTCTATTCCTCCAGTTCTTGACCTTTTTTGCAATAGATTGAAGGATCCACTTATCAGCATCTCCAGGAATGTCAAATTTTATCTACAAATTAAATATAAACGGTCAGTTTAGTAAAACATAAAAGATAATCAATGACATCCACTTTTTATGTATAGACCTTTATGATAGCAAGCAAATCCTTCTTTGTTGATTTATGAACTTTATGCCAACATTTGTAAAGAGGACATTGCTTCCCACTCCTAGCTAACACACCCATGAAATGGGTAAGCTCACAACTTTTTTTATTAACAGCTTGTCCAAATTCATTTAGTACGATAATTTTTCACTCCAATTCTGTTCGTTCTCATGTCTTTTTCATTTGTGTTGGTCCTCTTGGCACGTAGCGTTTAGTTGTTGCTGAAAGACAGAACGTGAATAAAGTTTTATTTGGTGTAATCAAATTCATTAACTATACATAGATAAAACCAAATTCACTAGAATACCTGATCTACTATCCACATCATTTTGAATTTCTTGTTCTGTTGGGACAAGTTCCTCTTCTTGATCTTCTTCTGCTTTTTATCACAAAAGTCATTATCGAAGTTTGAATATAGGATTGACAAAACAAAAGAATGGTGTTGCAAATATTGAAAGTTTACCTTGGTCATGCTCAGGTTGAGTAAATTCATGGTCTGCGTTCAGCTCCCAATCAATCTCTGTTTCATAATCCAATTCTTTTTGAGAATTAACTTCATGGTCATCTGGGTTCACCATCTCGGTATCATGACTATCGATGTCATCATTGATGTCACCAGTTCGTTCTTCATTTGTCATCTCGTTTGTAATTGAAGAAGGTTATATATAATAGTAAATTAAAACTAGGATTAATAATCAGTCGATGTCAGAAATAAATTTGTTGAAAAATAAGACTGCCACAACATAGAATAACGATCAACCCACCATTGGTGACCCTATCTGTCACTTTTAGCTGTTCTGGTGAATCTATTTGCAGTGTTGTACCAACTCTCTTCTTGCATTTCTTAGACTGTTGTGACATACAAGTTATCGCACCCCTTGTACTAGCCATCTGTAACTTTTTCTTTTTAGATTTTGTAACCATCTCATTATGGTTCATAGTCATAGAACTCACACGTTTCTTCCTTAAATTAGCCACGCTATTTAGCGACATTGGTTTTATATAATTTTTATGCTTTTTCTTGCAAGAAGTAATAGTTTGTTAAATAAATATAATGAAATAAAATGTGTTAGAATAATTTCTTTTTACCTTTTCAGACACCTTGGATGTTGTTAAATCTGCTTCAACAAAATAATCCTCACCATCAATGTCAAGCAACTCATCAGGCATATAATCATCATCCTCATCTATCAACCTTAGAGTTGATTTATCTTTCAGTTGTTTTTTCCAGATTTTTTTGTATGCAAAGAATGAAGAAGATTTGGCAGACCATAGGATTCAAATACTTGTGCATTCTTCTGCATCGTCATAATTGTCTCATTTTCATAAGCATTGACATGTTCCATTGATCTTTGACCTTGATTAATTCTACCTGACAGAAGAAAGATAAGTTTAGATGAACATAAGGATGATCAACGTAATCATGGCGATGACGTTACAAGTAAATGACAACAAAAACAATACAATCATGTTGGAAACCTAAATTGAAATGTCCCGTTCATATTGATTATAAACGTTCCATATTCATTGATTTCGTCGCGAGGTTTTGACCTCTATATGAGACGTTTTTCAAAGACTGCATTCATTTTATAACAACCATAACTTTATTTTATCTATAAAGGTTTAAAAAGCATTGCGTAGATTATCAAATAATGATAATCTAAAATATACCGTTTACACACGACCATTACATAATGGTTTACAATATATATATATTACATCAAAGTAAGTTTCTTGAATGCAGTTTTTACACAATATCATACAAACATGGACTCCAAATCTTGTCCTTATTTTAGTATGCAACAGCGGAAGCTCTTAATAATCATCTGAGAATAAACATGCTTAAAACGTCAACAAAAATATTGGTGAGTTATAGGTTTAACCTATATATTATCAAATCATAATAATAGACCACAAGATTTCTCATTTTTCATAAATATCATTACACTCGCAAGTGCATAAAAATCACTCATATGTTGAACACCTGGTAACCGGCGTTAACTTAATGCATAGAATATCCTCAAAACAGAACCTCTCGTCTGTATAATAATCTCGAAGTACTAAACCATCCATAACCTGAATGGGGGTTGTTAAGCCCAATAGATCTATCTTTAGGATTCACGTCAATTAGGGGCCACTTCCCTAATTCTTAGGCTACCAGACTTGAAGGGCGATATTCGGTTTAATAATCCAACCATAGAATGTAGTTTCGCATACTTGTGTCTATTTTGTAAAACATTTATAAAACTGCATGTATTCTCATCCCAAAAATATTAGATTTTAAAAATGGGACTATGACTCACTTTCACAGATTTTTTACTTCGTCGGGAAGTAAGACTTGGCCAATGGTTAATTCACGAACCTATAACAAATATGTACGTATATATCAAAGTATGATCGAAATATATTCACAACACTTTTTATTACGTTTTAATGATTTAAGTGTATTAAGTCAGCTGTCCTAGTTAGTAACCTACAACTAGTTGTCCATATTTTGATGTACAGAAATAAATTGATATATATTATCTTGAATCAATCCACGACCCAGTGTATACACGTCTCAGGCTAGATCACAACTCAAAGTATATATATTTTTGAAATCAATCTCAACCCTGTATAGCTAACTCAAACATTACTGCATATAGAGTGTCTTTGGTTGTTCCAAATAATATATATACATGGGTCGATATGATATGTCAAAACATTTGCATACGTGTCTATAGTATCCCAAGATTACATAATATATTAGAATACATGTATAATACAATATAAGTTAGCTAGGATATGATTGATATAGATTTGTTACCAATTTTCACGTAGCTACAACAAGCAAAATTATCCAATCTTGCCAATGAGGCCTTGCTTCATTGGTATCCATGTTTCATGGATTCGAGAGTGACCCAGGTTCGAGTCTAACAACTAACAACTAACCTTGCCTTTCAAAAAAAAAAAAAAAAAAAAAAAAAAAAATTATCCAATCTTGTTTTACCCATAACTTCTTCGTTTTAAATCCGTTTTGAGTGAATCAAATTGTTATGGTTTCATATTGAACTTAAATTTATGAATCTAAACAGAAAAAGTATAAGTTTATATTCGGAAATATAGGTTACATGTCATTTACTAAAGAGGTAGTCATTTCCGTCGAAAGAACGACATCTTGATGACTATTTTGAAAAAACATACTTTCACTTTGAGTTTAACCATGATTTTTGGATATAGTTTCATGTTCATAAGAAAAAATCATTTTCCCATAAGAACAACTTTTAAATCAAAGTTTATCATAGTTTTTAATTAACTAACCCAAAACAGCCCGCGGTGTTACTACGACGGCGTATGTCTGGTTTTACGGTGTTCATCGTGTTTCCAGGTTTTAAATCATTAAGTTAGCATATCATATAGATATAGAACATCGTGTTTCCAGGTTTTAAATCATTAAGTTAGCAAGATTTCTTGAAGTGTTCTTGAATGGTTGTTTTTATGATGATTAAAGCTTGTAGTTGAAGCTAAAAGATGGTGAAAATGCTTGGAGATGATCAAGTATGATGTTAGGAGTATTTTGAGAGATAATTTGGAGTGTAAGTATGAGAAAATAGAATGGAAAAATGGGGTGAAATCATAAAAACGAAATTACTTGTTATAAAGAAAAAAAAAGATCCTTAAGTTTGTTTTTATCTCATTAGTCATACAAGTTGTTAAATAATGGTTCCACATGTTTTTGACTCTAAGATGGCTGCTAAGAATGAATGATTAAAGGTGTATATACCAATAGTAAATACATCTAGAAGCAGCTGTATATTGTACGAGTACAAATACAGGTGTACACAAGTAGAATTGTTGATTGAAACGAATGAGAATGTAATTTTGAGCATTTTTGCTAAGTAGAAATACTTTGATATATGTCTTGAAGTCTTTCAAAAGTGTATTAATACATCTTAATACACTACATGTATATACATTTTAACTGAGTCGTTAAGTCACCGTTAGTCATTACATGTAAGTGTTGTTTTAAGACCTTTAAGTTAACGATCTTGATAAATGTAATTAATCCATTGTTATTATACTTAAATGAGATGTTAAATTATTACATTATCATGATATTATAATGTATGAATATATCTTAATATGATATATATATATATATTAAAATGTCGTTACAACGATAATCGTTACATATATGTCTCGTTTCGAAATTCTTAAGTTAGTAGTCTTGTTTTACACATGTAGTTCATTGTTAACACACTTAATGGTATACTTAATTATCATTTTATCATGTTAAACATAGTGTATCAATATCTTAATATGATTCATATGTATTTAGTAAGACGTTGTTATAACGATAATCGTTATATATTTCGTTTCGTGTTTCTTAATTCAATAAACTCATTTTTATGTATATCACTTATCATAATCTCATGTTAACCATATATATATCAATATATATATCATCATGTAGTTTTTACAAATTTTTAACGTTCGTGAATCGCCGGTCAACTTGGGTGGTCAATTGTCTATATGAAACCTATTTCAATTAATCAAGTCTTAACAAGTTTGATTGCTTAACATGTTGGAAACACTTAATCATGTAAATATCAATTTCATTTAATATATATAAACATGGAAAAGTTCGGGTTACTACAGTACCTACCCGTTAAATAAATTTGGTCCCAAAATTTTAAGCAGTTGGAGGTGTTGTCGTATCTTCTAGAAATAACTGCGGGTATTTATTCTTCATCTGATCTTCTCGTTCCCAGGTGAACTCAGGTCCTCTACGAGCATTCCATCGAACTTTAACAATTGGTATCTTGTTTTGCTTAAGTCTTTTAACCTCACGATCCATTATTTCGACCGGTTCTTCGACGAATTGAAGTTTTTCGTTGATTTGGATTTCGTCTAACGGAATAGTGAGATCTTCTTTAGCAAAACATTTCTTCAAATTCGAGGCGTGGAAAGTGTTATGTACAGCCGCGAGTTGTTGAGGTAACTCAAGTCGGTAAGCTACTGGTCCGACACGATCAATAATCTTGAATGGTCCAATATACCTTGGATTTAATTTTCCTCGTTTACCAAATCGAACAACGCCTTTCCAAGGTGCAACTTTAAGCATGACCATCTCTCCAATTTAAAATTCTATATCTTTTCTTTTAATGTCAGCGTAGCACTTTTGTCGACTTTGGGCGATTTTCAACCGTTGTTGAATTTGGATGATCTTCTCGGTAGTTTCTTATATTATCTCCGGACCCGTAATTTGTCTATCCCCCACTTCACTCCAACAAATCTGAGACCTGCACTTTCTATCGTAAAGTGCTTCAAACGGCGCCATCTCAATGCTTGAATGGTAGCTGTTGTTGTAGGAAAATTTTACTAATGGAAGGTGTCGATCCCAACTGTTTCCAAAATCAATAACACATGCTCGTAGCATGTCTTCAAGCATTTGTATCGTCCTTTCACTCTGCCCATCAGTTTGTGGATGATAGGCAGTACTCATGTCTAGACGAATTCCTAATGCTTGCTGTAATGTCTGCCAGAATCTTGAAATAAATCTGCCATCCCTATCAGGGATAATAGAGATTGGTATTCCATATCTGGAGACGACTTCCTTCAAATATAGTCATACTAACTTCTCCATCTTGTCATCTTCTCTTATTGGCAGGAAGTGTGCTGATTTGGTGAGACGATCAACTATTACCCAAATAGTATCAAAACCACTTGCAGTCCTTGGCAATTTAGTGATGAAATTCATGGTAATGTTTTCCCATTTCCATTCCGGGATTTTGGGTTGTTGAAGTAGACCTGATGGTTTCTGATGCTCAGCTTTAACCTTAGAACACGTCAAACATTCTCCTACATATTTAGCAACATCGGCTTTCATACCTGGCCACCAAAAATGTTTCTTGAGATCTTTGTACATCTTACCCGTTCCAGTATGTATTGAGTATCTGGTTTTATGAGCTTCTCTAAGTACCATTTCTCTCATATCTCCAAATTTTGGTACCCAAATTCTTTCAGCCCTATACCGGGTTCTGTCTTCCCGAATATTAAGGTGCTTCTCCAATCCTTTGGGTATTTTAACCTTTAAGTTTCCCTCTTTTAAAACTCCTTGTTGCTCCTCCTTTATTTGAGTAGTAAGGTTAGTGTGAATCATTATATTCATAGATTTTACACGAATGGGTTCTCTGTCATTTCTGCTCAAGGCGTCGGCTACCACATTTGCCTTCCCCGGGTGGTAACGAATCTCAAAGTCGTAATCATTCAACAATTCAATCCACCTACGCTGCCTCATATTCAGTTGTTTCTGATTAAATATGTGTTGAAGACTTTTATGGTCGGTATATATAATACTTTTGACCCCATATAAGTAGTTCCACCAAGTCTTTAATGCAAAAACAACCGCACCTAATTCCAAATCATGCGTCGTATAATTCTGTTCGTGAATCTTCAATTGTCTAGACGCATAAGCAATTACTTTCGTTCTTTGCATTAATACACAACCGAGACCTTGCTTTGAGGCGTCACAATATATCACAAAATCATCATTCCCTTCAGGTAATGACAATATAGGTGCCGTAGTTAACTTTTTCTTCAATAACTGAAACACTTTCTCTTGTTCATCCTTCCATTCAAATTTCTTCCCTTTATGCGTTAATGCAGTCAAGGGTTTTGCTATTCTGGAAAAATCTTGGATGAATCTCCTGTAATAACCAGCCAGCCCTAAAAATTGGCGTATGTGTTTCAGAGTTTTTGGGGTTTTCCATTTTTCAACGGTTTCAATCTTTGCTGGATCCACCTGAATACCTTCTTTGTTCACTATGTGACCGAGGAATTGAACTTCTTCCAACCAAAATGCACACTTTGAAAACTTAGCGTACAGTTTTTCTTTCCTTAACAACTCTAGCACTTTTCTCAAATGTTCTTCGTGCTCTTGATCATTCTTTAAGTAAATAAGTGTGTCATCGATGAAAATAATAACAAACTTGTCAAGATATGGCCCACACACTCGGTTCATGTGGTCCATGAACACAGCTGGTGCGTTAGTCAAACCAAACGGCATAACCATAAACTCGTAATGACCGTAACGTGTCCTAAAGCCAGTCTTTGGAATATCATTCTCCTTCACCTGCATTTAATGATATCCAGAATGTAAATCGATCTTCGAATAAATAGACGAGCCTTGTAGTTGATCAAATAAGTCATCGATTCTCGGTAGTGGGTAGCGGTTCTTGATGGTAAGTTTGTTCAACTCTCGGTAGTCGATACACAATCTGAATGTACCATCTTTCTTCTTAACAAACAAAACAGGAGCTCCCCACGGTGATGTGCTTGGTCGAATGAAACCACGCTCTAAAAGTTCCTGTAACTGACTTTGTAATTCTTTCATTTCACTGGGTGCGTGTCTGTATGGAGCACGAGCTATTGGTGCAGCTCCTGGTACAAGATCTATTTGAAATTCAACAGATCGATGTGGGGTTAATCCAGGTAATTCTTTCGAAAATACATCGGGAAATTATTTTGCGACGGGAACATCACTGATGTTCTTTTCTTCAGGTTTAACTTCCTCGATGTGTGCTAGAATGACTTAACAACCTTTTCTTATTAGTTTTTGCGCCTTCAAACTACTAATAAGATTTAATTTCACGTTGTTCTTTTCTCCGTACACCATTAAAGGTTTTCCTTTTTCACGCATAATGCGAATCACGTTTTTGTAACAAACGACCTCTGCTCTCAACTTCTTCAACCAGTCCATGCCAATTATTACATCAAAACTCCCTAACTCGACTGGTATTAAATCAATCTTAAACGTTTCATTACCCAGTTTAATTTCTCTATCCCGACATATATTATCTGCTGAAATTAATTTACCATTTGCTAATTAGAGTAAAAATTTATTATCCAAAGGCGTCAATGGGCAACTTAATTTAGCACAAAATTCTCTACTCATATAGCTTCTATCCGCACCCGAATCAAATAAAACATAAGCAGATTTATCGTCAATAAGAAACGTACCCGTAACAAGCTCCGGGTCTTCCTGTGCTTCTGCCGCATTAATATTGAAAACTCTTCCACGGCCCTGCCCATTAGTATTCCCCTGATTCGGGCAATTTCTAATAATGTGGCCTGGTTTTCCACATTTATAACAAACAGCGTTGGTATTACTTGCTCTGACACTATTCGTTTCGGCATTACTTGTTCCGACATTATTTGTTCCTTTAGTTCTGTTAAACTTTGGTCCGTAGACCTCACACTTTGTCGCGCTATGACCATTTCTTTTACACCTGTTGCAAAATGTCGTGCAAAACCCCTAATGATTTTCTTCACACCTATGACATTGTTGTTTTTGGTTTTTGTTGCTGTTGTTGTTATTGAGGTTATTGTTGGGGTTGTTATTGTTGTTGAAACGGTTGTTGTTGTTGTTATTGTTGTTGTTGTTGGGATATTTGTTGTAGTTATTGTTAGGATTGTGGTTATTGTTGCGATTGTTGTTGCGGTTGTTGGGATAGTTGTTGCGATTGTGGTTGTAATTGTTGTTGTTGTTGTACTATTGACTCTTATCACCGTTTTCCTCCCACTTCCTCTTGAGTTGTTTCGTGTTGGCTTCTTCGGCTGCCTGCTCTTTAATTCTTCCCTCAATCTGATTTATGAGTTTATGAGCCATTCGACTTGCCTTCTGTATAGAAGCGGGCTAGTGTGAACTCACATCTTCTTGAATCCTTACTGGTAACCCTTTTACAAATGCGTCAATCTTCTCTTCTTCATCTTCGAATGCTCCCGGACACAATAGGCACAACTCTGTGAATCGTCATTCATATGTGGTAACGTCGAACCCTTGTGTTCGTAACTCTCTAAGTTCTGCCTTGAGTTTATTGACTTCGTTTCTAGGACGGTACTGCTCGTTCATCAATTGCTTGAATGCCGACCACGGTAGTGCATAAGCAGCATTTTGTCCTACCTGTTCAAGATAGGTGTTCCACCACGTTAACGCAGTACCTGTGAAGGTATGCGTAGCGTACTTAACTTTGTCCTCTTCAGTACACTTACTTATGGCAAACACCGATTCGACTTTCTCGGTCCATCGTTTCAATACAATTGGTCCTTCGGTTCCATCAAATTACAAAGGTTTGTAGGCAGTGAATTCTTTGTAGGAGCATCCTACATGATTTCTTGCGCCGTTAGCTGCATTGCTAGATTCAGAGTTATTGTTGGTATGTAGCGCAGCCTGTACTGCGGCTATGTTTGCAGCAAGAAAGGTACGAAATTCCTCTTCGCTCATATTCATGGTGTGTCGAGTAGTCGGTGCCATTTCCTTCAAAATAGCCAACTAAATTCAGTTAATCATACAGAATATTAAGAGTAGTCAATAGTATTTCGTAGCATAATATGAACTCATTTATAAAAGCTTTTTCTTCATATTATCGTTTTATAAGTTTAAATTCGGGTACTACCTACCCGTTAAGTTCATACTTAGTAGCTAATATACAATTCAACTACTACAATTCCATATGAAAAACTGATTATAATAATATATCACATATAAATAATCTTCAAACTTACAACATCGCTATATTACATATAACATGAAATATAGTACACTTTGATACAGGACAGTTTTGAAGATAAATCTAGTTAATACGCAAGTTGTTCAGCAAAGGAAATAAAGACACGTAATTCATAAGTCCAGAAACAAGTCATGCATTCTGGTTTTACTAAAACGACTTCCCATCCTTGGTCTTGTGGAAAATAACCGTTATGACCATTGGCTAGGCAGCATGTTGTAATGTCGTCAAAAGGACGAGGGTTTCGTAATGTCCAACAGCCCCGTAATAATCTAAAAACCTTTTTTCTCACCCCAACTACTGAATCTGTCACTTGTGGGAAGGTCTTATTTAAAAGCTGCAGTCCGATGTTCTTTTTCTCACTTTGGTAAGAAGCGAACATCACTAACCCGTAAGCAAAACATGCTTCTTTATGTTGCATGTTAGAAGCTCTTTCTAATTCACAAAATCCTATGTTTTTGGATATGTTGAGTCAAAATAGGTTCTTAACCCGTAGTGTAAAATTGCATTTGGGTTCCTGATGATGTAGCGTGAGGGTACGAAATAGTATTATTTTTAATACAAAATACTACAAAATATGACACAAGTTTTATTAATTTACGGATGGGATATACCTAAACCTTGCTACAACATTATAGGCAGTGTACCTAATCGTAGAGTAGTGTAGTTTTTAGTAAGTCCGGTTCGTTCCACAGGGAGCTAGTGATTACGTACTATATTTTTATAAAACTATATTTATATAAATATATATATATATATATAAGTAGTAATATTATTATAAAAGGGGGTTTTTTACCGTTTAATGACCGGTTTGTCGATTTTATATTTTTAAGCGTAAAGATAAATGACAATAATTAAAGTGCGTAAAATATATAAATGACGATAAATAAAATAACAATAAATAAAATTGCGATAGAATATGAAATAAAAGGATTATGCTTATTTAAACTTCCGTAATCATGATGTTTAACGTTTTGATTTTAATTAATTGTTACTCGGGTTAATTGTCCTTTGTCATGGTTTATTTGATACCTATCTGGTTTTTGTCCATAATAGTCCATCGGTCATAAATATAAAGTGCGAGTGTCCTCGTCAAATTACCCTTATACCCGAAGTCAAATATTCCAACTAATTAAGGATTTAAACTGTGATGCAGTTATCACTTCTGTCAACAATTACACCAGTTATCACTGTATGTAATCCACCCCTGTTTTGATTAGATATGAATATTAATTTACCCACTTGATCAGTTTGAATAATCAATTACCCAACCCGAATAATTAATTAAATGATTATAATAGATTCCATATGAACGTCACTAAATAGGACAACCATAATCATTATTAATTATTAGGATAATTAATTTGCAGATAGGTTCGACAGACTCCAATGAGTTGTCACTCAATTAGACAATACCCCCCATCTATTAATAGTCAATAGTCCAATTTCCACAAGTGTCGGTCTTTTGTCCAAACCTTAATTATGGTACAAAATTCAATAACCCCGTCTTAATATTTTAGCCCAACATCACGATTACTTCGGCTCAAATAAGCATAATAATAACTTAGTTACGAGACATTAAATTAAAAAGGAAGAACATAGCTTACAGTGATGATTAATCGCGTAGCGTTACACGGACAGAGTTCTGACTTAAATCCTTACAATATTCGCTAACATACCATTATTATTATTATCTAAAATTAAAATTAAAATTATAATATATATAAATATGTTTACAGAAAGATAGAAAGAGAGAATTGGGATAGATCTATAATCGATCAGAATTCGTTCTTTTATAGACGAATTTTGAATTCAAACTTTCACTTATGACCCCTTAACTATGCTCAATTAACAACTTTTTATTATTTAATATTATTCTTATTATGAATTATTTAAATATTATATTTTATTCTTGTGCATAGTTGACTCGTAATTTTTACACCGTTGCGTCGAGCGTTGAGAGTTGACTCATGTCCCGGTTCCGGATTTTCGAACGTCCTTTCGTACAATTTTATATCGTGTACTTTGCGTTTTGTAACTTGTACTCTTGTCATTTTTAGACGTTCTTCATCAATAATTTGAACCTTTTTGATTGGATCTTGTACTTTTGAGCTTTTTGGACCTTTGCGTCTTCAAATCTTCGTTTTCGCCTTTTGTCTTCGCACTTATTAAATATAAACGATTATTACTTGAAAATGGAACAATTGCAACTAAAATCTTGTCTTTCTTGGGGAATAATGCTATGAAATATGTGTTCATTTTTAGCATTATCAATATCCCCACACTTGAGCGTTGCTTGTCCTCAAGCAATACAGTCTTGAAATAATATAATACATCACACGAATCACTTCTTTATTCTTCACACTTTGTACATTAGTGATTTTGATATGGCGGTATAAACAATGATAGTAACGATAGAACCATGGTTAAAGGTGGGTGTGTCATCCACAGTTGCCTCGGGTTTAGGTCAACGACACTTGCAATCAAATAGCCGATTTACTTTCGGTTTCCAAAGCAAAGTGCACATTTGAAAGGTGGTTTACAGTCCCACATGACTATGAAAATGTAGATCCTTAAGGAAATTGGATCTTTATGAAAACATTTGATCTTTTGGAAAATTCATTCTAGATTTTACCCTAGACAAGTTTTCTGATTTGACCCACCATCGGTGTTGCAAAATATATTTGTGGATCAATAATTTGGCTAAAAACTTTTAGGTTCGTGTAATCCACTGCTATCCCGGTATCGGAAAGCACACATCCAGTTTACTTGTTCCGTATATTACCTTTCGGTAAACTACCGTCCGGTTGTTAAGGAAAGCGATGAACAAGAAACTGTTAAGGCAATGTCTCATGACATGCATTTGTTCATGGTCTAATTACGTGTCGGATGCTAGTACTATCCTTGGTAGGAGCAATAGTAAAGATCATCCTATGATTTTTCGGTCTGGCACAAGGTCCTGTCTCCGACCATGCTATGCAACCACCGTTCTTACGGTTGACACTCGATTTGGTTCAGGTGACCTAATGAATTCCAGGTGAATTCCTAGGATTTTACGTTCAATGGTAATGAACGCATTGAAAATGGGTTTTCAGAAAACAAATCAGTTTGTAGTTTTGATCAAAATATTTTCTCGTTCAAGCTCGAGTTTAGATATCATTGAATTCCATGAGTTTGAATTCTCAATCTTTAAGATCAATCTCAAGGATTGACTAATATCAGTCTTAAAAGCTGATTTTTAATCTTTAAGGAGATTATCCTTTTTCTGGGGATCTGATTCATTAGTCTTATCAAGCTAATTTGCACGGTGCCTCCCCATTGTACGAGATAAATCCTTCTCATGGTTAGGATAAATCTGACCACTTGGCGACCCTGTTTGATGCTGAGGTCCGTGGATTTCCTGCTGATTTTAGAGATGACTTTTCTAGATTTTTCGTCAACCTACAGCTGGTCTGGACGACAACTTCATGACCTAAATCAAGAAGCGCGTGTCTTTTTCAGAAGACTTTACTTCCTTTTAATGATGAAATTGATTCATCGTGTAGATCCATCTTTTCTTTCAAAAGTATTATAATAAATCGGGTAAAACTGATTAGTATCGTCCAAAACAAAAGCACCTGCAATAACTTTACAGAAACATGTGATATATAGTTTTTTAATTAAATAACTTGGTACATTCTCCCCACACTTAGTTTCTTTCTTTTCCTTTTTATTCTCTTCAATTCCATTTTAAATGAATTTAAGCGTTTTGGGTTGTTTCTCAATTTATGTCCTTTTCGAGGTAACGATAATTTAGATATTAACACCTAGTTTTCATCGTTCATAAATATGTATAAACATGATTTTGAATTCGTTTAGTTGAAAATTTTTCAAATTTTTACAAAATTTGGCAAATAAACCAAGTGTAAACCCGAGAGAATTTATAACCCTTCCCCACACTTGAGATCATGCAATGCCCTCATTTGCATGAAATCAGACTACAATTATAAATTCATGAGGGTGATTAGCGTAGAAAAGTGATTAAAAATACCGAGTTTGTAATTACAAAGCTCGTCGAATGATAGATGGCGCCTCATCGTTCATTCCTTCATTTGTTATATCATATTTGTTGTTTTGCGTCTTGTCGTCAAAATTAGTACCTTTTGCCGAACTTTAATGACAGTCTTTGAAAGTGCGTTGTTTTACCCTGTTTTGTACATAAGATAAAATACAAACATATATATATATATATATATATATATATATATATATATATATATATATATATATATATATATATATATTTTTGAAGTTTGGTTTATAACCCCACTTTTCAAAAATTTATAAAGTATAATATTTTTGGCATACTTTAAATCAATAAAATTAAAAATAATGATAACAAAATTTGTCGCCCCGCCCTCGGGTAAAGTAATTTCGGCTTAATGACCTAGTCTTCAACTCACGACAAATTTTAGAAATCATTTTTTCAACTTAATGAATTAAAGTAAATTTTGTTTTTAAAAACTTAAATTAAAATGCATATTAATTTCATAAAAAAAACCTACAAAACAAAAATTCAGAATGGAGGGAGAAAACTAGTTCTTTAGTGTCTGCTAGCGGAAAAGACCAATCGGGTTCCATTCTCGGAACTACACGAGAACAGAACAACTAACTCTAGATAGCATTTTCTTTTTAGAACATTTGAATCTCCCCACACTTAGGTAGCCATGGTGTCAAAATTGTGATTAACTTCATCGTTAATTTCTCTTGGTCCATAATCAACTTGCATATCCGTGACTTTTTCTTTAAGCCATTGGTCGGATTCCTGTGTAATATCCACAATTTCAACTAGTTTCTCCTTTTCTTTAGGTGATAGATTGGATACTAACCGGTTACATAACTTAAAGTTCCCCTTGGTTCTAGCATCGCGAATCCGTTTAATAAGTTTCTTCATTGAACTATTAATAACGGGATCATTTAATTTCGTATCAACAACGGGGTTCTTTGTTATCATGTCATCATTAGGTGTTACTTCATTTTCCCCACACTTAGGCGTTTCATTATTGCTAAGTATTACCGTTGGAGTTGGTAAAACAACATGGTTCTTACCAATCGTTTTTGCTGGTTCAACGGTTTTGGTTGGTGGAGATTTAGTCTTTCGAATCATAAAGGTGATCGATTTGTCACCACTACTAAGTGTCATTCTACCATTTCCTACATCAAATAACGCCTTGGTGGACGCTAAGAATGGCCGACCTAAAATTAGAGGAATGTTTGGGTCCTCTTCTATGTCAATGACAATAAATTCGACTAGAAAGGTTAAATTGCCTACTTGAATGGGTAGGTTGTCAGCAATTCCAACTGGGTGCTTAATGGTTTGATCAAAGAGTCGAACACTCATATCCGTTGGACTTAACTTACCTACACCTAATCTCTTATATAAGGAAAGAGGCATAACACTTACACTTGCACCTAAATCTGCTAGTGCATCATACATGACACAATCACTAAGTTGACAAGGAACAATAAATTCACCCGGATCACCTACCCTAGGTGGAGGTTTTGGTGGAACTGTCTTCACCGGGTTTATATTTACGGCTTTTGTTTCTTGCACTTTCCTATTCTTTTTCTTCTTCTTCTTTCCAGAGGTATCACAATCTTTATTACCTATCACTTGCTCATACTCAACTCCTTTTCTTGGAAACGGGATGGGTGGTTTGTATGGTGCCACCACTGGCTTTACATACTCGGGTGGTGGTGGTGTAACTTCTTCATTGTTACTCTCATCTAAAACCTTCCCATCTTCTGGTGCTGGTTTTTCAGAATTCGTTGAAACCATATTAACATTCTCATTCCGAGGATTTACTTCAGTATTACTCGGTAGCTTTCCTTGTTCCCTCTCACTCATCATGCTAGCAAGAGTACCTACGTGTTTTTCAAGATTCAAAATGAAAGCTAGTTGAGTTCTTAATGACTGATCAAACCTCTCGTTCGTTTGAGTTTGAGATGTAATGAATTGTGTTTGAGATTCAATC
This sequence comes from Rutidosis leptorrhynchoides, assembly GCF_046630445.1. Taxonomy (NCBI): domain Eukaryota; kingdom Viridiplantae; phylum Streptophyta; class Magnoliopsida; order Asterales; family Asteraceae; genus Rutidosis; species Rutidosis leptorrhynchoides. The sequence continues at coordinate 16,822,726 of NC_092342.1, read as the reverse complement.
AGCTTTGCCATCATTTCTTCTAGATTTGGCTTTTTCTCTTCGGGTTGTTGTGGTGGTTTATACAAGTTAGGTCTTTGTTGATTGAAAGTGTTGTTTTGAGTTGGTTGGTTATTCGAACCTTGTTGGTTATACGAGTTATTGTTGGGTCCATTTGGATTGTAAAGAATGTTTTGATTTCGATTGAAGTTCAGCTTTGGCGGTTGATAATTATTTTGATAATTATTTCCCGGCCTTTGGTTCATATAGGAACCATTTTCTCGTTGTTCCATCGTTGGTTCAATGTGACAATCTTTCGTTAAGTGTGGTCCACCGCATTGCTCACAACTGATTCGTATTGCATGAATATCTTTATTCATCTTTTCTATTCGTCTTTCGAAAGCATCTATTTTTGCGGAAACGGAATCAAAGTCATGGCTAGAATCGGCTCTAGCCGCTTTAGATGAACGAAAAATATCTTTTTCTTGATGCCACTCATGAGAGTGGGAGGCTGTGTTATCAATAATTTTGTAAGCTTCAGTTGCGGTTTTCTTCATAATTGAACCACCAGCTGTTATGTCGATGTCTTTCCGTGTAGCAACGTTGACACCTTGGTAGAATATTTGTACTATTTGATAAGTGTCTAAACCGTGTTGAGGACATCCTCTCAACATCCTTCCGAATCTTGTCCATGCCTCATATAATGTTTCATTTGGCTTTTGCGCGAACGTAACAATTTCTCCTTGAAGTCTCACGGCTTTGGATGCCGGAAAGAATTGTTTAAGAAATTTTTCAACTAAAACATCCCATGTGTCAATCGCCCCTTCAAGTAATGATTCTAACCAATCTTTGGCTTCTCCCTTTAAAGTCCAGGGAAACAACATGAGATAGATCTGTTCATCCTCCACTTCTCGGATTTTGAATAGTGTACAGATCCTGCTAAACGTACGAAGATGTTCGTTTGGATCTTCATTCGGCGCACCACTGAATTGGCATTGGTTAGTCACCATATGTAGAATTTGTCCTTTGATTTCATAATCTGGTGCATTAATGTTTGGTTGAGTAATTGCATGACCTTGGCCGGTGCGTTTGGCTCTCATTCGGTCTTCCATACTTAGAGGTTCTAGATTTTCCATGATTGGAAGTGTTGTATCCGAATCACTAGAGGTTTCTGATTTAATGGTTTCTTCCTCAGCAATCTCCGGATTCTCAATTGTGAGGTTGGTTTCAAAAACTGGATTATCGGAAATTTGAGTATTTGGTCGACTAGATGACGATTCTAAAGAAAAATCAACGGCGGCGATATTTGCTAAATGCCTTGATCGAGTTACAGGCGGTGATCGTATGACAGGCGGTGAACGTCTTGCTCGGTGCATTCACAGAATATCCTATTAGTTATAAAAATAATAAGAAAAACTTAAATAAGCTATCCAATTAATAGACTTTTCTGATTTTTTCCCACGTTTCGAATAGCCAAAAGATGCAGCAGAGGGGCAGGATTCGGTTGATCTCAATATAATTGAGGACTGTTTGGCTCCAACAACCCGGTCCACGTACAAATCCAACTATTACTACGAACCAGAAAAATGTCAACGTCTATTAACTTAACCGCTTAAATAATTTTTCTTTTCATTTAAGAAATATTAGATTAGAAGTAGATAAAATTCTATGTCCTATAACTAGAGTGTCGAGAAATAAGAAAAAAAAGATTGCGCATCGAAAAGTGTCGAAAAACGAAAAAGGCGAAGAGTGGCTTATAAGACTTTAAAAACACGCGATTAATCCAACCTTATAACTATCACTATCTTAAAATTAAAACTAAAAATAGAGATTACTAATTGGAATTGTAATTGATACATAGGTAAAAGGCATCGAAAAATAAAAATAAGAAAATAACTATGGCAAAACTAAACTTAATACTAAAAGTTGCGACTATAGTCTAAAAATCTAAAGGTAATAAAACTAAAAAAACATTTTTTTTTATAGACAAAATCTTAAAAAAATATATTTTTTTAATAATTTTTTTTTTTTATATATGCAGGCTCAAAATGGGAGTGCAGATTCAAAATTGAATGCAAGTTCAAAAGCTGATGCAGGTTCAAAACTGATGCAGATTCAAAACTATGCAGGCTCAAAACTGATGCAGATTCAAAACTCGTTTTTTTTTTTTTTTTTTTTTTTTTTACTTTTTTTTTTACGTTTTTTTTTTTACGTTTTTTTTTTTTTTTTTTTTAAAATGAAATAAGTCCAAATCTCATATAAATGATCTGCGACTAGATTTATTAACAATTAAATTAATTACAGTCATTAACTTGTACCAAATCTCATTTCGTTCTTTTTTTGATTTCTATTAAAGCACAGCATCCAAGAAAATGAATAAGGTATTTTTAGTAGGCAATTAAGAAGTGGGACCCATTGCTTTTGCTTTTGCTTTTGGTGGTCACGATAGAAACAAAGAAAAAGAAGGGTGAAAATCTAGTGAAATCTAGTGAAAATCTATAAAAACTAATTAAAAAACAAAATCTATTAGACACAACGTGTCCCCAAAATTACTTTGTTTTATATAATTTTATTTTTACAAATATAAATTAAAAATATAGCGTTTTAGCGTTCCCCGGCAGCGGCGCCAAAAACTTGATGATGTAGCGTGAGGGTACGAAATAGTATTATTTTTAATACAAAATACTACAAAATATGACACAAGTTTTATTAATTTACGGATGAGATATACCTAAACCTTGCTACAACATTATAGGCAGTGTACCTAATCGTAGAGTAGTGTAGTTTTTAGTAAGTCCGGTTCGTTCCACAGGGAGCTAGTGATTACGTACTATATTTTTATAAAACTATATTTATATATATATATATATATATATATATATATATATATATATATATATATATATATATATATATATATATATATATATATATATAAGTAGTAATATTATTATAAAAGGGGGTTTTTTACCGTTTAATGACCGGTTTGTCGATTTTATATTTTTAAGCGTAAAGATAAATGACAATAATTAAAGTGCGTAAAATATATAAATGACGATAAATAAAATAACAATAAATAAAATTGCGATAGAATATGAAATAAAAGGATTATGCTTATTTAAACTTCCGTAATCATGATGTTTAACGTTTTGATTTTAATTAATTGTTACTCGGGTTAATTGTCCTTTGTCATGGTTTATTTGATACCTATCTGGTTTTTGTCCATAATAGCCCATCGGTCATAAATATAAAGTGCGAGTGTCCTCGTCAAATTACCCTTATACCCGAAGTCAAATATTCCAACTAATTAAGGATTTAAACTGTGACGCAGTTATCACTTCTGTCAACAATTACACCAGTTATCACTGTATGTAATCCACCCCTGTTTTGATTAGATATGAATATTAATTTACCCACTTGATCAGTTTGAATAATCAATTACCCAACCCGAATAATTAATTAAATGATTATAATAGATTCCATATGAACGTCACTAAATAGGACAACCATAATCATTATTAATTATTAGGATAATTAATTTGAAGATAGGTTCGACAGACTCCAATGAGTTGTCACTCAATTAGACAATACCCCCATCTATTAATAGTCAATAGTCCAATTTCCACAAGTGTCGGTCTTTTGTCCAAACCTTAATTATGGTACAAAATTCAATAACCCCGTCTTAATATTTTAGCCCAACATCACGATTACTTCGGCTCAAATAAGCATAATAATAACTTAGTTACGAGACATTAAATTAAAAAGGAAGAACATAGCTTACAGTGATGATTAATCGCGTAGCGTTACACGGACAGAGTTCTGACTTAAATCCTTACAATATTCGCTAACATACCATTATTATTATTATCTAAAATTAAAATTATAATATATATAAATATGTTTACAGAAAGATAGAAAGAGAGAATTGGGATAGATCTATAATCGATCAGAATTCGTTCTTTTATAGACGAATTTTGAATTCAAACTTTCACTTATGACCCCTTAACTATGCTCAATTAACAACTTTTTATTATTTAATATTATTCTTATTATGAATTATTTAAATATTATATTTTATTCTTGTGCATAGTTGACTCGTAATTTTTACACCGTTGCGTCGAGCGTTGAGAGTTGACTCATGTCCCGTTCCGGATTTTCGAACGTCCTTTCGTACAATTTTATATCGTGTACTTTGCGTTTTGTAACTTGTACTCTTGTCATTTTTAGACGTTCTTCATCAATAATTTGAACCTTTTTGATTGGATCTTGTACTTTTGAGCTTTTTGGACCTTTGCGTCTTCAAATCTTCGTTTTCGCCTTTTATCTTCGCACTTATTAAATATAAACGATTATTACTTGAAAATGGAACAATTGCAACTAAAATCTTGTCTTTCTTGGGGAATAATGCTATGAAATATGTGTTCATTTTTAGCATTATCAGTTCCCCGCATTTAACGCTTTAAAGAAAACACGGCGTAACTTACGGTCTCCCCAATGTGATATACCCCACCTATCAAATAAAAGCCTTTTATAAACTAAGGCATTTCTGGAAAGTCTTTCAAATGTTTGACAAGTTAATTTCGCCATAACTAAATGTGCTGATGAATTCTGACCGACTCTAGACAAGATTTCCTCAATCATATCCTCTGGTAGGTCTTCTAAAATATTCGGTTGTCTACCCTTAACGTCCATTTTGTTTTTATACTGTAAAATAGACAAGGATTAGATTCGTAAAAGATAATTACTAAATAATACAAACAATTTTTACATAGAACATAAAAGTACAAGCACACTACAATACATATAATATACAACATGATTACAACCCTCTAATCTGAATCACTGGTTTCTTCTTCTTTGGACTTGGTTCGTTTTCCTAATTTTCTAGGAATATATGGTGTTCCTCTAATACGAGCCGTCGTTTTCCACAATGGTTTAGAAAAACCTGGTGGTTTTGAGGTTCCCGGGTGGTTGTTACATTTTAGGAAATACGGATGTTGCCGATACATATAAAGTTCATCGGGGTTGGAATCGGGTTTCTCTATTTTTATACCTTTTCCCTTATTATTTTCTTTCGCTTTATTAAATTGGGTCGAGGTAATTTCTATAACATCATCGGAATCCTCATCGGGATCCGATTCAACAGAAAATTGGTAATCTTCCCAATATTTTGGTTCCTCGGCGGAAACACCATTGACCATTATTAACTTTGGTCCGTTGGTTGAGGATTTTCTTTTATTTAATCGATTTACAGTAGGTATCAATATTTCTTCCTCCTAAACCTCTTCTTCTTCTGGTTCCTCCTCTTCCAGTTCCTCCTCTTCCGGTTCCTCTTCTTCCGATTCCTCCTCTTTCGGTTCCTCCTCTTCCGGTTCCTCCTCTTCCGGTTCCTCTTCAGGAATTTGTGAATCTTCCCAAAGTATATTCGACTCTTCATTATTATTAGGTGAGTCGATGGGATTTGTACTAGTGGTAGACATCTATCACACAATATCAAACACATTAAGAGGTTAATATATCACATAATATTTACATGTTAATAATATATATAGTTTTCAACAAAAGTGTTAAGCAATCGTTTTTAAAGAAAACACGGTCGAAGTCCAGACTCACTAATGTATCCTAACAACTCGATAAGACACACTAATACAAATTTCTGGTTCTCTAAGACCAACGCTCGTATACCAACTGAAATGTCCCGTTCATATTGATATAAACGTTCCATATTAATTGATTTCGTCGCGAGGTTTTGACCTCTATATGAGACGTTTTTCAAAGACTACATTCATTTTTTAAACAACCATAACCTTTATTTTATCTATAAAGGTTTAAAAAGCATTACGCAGATTATCAAATAATGATAATCTAAAATATACCGTTTACACACGATCATTACATAATGGTTTACAATAAGAATATATTACATCAAAAATAAGTTTCTTGAATGCAGTTTTTACATAATATCATACACGCATGGACTCCAAATCTTGTCCTTATTTTAGTATGCAACAGCGGAAGCTCTTAATAATCACCTGAGAATAAACATGCTTAAAACGTCAACAATAATGTTGGTGAGTTATAGGTTTAACCTATATATTATCAAATCATAATAATAGACCACAAGATTTCATATTTCAATATACATCCCATACATAGAGATAAAAATCATTCATATAGTGAACACCTGGTAACCGACATTAACAAGATGCATATAAGAATATCCCCTATCATTCCGTGAAATCCTTCGGACATGATAAAAACGAATTTGAAGTACTAAAGCATCCGGTACTTTGGATATGGTTCGTTAGGCCCAATAGATCTATCTTTAGGATTCGCGTCAATTAGTAGATCGGTTTACTAATTCTTAGGTTACCAAGCAAAAGGGGCATATTCGGCTTTGATCATTCACCCATATAATGTAGTTTCATTACTTGTGTCTATTTCGTAAAACATTTATAAAACTGCATGTATTCTCATCCCAAAATATTAGATTTTAAAAGTGGGACTATAACTCACTTTCACAGATTTTTACTTCGTCGGGAAGTAAGACTTGGCTACTGGTCGATTCACGAACCTATAACAAATATGTACATATATATCAAAGTATGTTCAAAATATATTTACAACATTTTTAATACATTTTACTGTTTTAAGTTTATTAAGTCAGCTGTCCTCGTTAGTAACCTACAACTAGTTGTCCACAATTTGATGTACAGAAATAAATCGATATATATATATATATTATCTTGAATCAATACACGACCCAGTGTATACACGTCTCAGGCTAGATCACAACTCAAAGTATATATATTTTTAGAATCAACCCCAACCCTGTATAGCTAACTCCAACATTACTGCATATAGAGTGTCTATGGTTGTTCCAAATAATATATATACATGGGTCGATATGATATGTCAAAACATTTGCATACGTGTCTATGGTATCCCAAGATTACATAATATATTAGAATACATGTATAATACAATATAAGTTAGCTAGGATATGATTAATATAGATTTGTTACCAATTTTCACGTAGCTACAACAAGCAAAAATATCCAATCTTGTTTTACCCATAACTTCTTCGTTTTAAATCCGTTTTGAGTGAATCCAATTGCTATGGTTTCATATTGAACTTAAGTTTGTGAATCTATACAGAAAAAGTATAAGTTTATAGTCAGAAATACAGGTTACAAGTTATTTTTGTAAAGGTAGTCATTTCAGTCGAAAGAACGACGTCTAGATGACCATTTTGAAAAACATACTTCCACTTCGAGTTTAACCATGATTTTTGGATATAGATTCATGTTCATAAGAAAAATCATTTTCCCAGAAGAACAACTTTTAAATCGAAGTTTTTCATAGTTTTTAATTAACTAACCCAAAACAGCCCGTGGTGTTACTACGACGGCGTATATCCGGTTTTACGGTGTTTTTCGTGTTTTCAGGTTTTAAATCATTAAGTTAGTATATCATATAGATATAGAACATGTGTCTAGTTGATTCTAAAAGTCAAGTTAGAAGGATTAACTTTTGTTTGCGAACAAGTTTAGAATTAACTAAACTATGTTCTAGTGATTACAAGTTTAAACCTTCGAATAAGATAGTTTTATATTTAAGAATCGAATGACGTTTTGAACATCATTACTACCTTATTTTTAGTAGGTAAACCTACTGGAAATGAGAAAAATAGATCTAGCTTCAAAGGATCCTTGGATGGCTTGAAAGTTCTTGAAGCAGAATCATGACACGAAAACAAGTTCAAGTAAGATTTCCACTCGAAATAAGATTGTTATAGTTATAGAAATTGAATCAAAGTTTGAATATGAGTATTACCTTGTATTAGAACAATATCTTACTGTAAATAAGAAAGATTTCTTGAGGTTGTATGATCACTTTACAAGATTGGAAGTAAGCTAGCAAACTTGGAAGTATTCTTGATTTTATGAAACTAGAACTTATAGAATTTATGAAGAACACTTAGAACTTGAAGATAGAACTTGAGAGAGATCAATTAGATGAAGAAAATTGAAGAATGAAAGTTTTTGTAGGTGTTTTTGGTCGTTGGTATATGGATTAGATATAAAGGATGTGTAATTTTGTTTACATGTAAATAAGTCATGAATGATTACTAATATTTTTATAATTTTATGAGATATTTCATGCTATTTGCCAAATAATGGTTCCCACATATGTTAGGTGACTCACATGGGCTGCTAAGAGCAGATCATTGGAGTGTATATACCAATAGTACATACATCTAAAAGTTGTGTACTGTACGAGTACGAATACGGGTGCATACGAGTAGAATTGTTGATGAAACTGAACGAGGATGTAATTGTAAGTATTTTTGTTAAGTAGAAGTATTTTGATAAGTGTCTTGAAGTCTTTAAAAAGTGTATGAATACATATTAAAACACTACATGTATATACATTTTAACTGAGTCGTTAAGTCATCGTTAGTCGTTACATGTAAATGTTATTTTGAAACCTTTAGGTTAACGATCTTGTTAAATGTTGTTAACCCAATGTTTATTATATATAATGAGATGTTAAATTATTATATTATCATGATATTATGATATATTAATATATCTTAGTATGATATATATACAGTTAAATGTTGTTACTGTAGTGACCCGAACTTTTCCATGTTTATATATATTAATTGAGATTGATATTTACATGATTAAATGTTTCCAACATGTTAAGCAATCAAACTTGTTAAGACTTGATTAATTGAAATATGTTTCATATAGACAATTGACCACCCAAGTTGACCGGTGATTCACGAACGTTAAAACTTGTAAAAACTATATGATGACATATATATGGATATATATATAGTTAACATGATACTATGATAATTAAACATATCATTAAGTATATTAACAATGAACTACATATGTAAAAACAAGACTACTAACTTAATGATTTTTAAACGAGACATATATGTAACGATTATCGTTGTAAAGACATTTAATGTATATATATCATATTAAGAGATATTCATACATGATAATATCATGATAATATAATAATTTAAAATCTCATTTGATATTATAAACATTGGGTTAACAACATTTAACAAGATCGTTAACCTAAAGGTTTCAAAACAACACTTACATGTAACGACTAACGATGACTTAACGACTCAGTTAAAATGTATATACATGTAGTGTTTTAATATGTATTTATACACTTTTGAAAGACTTCAATACACTTATCAAAATACTTCTACTTAACAAAAATGCTTACAATTACATCCTCGTTCAGTTTCATCAACAATTCTACTCGTATGCACCCGTATTCGTACTCGTACAATACACAGCTTTTAGATGTATGTACTATTGGTATATACACTCCAATGATCAGCTCTTAGCAGCCCATGTGAGTCACCTAACACATGTGGGAACCATCATTTGGCAACTAGCATGAAATATCTCATAAAATTACAAAAATATGAGTAATCATTCATGACTTATTTACATGAAAACAAAATTACATATCCTTTATATCTAATCCATACACCAACGACCAAAAACACCTACAAAAACTTTCATTCTTCAATTTTCTTCATCTAATTGATCTCTCTCAAGTTCTATCTTCAAGTTCTAAGTGTTCTTCATAAATTCCAAAAGTTCTAGTTTCATAAAATCAAGAATACTTTCAAGTTTGCTAGCTCACTTCCAATCTTGTAAGGTGATCATCCAACCTCAAGAAATCTTTGTTTCTTACAGTAGGTTATCATTCTAATATAAGGTAATAATCATATTCAAACTTTGGTTCAATTTCTATAACTATAACAATCTTATTTCAAGTGATGATCTTACTTGAACTTGTTTTCGTGTCATGATTCTGCTTCAAGAACTTCGAGCCATCCAAGGATCCATTGAAGCTAGATCCATTTTTCTCTTTTCCAGTAGGTTTATCCAAGGAACTTAAGGTAGTAATGATGTTCATAAAATCATTCGATTCATACATATAAAGCTATCTTATTCGAAGGTTTAAACTTGTAATCACTAGAACATAGTTTAGTTAATTCTAAACTTGTTCGCAAACAAAAGTTAATCCTTCTAACTTGACTTTTAAAATCAACTAAACACATGTTCTATATCTATATGATATGCTAACTTAATGATTTAAAACCTGGAAACATGAAAAACACCGTAAAACCGGATTTACGCCGTCGTAGTAACACCGCGGGCTGTTTTGGGTTAGTTAATTAAAAACTATGATAAACTTTGATTTAAAAGTTGTTATTCAGAGAAAATGATTTTTATTATGAACATGAAACTATATCCAAAAATTATGGTTAAACTCAAAGTGGAAGTATGTTTTCTAAAATGGTCATCTAGACGTCGTTCTTTCGACTGAAATGACTACCTTTACAAAAACGACTTGTAACTTATTTTTCCGACTATAAACCTATACTTTTCTGTTCAGATTCATAAAATAGAGTTCAATATGAAACCATAGCAATTTGATTCACTCAAAACGGATTTAAAATAAAGAAGTTATGGGTAAAACAAGATTGGATAATTTTTCTCATTTTAGCTACGTGAAAATTGGTAACAAATCTATTCCAACCATAACTTAATCAACTTGTATTGTATATTATGTAATCTTGAGATACCATAGACACGTATACAATGTTTCGACCTATCATGTCGACACATCTATATATATTTCGGAACAACCATAGACACTCTATATGTGAATGTTGGAGTTAGCTATACAGGGTTGAGGTTGATTCCAAAATATATATAGTTTGAGTTGTGATCAATACTGAGATACGTATACACTGGGTCGTGGATTGATTCAAGATAATATTTATCGATTTATTTCTGTACATCTAACTATGGACAACTAGTTGTAGGTTACTAACGAGGACAGCTGACTTAATAAACTTAAAACATCAAAATATATTAAAAGTGTTGTAAATATATTTTGAACATACTTTAATATATATGTATATATTGTTATAGGTTCGTGAATCAACAGTGGCCAAGTCTTACTTCCCGACGAAGTAAAAATCTGTGAAAGTGAGTTATAGTCCCACTTTTAAAATCTAATATTTTTGGGATGAGAATACATGCAGGTTTTATAAATGATTTACAAAATAGACACAAGTACGTGAAACTACATTCTTTGGTTGAATTATCGAAATCGAATATGCCCCTTTTTATTAAGTCTGGTAATCTAAGAATTAGGGAACAGACACCCTAATTGACGCGAATCCTAAAGATAGATCTATTGGGCCTAACAAACCCCATCCAAAGTACCGGATGCTTTAGTACTTCGAAATTTATATCATATCCGAAGGGTGTCCCGGAATGATGGGGATATTCTTATATATGCATCTTGTTATTGTCGGTTACCAGGTGTTCACCATATGAATGATTTTTATCTCTATGTATGGGATGTGTATTGAAATATGAAATCTTGTGGTCTATTGTTACGATTTGATATATATAGGTTAAACCTATAACTCACCAACATTTTTGTTGACGTTTAAAGCATGTTTATTCTCAGGTGAATATTAAGAGCTTCCGCTGTTGCATACTAAAATAAGGACAAGATTTGGAGTCCATGTTTGTATGATATTGTGTAAAAACTGCATTCAAGAAACTGATTTCGATGTAACATATTTGTATTGTAAACCATTATGTAATGGTCGTGTGTAAACAGGATATTTTAGATTATCATTATTTGATAATCTACGTAAAGCTTTTTAAACCTTTATTTATGAAATAAAGGTTATGGTTTGTTTTAAAAATGAATGCAGTCTTTGAAAAACGTCTCATATAGAGGTCAAAACCTCGCAACGAAATCAATTAATATGGAACGTTTTTAATCAATAAGAACGGGACATTTCAGTTGGTATCCGAGCGTTGGTCTTAGAGAACCAGAAAATTTGCATTAGTGTGTCTTATCGAGTTTGTTAGGATGCATTAGTGATTCTGGACTTCGACCGTGTTTTCTTTAAAAATGATTGCTTAACATTTTTGTTGGAAACTATATATTTTTAACATATGAATATTATGTGATATATTAATCTCTTAACGTGTTTGATATTATGTGATAGATGTCTACCTCTAGAACAAGTCCCATTGACTCACCGAATAATAATGAAGAGTCAAATGTAAATTGGAATGATTCATGGACTGATTCACAAGTTCCCGAAGAGGAACCGGAAGAAGAGTCGGAACCGGAAGAAGAATCGGAACCGGACGAAGAATCGGAACCGGAAGAAGAATCGGAACCGGTGGGGGAAATAATAAAACGGTTAAGTAAAAGAGAATCCTCAACCAACCGACCAAGGTTAATTATGGTCAATGGTGTTTCCGCCAAGGAAGCAAAATATTGGGAGGATTACCAATTCTCCGATGAATCGGATTCCGACGAGAATTCCAATGATGTTATAGAAATTACCCCAACTGAATTTAAAAAGGCAAAAGAAAATAATAAGGGAAAGGGCATAAAAATAGAGAAATCTAATTCCAACCCCGATGAACTTTATATGTATCGTCAACCCCCGAAGTTCTTAAGTTGTAACAATGACCCGGGAACCTCTAAACCACCAGGTTTTTCTAAACCAATGTGGACAACGACGGCTCGTATTAGGGGAACATCATATATCCCTAGAAACTTGGCAAAACGAACCAAAACCGAAGAAGAAGAAACGAGCGAGTCGGAATAAGATAGTTGTATTCGTGTGGTGTAATATATGTAATATAGTGTTCTTATGCTTTATGATATATGTAAAAATTGCTTGTATTAATAAGTATTTTTTTATGAATCTAACTCTTGTCTATTTTACAGTTTAAAAACACAAAATGGATACACAACCCAATATTTTAAGAGACCTACCCGGAGACATGATTGATGAAATCTTGTCTAGAGTCGGCCAGAATTCCTCGGCACAACTATTTAAGGCGAGATCAGTTTGTAAGACATTCGAAGAACGTTCCAAGAATGTCTTGGTTTATAAGAGACTTTCGTTTGAAAGATGGGGGATATCACATTGGGAAACCCATAAGTTACGATGTGTTTACTTTGACGCATATATTGCGGGGAACCCAAATGCTATTTTACGCAACGGGTTAAGAAATTATTTTGACTCAATATATCCGAATATTGGACTTCGTGATTTAGAAAAAGTGGCTAGCATGCAACATAAAGAAGCATGTTATGCTTACGGATTAGTAATGTTCGCTTCTCACCAAAGTGAGAACAAGAACATCGGGCTACAACTATTAAACAAAACGTTTCCACAAGTGACGGAGTCGGTAATTGGGGTAAGAAATGAGGTTTTTAGATTATTACGGGACTGTTGGACATTACGTAACCCTCGTCCCTTTGACGACGTTACAACACGCTGTCTTATCAACGGCCATAACGGTTATGTTGCACAAGACCAAGGATGGAAAGTAGTCCTAGTAAAACCAGAATGCATGACTTGTTTCTGGACGTATGAATTACGTGTCTTTATTGCCTTTGCTGAACGACTTGTGTACTAGCTAGAATTATCTTCACAACTATCTTGTATCAAAGTTATTGCGTGCTATATTTCATGCTTTATGTAAAATAAGCGGTATTGTAAATTTGTAAAATATTGTATAAAAGTTTGAAAGCGAAATATTATTATAATCAGTTTTTCATATAGAATTGTAGTAGTTGAATTGTATATTAGCTACTAAGTATGAACTTAACGGGTAGGTACTACCCGAATTTAAACTTATAAAATGCTAATATGAAGAAAAAGCTTTTATAAATGAGTTCATATTATGCTACGAAATACTATTAACTACTCTTAATATTCTGTATGATTAACTTATTCCATTTGACTATTTTGAAGGAAATGGCACCGACTACTCGACACACCGTGAATATGAATGAAGAGGAATTCCGTACTTTTCTAGCTTCAAACATAGCCGCAGTACAGGCTGCGCTACATACCAACAATAACCTTGGATCTAGCAGTACAGGAAATCGTGTAGGATGCACCTACAAAGAATTCACTGCCTGCAAACCTTTGGAATTTGATGGAACCGAAGGACCGATCAGATTGAAACGGTGGACCGAGAAGGTCGAATCGGTGTTTGCCATAAGTAAGTGTACTGAAGAGGACAAAGTGAAGTACGCTACGCATACCTTCACAGGTTCTGCGTTAACATGGTGGAATACCTATCTAGAGCAAGTGGGACAAGACGATGCGTACGCACTACCGTGGTCAGCATTCAAGCACTTGATGAACGAGAAGTACCGTCCCAGAACCGAGGTCAATAAGCTCAAGACAGAACTTAGAGGGTTACGAACCCAAGGATTTGATATTACCACGTACGAAAGACGATTCACAGAATTGTGCCTATTGTGTCCGGGAGCATTCGAAGATGAGGAAGAGAAGATCGACGCGTTTGTGAAAGGATTACCGGAAAGAATCCAAGAAGATATAAGTTCACACGAGCCCGCCTCCATACAACAGGCATGTAGAATGGCTCACAAACTAGTGAACCAGATTGAAGAAAGAATTAAAGAACAGAATGCTGAAGAGGCCAATGTGAAGCAAGTCAAAAGAAAGTGGGAGGAAAACGGTGATAAGAATCACCAATACAACAACAACAGCAATTACAACAATAATCGCAATAATTATCCCAACAATCGCAACATCAATCGCAACTACAACAAACGGCCCAACAATAACAACAACAACAACAGCAACAGCAACTACAACAATCATCCCAACAACAATAATAACCGCAACAACAACAACAATCAGAAGCAGCTATGCCAAAGGTGTGAAAAGTATCACTCGGGGTTCTGCACCAAATTTTGCAACAAGTGTAAAAGAAATGGTCATAGCGCGGCGAAGTGTGAGGTCTACGGACCAGGGGTTAATAGAACGAAAGGAACAAATGGTGTCGGAACGAGTAATGGTGGAGCAAGTAGTGTCGGAGCAAGTTATGCCAATGTAGTTTGTTATAAATGTGGAAAACCGGGCCACATTATTAGAAATTGCCCGAACCAGGAGAACACGAATGGACAAGGCCGTGGAAGAGTTTTCAATATTAATGCGGCAGAGGCACAGGAAGACCCGGAGCTTGTTACGGGTACGTTTCTTATTGACAATAAATCTGCTTACGTTTTCTTTGATTCGGGTGCGGATAGAAGCTATATGAGTAGAGATTTTTGTGCTAAATTAAGTTGTCCATTGACGCCTTTGGATAGTAAATTTTTACTCGAATTAGCAAATGGTAAATTAATTTCAGCAGATAATATATGTCGGAATCGAGAAATTAAACTGGTTAGCGAAACATTTAAGATTGATTTGATACCAGTAGAGTTAGGGAGTTTTGATGTGATAATCGGTATGGACTGGTTGAAAGAAGTGAAAGCGGAGATCGTTTGTTACAAAAATGCAATTCGCATTATACGAGAAAAAGGAAAACCCTTAATGGTGTACGTAGAAAAGGGCAACACGAAGCTACATCTTATTAGTAATTTGAAGGCACAAAAACTAATAAGAAAAGGTTGCTATGCTGTTCTAGCACACGTCGAGAAAGTACAAACTGAAGAAAAGAGCATCAATGATGTTCCCATTGCAAAAGAATTTCCCGATGTATTTCCGAAAGAATTACCGGGATTACCCCCACATCGATCCGTTGAATTTCAAATAGATCTTGTACCAGGAGCTGCACCAATAGCTCGTGCTCCTTACAGACTCGCACCCAGCGAGATGAAAGAACTGCAAAGCCAATTACAAGAACTTTTAGAGCGTGGTTTCATTCGACCAAGCACATCACCATGGGGAGCTCCTGTTTTGTTTGTCAAGAAGAAAGATGGTACATTCAGGTTGTGTATCGACTACCGAGAGTTGAACAAACTTACCATTAAGAACCGCTACCCACTACCGAGAATCGATGACTTATTTGATCAACTACAAGGCTCGTCTGTTTATTCAAAGATTGACTTACGTTCCGGGTATCATCAAATGCGGGTGAAAGAAGATGATATTCCAAAGACTGCTTTCAGAACACGTTACGGTCATTACGAGTTTATGGTCATGCCATTTGGTTTAACTAATGCACCAGCTGTGTTCATGGACCTTATGAACCGAGTGTGTGGACCATACCTTGACAAGGTTGTCATTGTTTTCATTGATGACATACTTATTTACTCAAAGAATGACCAAGAACACGGTGAACATTTGAGAAAGGTGTTAGAAGTATTGAGGAAGGAAGAGTTGTACGCTAAGTTTTCAAAGTGTGCATTTTGGTTGGAAGAAGTTCAATTCCTCGGTCACATAGTGAACAAAGAAGGTATTAAGGTGGATCCGGCAAAGATAGAAACTGTTGAAAAGTGGAAAACCCCGAAAACTCCGAAACACATACGCCAGTTTTTAGGACTAGCTGGTTACTACAGAAGGTTCATCCAAGACTTTTCCAGAATAGCAAAACCCTTGACTGCATTAACGTATAAAGGGAAGAAATTTGAATGGAATGATGAACAAGAGAAAGCGTTTCAGTTATTGAAGAAAAAGCTAACTACGGCACCTATATTGTCATTGCCTGAAGGGAATGATGATTTTGTGATTTATTGTGATGCATCAAAGCAAGGTCTCGGTTGTGTATTAATGCAACGAACGAAGGTGATTGCTTATGCGTCTAGACAATTGAAGATTCACGAACAAAATTATACGACGCATGATTTGGAATTAAGCGCGGTTGTTTTTGCATTAAAGAGTTGGAGGCACTACTTATATGGGGTCAAAAGTATTATATATACCGACCACAAAAGTCTTCAACACATATTTAATCAGAAACAACTGAATATGAGGCAGCGTAGGTGGATTGAATTATTGAATGATTACGACTTTGAGATTCGTTACCACCCGGGGAAGGCAAATGTGGTAGCCGATGCCTTGAGCAGGAAGGACAGAGAAACCATTCGAGTAAAATCTATGAATATAATGATTCATAATAACCTTACTACTCAAATAAAGGAGGCGCAACAAGGAGTTTTAAAAGAGGGAAATTTAAAGGATGAAATACCCAAAGGATCGGAGAAGCATCTTAATATTCGGGAAGACGGAACCCGGTATAGGGCTGAAAGGATTTGGGTACCAAAATTTGGAGATATGAGAGAAATGGTACTTAGAGAAGCTCATAAAACCAGATACTCAATACATACTGGAACGGGGAAGATGTACAAGGATCTCAGGAAATATTTTTGGTGGCCGGGTATGAAAGCCGATGTTGCTAAATACGTAGGAGAATGTTTGACGTGTTCTAAGGTCAAAGCTGAGCATCAAAAACCATCAGGTCTACTTCAACAACCCGAAATCCCAGAATGGAAATGGGAAAACCTATTACCATGGATTTCATCACTAAATTGCCAAGGACTGCAAGTGGTTTTGATACTATTTGGGTAATAGTTGATCGTCTCACCAAATCAGCACACTTCCTGCCAATAAGAGAAGATGACAAGATGGAGAAGTTAGCACGACTGTATTTGAAGGAAGTCATATCCAGACATGGAATACCAATCTCTATTATCTCTGATAGGGATGGCAGATTTATTTCAAGATTCTGGCAGACATTACAGCAAGCATTAGGAACTCGTCTAGACATGAGTACTGCCTATCATCCACAAACTGATGGGCAGAGCGAAAGGACGATACAAACGCTTGAAGACATGCTACGAGCATGTGTTATTGATTTCGGAAACAGTTGGGATCGACATCTACCGTTAGCAGAATTTTCCTACAACAACAGCTACCATTCAAGCATTGAGATGGCGCCGTTTGAAGCACTTTATGGTAGAAAGTGCAGGTCTCTGATTTGTTGGAGTGAAGTGGGGGATAGACAGATTACGGGTCCAGAGATTATACAAGAAACTACCGAGAAGATCATCCAAATTCAACAACGGTTGAAAACCGCCCAAAGTCGACAAAAGAGCTACGCTGACATTAAAAGAAAAGATATAGAATTTGAAATTGGAGAGATGGTCATGCTTAAAGTTGCACCTTGGAAAGGCGTTGTTCGATTTGGTAAACGAGGGAAATTAAATCCAAGGTATATTGGACCATTCAAGATTATTGATCGTGTCGGACCAGTAGCTTACCGACTTGAGTTACCTCAACAACTCGCGGCTGTACATAACACTTTCCACGTCTCGAATTTGAAGAAATGTTTTGCTAAAGAAGATCTCACTATTCTGTTAGATGAAATCCAAATCAACGAAAAACTTCAATTCATCGAAGAACCCGTCGAAATAATGGATCGTGAGGTTAAAAGACTTAAGCAAAACAAGATACCAATTGTTAAGGTTCGATGGAATGCTCGTAGAGGACCCGAGTTCACCTGGGAGCGGGAAGATTAGATGAAGAAGAAATACCCGCATCTATTTCCAGAAGATTCGTCAACACCTTCAACAGCTTAAAATTTCGGGACGAAATTTATTTAACGGGTAGGTACTGTAGTGACCCGAACTTTTCCATGTTTATATATATTAATTGAGATTGATATTTACATGATTAAATGTTTCCAACATGTTAAGCAATCAAACTTGTTAAGACTTGATTAATTGAAATATGTTTCATATAGACAATTGACCACCCAAGTTGACCGGTGATTCACGAACGTTAAAACTTGTAAAAACTATATGATGACATATATATGGATATATATATAGTTAACATGATACTATGATAATTAAACATATCATTAAGTATATTAACAATGAACTACATATGTAAAAACAAGACTACTAACTTAATGATTTTTAAACGAGACATATATGTAACGATTATCGTTGTAAAGACATTTAATGTATATATATCATATTAAGAGATATTCATACATGATAATATCATGATAATATAATAATTTAAAATCTCATTTGATATTATAAACATTGGGTTAACAACATTTAACAAGATCGTTAACCTAAAGGTTTCAAAACAACACTTACATGTAACGACTAACGATGACTTAACGACTCAGTTAAAATGTATATACATGTAGTGTTTTAATATGTATTTATACACTTTTGAAAGACTTCAATACACTTATCAAAATACTTCTACTTAACAAAAATGCTTACAATTACATCCTCGTTCAGTTTCATCAACAATTCTACTCGTATGCACCCGTATTCGTACTCGTACAATACACAGCTTTTAGATGTATGTACTATTGGTATATACACTCCAATGATCAGCTCTTAGCAGCCCATGTGAGTCACCTAACACATGTGGGAACCATCATTTGGCAACTAGCATGAAATATCTCATAAAATTACAAAAATATGAGTAATCATTCATGACTTATTTACATGAAAACAAAATTACATATCCTTTATATCTAATCCATACACCAACGACCAAAAACACCTACAAAAACTTTCATTCTTCAATTTTCTTCATCTAATTGATCTCTCTCAAGTTCTATCTTCAAGTTCTAAGTGTTCTTCATAAATTCCAAAAGTTCTAGTTTCATAAAATCAAGAATACTTTCAAGTTTGCTAGCTCACTTCCAATCTTGTAAGGTGATCATCCAACCTCAAGAAATCTTTGTTTCTTACAGTAGGTTATCATTCTAATATAAGGTAATAATCATATTCAAACTTTGGTTCAATTTCTATAACTATAACAATCTTATTTCAAGTGATGATCTTACTTGAACTTGTTTTCGTGTCATGATTCTGCTTCAAGAACTTCGAGCCATCCAAGGATCCATTGAAGCTAGATCCATTTTTCTCTTTTCCAGTAGGTTTATCCAAGGAACTTAAGGTAGTAATGATGTTCATAAAATCATTCGATTCATACATATAAAGCTATCTTATTCGAAGGTTTAAACTTGTAATCACTAGAACATAGTTTAGTTAATTCTAAACTTGTTCGCAAACAAAAGTTAATCCTTCTAACTTGACTTTTAAAATCAACTAAACACATGTTCTATATCTATATGATATGCTAACTTAATGATTTAAAACCTGGAAACACGAAAAACACCGTAAAACCGGATTTACGCCGTCGTAGTAACACCGCGGGCTGTTTTGGGTTAGTTAATTAAAAACTATGATAAACTTTGATTTAAAAGTTGTTATTCAGAGAAAATGATTTTTATTATGAACATGAAACTATATCCAAAAATTATGGTTAAACTCAAAGTGGAAGTATGTTTTCTAAAATGGTCATCTAGACGTCGTTCTTTCGACTGAAATGACTACCTTTACAAAAACGACTTGTAACTTATTTTTCCGACTATAAACCTATACTTTTCTGTTCAGATTCATAAAATAGAGTTCAATATGAAACCATAGCAATTTGATTCACTCAAAACGGATTTAAAATAAAGAAGTTATGGGTAAAACAAGATTGGATAATTTTTCTCATTTTAGCTACGTGAAAATTGGTAACAAATCTATTCCAACCATAACTTAATCAACTTGTATTGTATATTATGTAATCTTGAGATACCATAGACACGTATACAATGTTTCGACCTATCATGTCGACACATCTATATATATTTCGGAACAACCATAGACACTCTATATGTGAATGTTGGAGTTAGCTATACAGGGTTGAGGTTGATTCCAAAATATATATAGTTTGAGTTGTGATCAATACTGAGATACGTATACACTGGGTCGTGGATTGATTCAAGATAATATTTATCGATTTATTTCTGTACATCTAACTATGGACAACTAGTTGTAGGTTACTAACGAGGACAGCTGACTTAATAAACTTAAAACATCAAAATATATTAAAAGTGTTGTAAATATATTTTGAACATACTTTAATATATATGTATATATTGTTATAGGTTCGTGAATCAACAGTGGCCAAGTCTTACTTCCCGACGAAGTAAAAATCTGTGAAAGTGAGTTATAGTCCCACTTTTAAAATCTAATATTTTTGGGATGAGAATACATGCAGGTTTTATAAATGATTTACAAAATAGACACAAGTACGTGAAACTACATTCTATGGTTGAATTATCGAAATCGAATATGCCCCTTTTTATTAAGTCTGGTAATCTAAGAATTAGGGAACAGACACCCTAATTGACGCGAATCCTAAAGATAGATCTATTGGGCCTAACAAACCCCATCCAAAGTACCGGATGCTTTAGTACTTCGAAATTTATATCATATCCGAAGAGTGTCCCGGAATGATGGGGATATTCTTATATATGCATCTTGTTATTGTCGGTTACCAGGTGTTCACCATATGAATGATTTTTATCTCTATGTATGGGATGTGTATTGAAATATGAAATCTTGTGGTCTATTGTTACGATTTGATATATATAGGTTAAACCTATAACTCACCAACATTTTTGTTGACGTTTAAAGCATGTTTATTCTCAGGTGAATATTAAGAGCTTCCGCTGTTGCATACTAAAATAAGGACAAGATTTGGAGTCCATGTTTGTATGATATTGTGTAAAAACTGCATTCAAGAAACTGATTTCGATGTAACATATTTGTATTGTAAACCATTATGTAATGGTCGTGTGTAAACAGGATATTTTAGATTATCATTATTTGATAATCTACGTAAAGCTTTTTAAACCTTTATTTATGAAATAAAGGTTATGGTTTGTTTTAAAAATGAATGCAGTCTTTGAAAAACGTCTCATATAGAGGTCAAAACCTCGCAACGAAATCAATTAATATGGAACGTTTTTAATCAATAAGAACGGGACATTTCAGTTACAATGATAATCGTTACATATATGTCTCTTTTCGAAATCCTTAAGTTAGTAGTCTTGTTTTTACATATGTAGTTCATTGTTAATATACTTAACGATATGTTTACTTATCATAATACCATGTTAACTATATATATCCATATATATGAAATCATATAGTTTTTACAAGTTTTAACGTTCGTGAATCACCGGTCAACTTGGGTGGTCAATTGTCTATATGAAACCTATTTCAATTAATCAAGTCTTAACAAGTTTGATTGCTTAATATGTTGGAAACACTTAATCATGTAAATATCAATTTCATTTAATATATATAAACATGGAAAAGTTCGGGTCACTACATCGATCCCAACTGTTTTCGAAATCGATAACACATGCTCGTAGCATGTCTTCAAGAGTCTGTATCGTCCTTTCACTCTGCCCATTAGTTTGTGGATGATAAGCAGTACTCATATCTAGACGAGTCCCCAATGCTTGTTGCAGTGTCTGTCAAAACCTTGAAACAAACCTGCCATCCCTATCAGAGATTATAGAGACTGGTATTCCATGTTTGGAGACGACTTCCTTCAAGTATAGACGTGTTAACTTCTCCATTTTTTCATCTTCTCTCATTGGCAGGAAGTGTGCTGACTTGGTGAGACGATCGACTATTACCCAAATAGTATCATAACCACTTGCAGTCCTTGGCAATTTAGTAATGAAATCCATGGTAATGTTTTCCCATTTCCATTCTGGGATTTCAGGTTGTTGAAGAAGACCTGATGGTTTCTGATGTTCATCTTTGACCTTTGAACACGTCAAACATTCTCCTACATATTTAGCAATATCGGCTTTCATACCCGGCCACCAAAAGTGCTTCTTGAGATCTTTGTACATTTTTCCTGCTCTGGGATGTATTGAGTATCTGGTTTTATATGCTTCCTTAAGTACCATTTCTATCACATCTCTAAACTTTGGTACCCAAATTCTATCAGCCCTATATCGGGTTCCGTCTTCCCGAATTTTAAGTTGTTTCTCCGATCCTTTGGGTATCTCATTCTTCAACTTCCCTTCTTTTACAACTCCCTGTTGCGCCTCCTTTATTTGAGTAATAAGGTTAGTACGAATAATTATGTTCATAGCTTTTACCCGTATAGGTTCTCTGTCCTTTCTACTCAAAGCGTCAGCTACCACATTCGCCTTTCCCGGGTGGTAACAAATCTCAAAGTCATAGTCATTTAACAATTCAATCCACCTATGCTGCCTCATGTTTAATTGTTTCTGATGAAATATATGTTGGAGACTTTTGTGGCCGGTATATATAATACTTTTGACCCCATATAAGTAATGCCTCCAAGTCTTTAATGCAAAAACAACAGCGCCCAATTCCAAATCGTGAGTCGTATAATTTTGCTCGTGAATCTTCAATTGTCTATACCCATAAGCAATTACTTTCGTTCGTTGCATTAATACACAACCGAGACCTTGCTTTGATGCATCACAATATATCATAAAATCATCATTCCCTTTAGGCAATGACAATATAGGTGCCGTAGTTAGTTTTTTCTTCAACAATTGGAACGCTTCCTCCTGTTCATCCTTCCATTCAAATTTCTTTCCTTTATGCGTTAATGCAGTCAAGGGTTTTGCTATTTTGGAAAAATCTTGGATGAATCTTCTGTAGTAACCAGCCAATCCTAAAAATTGACGTATATGCTTCGGAGTTTTCGGGGTTTCCCAGTTTATAACGGTTTCAATCTTTGCCAGATCAACCTGAATACCTTTGTAACGACCCGGATTTTTCCGATCGTTTTATACTTATGAGATTAATATTTACATAAATTAAACCTTACCAACATGATAAACAATCCAAATTGTTGAGACTTATGTTTTTGAAAAGAGTTTTACACAACGTTTGACCGTCCAATTTGACCGATGATATCACGAACTATATAACACACGATAATTATACGATTATGTATATATACATACCTATACATATTTAACATGATCTAAGGATAGTTTAACATCTCATTGTGTACTAATAATAATAAGTTATAAGTATACTTTGAGACTACTAACTTAAGTTTTCAAAACGATAACTATACGTAACGTTCTTTAACATATATACTTATAACTTATAATGCTTATACAAGTATCGTATGAATACACATTTAATCACTTTTAAAGGGCTTATATACATAAAATAATATAAGTATATTCACAAAAGATAGCTATATTTGAATTTTTGTTCCGTTTCCTCAAGATTTCTACAAGTATATCTAGGGTATATGTACCCGTATCATACCCAGCTTCTATACGTATTTACTATTAGTATATACCCATAAAAATACACCAATAATTAGACCTAATTAGTTAAGGAACATGTGGGGATGTAGCTTTTGACAACTATCAAAAATATCTAGCAAAATAACAAACCGTGAGGCCATGTTGATGCCCCATGGTTCACGCCATTCATCATCATTTATACACCTTCCATTTTCAATTTTTACTACCTATTTTCTCTAACCAAAAACACACTCTTAGGAACTTTAAGTGTTCTTCACAATCTCAGAAAATAACCATGAAGATCTAGCTTCAAAAACAAGCCTTAATCATCATAAGAAAGCTTGATCAAGAACACTACAAGATACTACTTTCATTTCAAGTTTATATCCTAAGTTTGCTTCCAACCTTTCAATCCCACTCCACCACTCTTTTGATTCCAAGATTTTTCTTATCTTTTCCAGTAGCTTTATCCAAGTAACTTGAGGTAGAAAACTTGTTCATAATCTTATTCGATTCATATTTATATAGCTATCTTATTTTGTGTTATAAAATTTTTACATAAAGAACATAGTTTGAATGATTTCAAACCTGTTCGCAAACTAAATAGATCCTTCTAACTTAACTTTTAAAACACTTCAAGACCTGTAATATATCATAATGATATGCTAACTTAACAAGATACACCTTGTTTTTACAAAGAAAACCTTAAAACTGAATCTATGTCGTCGGAGTACAACCGGGGGCTGTTTTGGGTTGGATAATTAAAAACCATTTTAAACTTTGATTTGGAAGTTCATACTTTGGAAAAATGATATTTTTTATGAATATGTTAACACATAAAAATTTCATGGTGTAACTCAAAGTGTAAGTATTTTTGTAAAAATGATCATCTAGGTGTTGTTTTTACAACGGAAATGATCACTTTCATAAGATTCACCAAAGTTTGACCTATAACCTGTGATTTCGAATGCAAACTAAGGTATTTACAGTTTATATTCATAAATAATGACTCGATCCAAGGAAGTGGCAAGTTGAACCAACAAAAACGGAGTTGTATTGAAGAAACTACGGCTAAAACAAAATTGGGTATCCGAAGTTAGTTTAGCTACGAAATTAATTGGAGTAAAACTAAATTAATCATATCTTTGCTAATTAATATGATATTTTATATATATTTACTTATGATTTAATTTTATATATTTCAGGACCACCCGTAAACAACACGATAGGATTAATTATAAGACCTCATGATTGTACGCAACACGTCATTTGACAACACGGTACTTTATGTACGCAATACGTCATTTGACAACACGGTACCATGGGTCGAGATTAATTCCGATCAATACGAATACGATGGGGTCTTTATTTATTTTATTGAACAACTAATTGTGGACTACTAACGTCGGACTGCTAACTACGGACTATTAGATATTAAAAGTATTATAAGTTTACATGTAACGATTATTTGAAAAGAAAATATGTTGATATATTATATATGGTTAGGTTCGTAATATCTATCGGAGACCAGGTCGTGTTTTATATCTTCAAGGAAAAAGTGAGTATATAGTCCCAATTTTAAACTCTAAATTTTTCGGGATGAGAATACATGCATTTTATGATTTACGTTATGGACACAAGTGATAAAAAAAATATATTCTATGTTGAGTTGTACCACTGGCATACTTCCCTGTAGCTTGGTAACTACTATTTACATGTGGTATTGTAAACGCGAATCCTGTTGATAGATCTATCGGGCCTGTCAACCCCAACCGGACTGGACGACCAGTATTCAACGGTTGCACAGTACTTCGTTTCGGTGACTACACTTGGTACATTGTAGTGAGATTTAATAATAAAGGGAATATGCGACGTTGATTAAATGTTAAGTATGGTTATCAAGTGCTCAACCACTTAGAATATTTTTATTAAAACGTTATGTATATGAAATCTTGTGGTCTATATTTATAACGCTGCTAGCTTTAAACCTATATCTCACCAACTTTATGTTGACATTTTAAGCATGTTTATTCTCAGGTGATAAATAAAAGCTTCCGCTGCATTATGCCGAATTTAAGCAGGATTTGGAGTATGCATATTTGTGTCAAAAATAAAACTGCATATCGGAAGATTTGTAATGTGAAATATGTTGGAAATCGTATTGTTATTATCAAATGTAAAGTTTGTAAAACTAAGATTATCGCTAAATGATAATCATTATTATGCTGTTTGAACCTTTGATTATAATAAAGGTTATAGTTTGTATTATAAAAACGTATGCAGATTTTGAAAAATGTCACATTTAGAGGTCAATACCTCGCAATGACACCAATGAGTACGTGACGTTTATATTCGATATGAACGGGATGCTTCAGGTGGTTTCAGAGCGTTGGTCTTAGAGAACCAGAAAATTTGCATTAGTGTGTCTTATCGAGTTTGTTAGGATGCATTAGTGAGTCTGGACTTTGACCATGTTTGATTTCGAAAACTATTGCTTATCCTTGTTGGTTAAAAATTAATATGTAAAGATTATGTGGTACTAACGTGCTAGTTGTTGTGTGATAGATGTCTGGCTTAGAACTTGTTATCACATTCAGCGACTCCGAACCAGAATCCTCAGATAGTGTTCCAGTCATTAACCTATCCGATGATGAAAACGACACCTTTGGGGAAGACTCACAATTTCTGGATGAATCAATTGAAGAGGAACTGGAAAGTGATCATGAGGAGGAAGAAATACAGGAAATTACGAAAGACAAGTTCGAACGAGGAAAGAAACGAAAGGCTACTGAATTGGAAAATCCAAATCCTGAGTTTAGTGAGGATGTTGTGGCACCAACTCCACCAGACACTTCCACCCCTATTCCCGCTATTCCTATTAGTTCTATCCTGGCATCCAGTTCTTCGGTCCCTCAGCCAAAACGTAGGGAGACAGCCAGGATAAGCTTTAAGCGATTTCTTTAAACACAAACGTTTTGGGTTAAATGATGCGCTGTTGTTTTAAACCATGGGATCATATAACGTTTTGTATAATATTACTAGTGTGGTTTGCTTAATGTTTGATGTAAGATAAGCATATGTAAAATAGTGAAGTGTGAAATGCAATAATTTTCCATGGTGGAGTATTATTTGGATGGTAGTAATTAATTTCTGTACTAAGCTATTAAGTATGAACTTTAACGGGTAGGTACTACCCTAGATATAATTATAAAACGCTAATAGAAAGAAAAGGCTTTTATAATAATAACTGGTTCATATTATTAATAAGCTACGATGTACTGTAAATACACACTACATCTATAATATTCCATGTGAATAATTATTTTTTTTCATTCTTATTGAAGATTATGGCGCGATTGAACCGAATGACGGAACAAGAAATCGAGGAACTCATCAATCAGCGAGTGAACGACAGAATGTTATGGGTCGAGGCTGCAAGAGGTGCTGTAGTTAACCCAAATCCTTGTGTGGGATGCACCTACAAAACTTTTCAAGGTTGCAAGCCCTCATCATTCGGTGGAACAGAAGGACTGATCGGTTTAACCCGGTGGATAGAAAAGATTGAGTCTGTGTTTAAAATCAGTGGTTGTATTGAGAAGGACATGACCAAGTATGCATCGTGCACCCTACAAGATAGTGCACTCACGTGGTGGAAAAACTATGTAAAGGCCGTAGGAGGAGATGTAGCTTATGATACTCCATGGGAAGAATTTAAAATAATGCTAATCAACGAGTATTGTCCAAGGAACGAGGTTAGGAAGTTGGAAACTGAATTACGAAGCCTGAAAGTTGTTGGTACTGAACTCACCAACTACAATCAATGATTCATGGAATTAGCTTTGCTATGTCCCGAATTGGTACCAACCGAAGAAGGGAAGATTGAACTGTACAAAGATGGTTTGCCTAAAAATGTCAAGGCAAATGTTACAGCATCGAAACCCAAGACTATTCACGAAGCCATCACCATGGCAAACAAGTTGATGGACCAGATTATTCTGGATAAGAACACCGATGTCAAGACATCGAAAAACAAAAGAAAGTGGGAAGGTAATCATCAAAAATCCAACAAGAAATAAGAAACCACGCAAGGTGCGGGTAGTGGTTCAAGCTTAGGTTACAAGGGACGAAATCCTTTATGCAACAGATGCCACAAACATCACTCTGGTTATTGTGATGTGGTGTGCAACAATTGTAATCGAAGGGGTCATCTTACTGAAGATTGTAGGGTTCCCGTTACAATTACAAATGACACCAAGACTCCTGCCACAAATGCAAATAGAACTGCCTTGGCCACTGTTACTTGTTATGGGTATGGGAAATAGGGTCATTATAAGAGCCAGTGCCCGAATCCAGAGAAGAATAATGGACCTGCACATGGAAGAGCATTTATTATTAATGCTAGAGAGGCGCGTGAAGACCCGGAGCTTGTTACGGGTACGTTTACCATTTATAACTTATCAGCGTCTATTATGTTTGATACTGGTGCCGATAGAAGTTATATGTGTAGAGACTTTTACGCTAAATTGAATTGTTCATCATTACCTCTAGATGCTAAGTACATGATTGAGTTAGCTAATGGTAAACTAATTAAAGCTGATAAAATTTGCCGTGATTGTAAAATAAATTTAGCCGGAGAAACGTTTAAAATCGATTTGATACCCGTAGAATTAGGATGTTTTGATGTAATAGTCGGCATGGACTGGATGTCCAAAATAGGAGCTGAAGTTGTGTGTGCCAAGAAGGCAATTCGCATTCCTCGTAAGGATAAAACGCCAGTAATGATTTATGGAGAGAAGGGTAACTCAAAGCTAAAACTCATTAGCTGTTTGAAAGCCCAAAAGTGCTTGAAGAAAGGGTGCTATGCAATCTTAGCACATGTTAATAAAGTCGAAACGAAGGAAAAAGAGAAGAGCATCAACGACGTGCCTGTGACAAGAGATTTTCCTGAAGTCTTTCCGGAAGAGTTGCCGGGATTACCTCCATTTAGATCTGTAGAATTTCAAATAGATCTAGTACGAGGAGCTGCACCAGTGGCTCGTGCTCCATACAGACTTGCACCATCTGAGATGAAAGAGTTACAAAGCTAGTTACAAGAATTACTGGACCGTGGTTTCATTCGACCGAGCACTTCACCGTGGGGAGCTCCGATTTTATTCGTCAAGAAAAAAGATGGATCCTTCCGAATGTGTATAGATTACCGTGAATTAAATAAGTTAACTATCAAGAATCGGTATCCACTACCAAGAATTGACGACTTATTTGATCAATTGCAAGGATCATGTGTTTACTCGAAAATCGACCTAAGATCGGGCTATCATCAACTACGCGTCAAAGAAGAAGATATTCCGAAAACTGCTTTCCAGACACGCTACGGTCATTACGAATTTTTGGTCATGCCATTTGGATTGACGAATGCGCCAGCTGTATTCATGGACCTCATGAATCGAGTTTGTAGTCCGTATTTAGATAAGTTTGTTATCGTTTTCATTGACGATATTCTCATCTATTCCAAAAATGAGCAAGAGCATGAGCAGCATTTAAGGTTGGTATTAGAATTGTTAAGAAAAGAACAGTTATACGCCAAATTTTCAAAGTGTGCATTTTGGTTGAAAGAAGTGCAATTTCTTGGCTACGTTGTTAGTAGTAAAGGAATTCAGGTTGATCCAGCTAAAATTGAGGCCATTGAAAAATGGGAGACTCCTAAGACACCAACGCAGATACGTCAATTTTTGGGCCTAGCCGGTTATTATAGAAGGTTTATTCAAGATTTTTCCCGAATAGCTAAACCATTGACAGCGTTAACACAAAAAGGGAAGAAGTATGAATGGACCTCTGAGCAGGAGAGTGCATTTCAATTACTGAAGAAGAAGTTGACTACGACGCTTATTTTATCGTTACCTGAAGGGAACGATGATTTTGAGATATATTGTGACGCTTCGCGACAAGGTTTTGGTTGCGTCCTTATGCAACGAAAGAAAGTTATTGCGTACGCATCCCGACAATTAAAGATTCACGAGCAAAATTATACGACGCATGATCTAGAACTGGGAGCAGTCGTGTTTGCATTGAAGATATGGAGCCACTACTTATATGGGGTTAAATGAACTGTGTTTACCGATCATAAAAGCCTTCAACATATTTTCGATCAGAAACAGCTGAACATGAGGCAACGTAGATTGGTCGAGCTGATAAATGACTATGATTGTGAGATTCGTTATCATCTCGGGAAAGCGAATGTAGTGGCTGACGCTTTAAGCAGAAAGGAACGAGAGCCAATTCGAGTACGAGCAATGAACATAAAAATTCGCATGAATCTTAACTCACAAATCAAAGAGGCTCAACGAGAAGCTCTTGCTAAGGAAAACATAAGAAATGAAATAATGAAGAAGTATGAGAAGCAACTCATTATACAGGAAGATGGAATTCGATATTTTGCAAAACGTATTTGGGTACCAAAGTTGGGTGGATTAAGGAAGCTGATATTGAACGAGGCACATAAGATAAGATACTCGATACATCCTGGAGTTGGAAAGATGTATCAAGATCTTAAGACACATTATTGGTGGCCTAATTTAAAGACGGACGTTGCAACATATGTTGGGGAGTGTTTAACTTGTTCCAAAGTCAAAGTAGAACACCAGAAGCCGTCAGGGTTACTTCAACAACCAGAAATCCCAGAATGGAAATGGGACGGTATTACCATGAATTTCATCACGAAGTTACCTAAGACTGCTGATGTTGTGCGAGGTGTATATGAAATAGTTATATTTTTATTGCGAAATACTATTAAATATGATACAATTTTACACAAGTTATTTATTTATTTATTGAATGGGATATACCTAAACCTTGCTACAACACTTATAGGTAGTGTACCTAATCGTAGAGTAGTGTAGTTTTTAGTAAGTCCGGTTCGTTCCACAGGGAGCTAGCTGAGTTTAACACTATATTTTTTTTACAACTATATTTATATAAAATATATATAATTATATATAGTAATATTATTATAAAAGGGGGTTTTTACCGTTTAATGACTGGTTTGTCGATTTTATATTTTAAGCGTAAAGATAAATGACGATAATATAAATGACAGAATTTAAATTGCGATAAAGTAAATTGCAGTAATTAAAATGACAGTAAATAAAGGTACGATGAAATATGAAATAAAAATATTATGCTTATTTAAACTTCCGTAATCATGATGTTTGACGTGTTGATTTTAGTTTATTACCATGGTTAATTGTCCTATGTCCTGGATTATTCAATATGTCTATATGGTTTTTGTCTATAACAGTCCATCAGTCATAAATATAAAGTGCGAGTGTCCTCGTCAAATTATCCTTATATCCGAACTCAAATATTCCAACTAATTGGGGACTTAAACTATAATTACACCAATTTTCCTTGTATATAATTCACCCCTGTTTTAATAAGTCCATTGACTATTAATCCATTCCTGTGTCCGGTTAAATGAACGATTATTAGTACTTATAAATATCCCGCCCAACATGTTCGATCGAGTGTATATGGTTATTTATAGGTACGTCCAAATGTAAATCTTTATATTAAATTAACGAACTATCATTCAATTAAACAAATATAAAGCCCATTAATAACCCATAGTCTAATTTCCACAAGTGTCGTTCTTTTGTTCAAATCCCAATTATGGTACAAAGCCCAATTACCCCATCTTTAATATTTATCCCAACATCATGATTACTTCGATTTAAATAAGCATAATAATAACTTAGTTACAAGACATTAATTTAAAAAGGAGAACATAACTTACATTGAGTATTTATCGCGTAGCTTTACACAGACAGAACTTCGACTTGAAAACCCGTAAAATAAACGTTACGCTACCCAAACTTGTAGAAATGTAACCACTAAATTAACCTACTCCTACTCCTAAAACTAAATTACATAAAATAAAAATTAAAAACTGAATTTGAAAATATAAAAGAGTGTGTTTGAAGCTCGAGCACAGGCCTGGTATTTATAGCATTTTGGCCTGCTACAGTAACCCATGCGATCGCATGGGTTTTATGCCTATTTCCCATGCAATCGCATGGCCGTCAGATCCAGCTCACATATTTTTTGTACACTAGCTTGTCGACATATTTAATAAATATATATAATATATATATAATTTTATATAATTATATATATATATTATATTATATTCTTGTGCATAGTTGACTCGTAATTTTGGCTCCGATGTTTCGTACATTTACGCCCGGTTTATGTCTCGGTTCCGGTTTCTCGAACGTCTTTTCGTACAATTTAATATCGTGCAATTTACGTTCCGCGACTTGCGTTCTTGTTAATCTTTAGACGTTTTTCTTTGATAAATTAAACCACTTGGAGTGTAACTTGTACGTTTGAGCATTTTGGACGTTTTCGCCTTTTAAATCTTCGTTTTCGACTTTAAATCTTCGTTTTCGAGCGATCTTCGTCTTTCGTCTTCACACTTATTTATTTTAAACAATTACAACTAAAAATAAGGAAATTACAATTAAAAACATTACATTTTGGATATGATATTGCGACTAAATATATGTTCTTTTAGAGTAATATCAATTATCCCTACACTTGAGCGTTGCTTGTCCTCAAGCAATACAGAACTTGAAATTAAATCACACGAATCACTTCTTTATTCTTCACACTTTATACATTAGTGATTTTGATACGGCGGTATAAACAATGATAGTAACGATGTGGTTTACAGTCCCACATGACTATAAAAATTTAGATCCTTAAGGAAATTGGATCTTTATGAAAACATTTGATCTTTTGAAAATTCATTCTAGCTTTTACCCTAGATAAGTTTTTTAGAATAACCCTTCACCGGTGTATGCAAAAGGTTATTGTGGGTTTGGTGGGTTTCAGATTTGAAAATTTTAGCTTAAAACTTATGGTTTTGTGACACCCACTTGCTAACCTTGTATTAGGAAAGCAACACGTCCAGTATACTTGCTCCGTATATTACCTTTCGGTAAACTACCATCCTGTTGTAAAGGAAAGCGTTGAATAAGCAACTGTTAGGGCGATGTCTAATGACATGCAGATGTTCATGGTCTACAACGTGTCGGATGCAATTACTATCCTTTGTAGGAGCAATAGTAAAGATCACCCTATAATTTTTTTTCGGTCTGGCACAAGGTCCTGTCTTCGACCATGCTATTCAATCACCGTTCTTACGGTTGACACCCGAATTGGTTCAGGTGACCTAATGAATTCCAGGTGAATTCCTAGGATTTTACGTTCAATGGTAATGAACGCATTGAAAATGGGTTTTCAGAAAACAAATCGGTTTTAATTTGATCAAAATATTTTCTCGTTCAAGATCGAGTTTAGATATCATCGAATTCCATGAGTTTGTAATTCTCAATCTTTAAAGTCAATCTCAAGGATTGAGTAATATCAGTCTTAAAAGCTGATTTTTAATCTTTAAGGAGATTATCCTTTCTGGGGGTCTGATTCATTAGTCTTATCAAGCTAATTTGCACGGCGCCCTCCCCATTTTACGAGACAGATCCTCTCATGGTTAGGATAAGTCTGACCACTTGGCGACCTTGTTTGATGCTGAGGTCCGTGGATTTCCTGCTGATTTTAGAGATGACTTTTCTAGATTTTTCGTCAACCTACAGCTGGTCTGGACGACAACTTCTTGACCTAAATCAAGAAGCGCGTGTCTTTTTCGGAAGACTTTTTTTTTTGTTAACGGTGGAACCCCAACTACGAAGCAGGCACATTGGCCCCAACGCAGTGAGTAAACCACCGGGTAAGCCGCAAGCTGACCCTCACGGTTACCAGGAAAAGCAACCTCAGGTGAGCTCCCTTTTTGAACGAGATGGCTGTGCCAAGAATCGAACCCGGGTAGCTCCCTTCACTGGAAGTGTCGGTGGCCATCCAGGCTATGCCTGGATGTTTCTTTTTCAGAAGACTTTACTTCCTTTTAATGATGGAATTGATTCATCGTGTAGATCCATCTTTTCTTTTATCTTTATTATAATACTGCGGGTAAAACAGTCAATTTAGTCCAAAACAAAAGCACCTGCAATAACTTTACAGAAACATGTGATAGATAGTTTCTTTAATTGAATAACTTGGTACATTCTCCCCACACTTAGTTTCTTTCTTTGCCTTTTTATTCTCCTTTATTCCATTTTAAATGAATTCAAGTATTTTAGGGTGTTTCTCAATTTATGTCCTTTTCGAGGTAACGATAATTTAGGTATTAACACCTAGTTTTCATCGTTCATAAATATGTATAAACATGATTTTGAATTCATTTATTTGAAAATTTTTAAAATTTTCACAAAATTTGGCAAATAAACTAAGTGCAAACCCGAGAGAATTTATAGCCCTTCTCCACACTTGAGATCATGCAATGCCCTCATTTGCATGAAATCAGACTATAATTATAAATTCACGAAGGTGATAAGTGTAGAAAAGTGATTAAAAATACCCAGTTTGTAATTACAAAGCTCGTCGAATGATAGATGGCGCGCCTCATCGTTAATTCCTTCTTGTTTTATCACACATGTTTTTCTTAAAAAATGGTTGCTTTTCTGAACAGTTTGCTAATCTTTGAAAATGCGTCTTTTACCCTAACTTATTATGCATGTTTATTAACGAGTTATGCACTAACCCGAACCCCGAATTTAACGTTAAGTGGGGTTAGACTTCCCCATACTTACCTGACGACATGTGAAGTCGGTAGAATAAGTTCCACGAATTAAAATAGTGAGCTAGTTATTTACATCTCGGGTGGTATAAAATATATCAATGGGTTTAAAGTTTAGACCCACCCGATCGTCACTACTTAATTCTTTTTTAAGTGTAGCTTTTAGTAAATGGATATGTCTCTTTTTCGGTTCTTGGTCAAATGGATCGATATACACCGACATACATATTTCTATAGGGTGGACAATTCCTAACATTTCCTTTCGTTCATTCTCGGGATCAAGGTTTTCACCTCTATTACCCAATTGGGTGAAATTCGAGGTGTCAATATCTATTACAGCTTGTAGTTCATCTTTGGTAGATGACTCGTCTATTGAGAATATTGGGTTAGAAGATTGTGGAATGGTGAATTTCGGGATCGAAGCAAATTCTTCTTCATTAATGGTACTTATCGGTCCCACCATTTTGGTCTCGGGGGTAAAATTTTCAACGTTATCATTTTCCCAAGAGTACCAATTTGTCACCCTTACTTCTTCTTCATCCATTGATGGATCGATGATTTCGTTGGTAGAGGCTAATGTGTCGATATGTTGTGAAATTGGTAAGACTGAATAAAAAGTATCATCGGGATAGTTGGTGATTTCGGAGCTCTCGAATTCATCAAAATTCGATGATATGAGATTTTCTTGCACACGAATCCTCAGATCAACAGGTGTGTAATCTGATAGAGTTTCAGCTTGCCGATTTACAAACTCTCTCATTTGTTCATTTTGAGCATCAAGTTCTTCGAGTTTGATTTTCATATAATCTAAAGAATTTTCAGGCACATAATTTTCCTCGTCTTCTGGTTGTTGAGTTTGGATATATTCTTGGGAATAATCCCAATTAGAATTGTATTCCTCATAATCATTCCATTCAGGTTCCATGGGTGCATAATTTTCCATAGGAACGTAATAATAACATTCCCGTGTTGAGTGATAATCTCCACAGATTTCACAACCAGTTATTGTTTCGTCATTCGTGATCCAAGATTGACCGAACGAATTGTCATCAACACCCGTTTGAGAGTATTGATTAAATTGATTTCAGATGTCATAAAGAGTTTCCAAAATATTCTCGAGATTTTCCATAATGCGCGTATTATCAAATTTTAGCTACAATGTGGTGCATTTACTAATTATCCTATTAGTTATAAAACTAAAAATTATATAAGTTATCAAATTAATAGACTTTTCTAATTTTTCCCACGTTTCGAATAGCCAATAGATGCAGCAGGTAGCCAGGACCCTTTAAATCGGAAGCCCACAACTCGCCACTAACAAATCCAACTATTACTACGAACCAGAAAATTTGGATGTCTATCAATTTAACTGCTTAAAATAATTATTCGTTTTGAAATTTTAGAGAAGAAATAGGAAAAAAAAATTCTAAGTCCTAAAAACTAGAGCGTCGAGAAATAAGAAAGAAAAAGAGCGCGTCGAAAAACGTCAAAAAATAAAAGGTCGAAAAATAAATGTCGAAAAACAAATAGTCAAAAAATAAAAATAAGAAAATAAAGCATCGAAACTTAGTATTCTAAAAACTAAATATTAAAAGTTATGTCTAAAGATATTAAAGCTTAAAAGGAATTCTATATCCAAAACGGCAATAACTTAAAAAGTACTGAAATTTTAAAATGGCGTCGCAAAATTCTAAAGCACCTAAATCTTAGTCTAAAGAAAAGGCACTTAAGGGATTTTACGGCAATGTCTTAAAAGCTAAAAATAAAGTAACTACGGCAAAATACTAGTCTTAAAACTAATTACGAACGATAAATATAAAAAATACTAATTAAGCGATATAAATATACAATTTATAAAAAGAAACTAAAAATGATAAAATTACAATTTTTATAAAAATATTATTTTTATATTATTATTATATAAAAATATTAATCTATATATTTAATAATAATAAATAAACTTAAAATTAAAAATTATAAATTAAAACTAAAATTATAAACTAATTAAAACATTAATTAATAATAATTATAAAATAAAAACCCTAACTGCATTTATGGCGTACCAGGTCAGACGTGTCAGACCACCCCATGCGATCGCATGGGGTTTAGGCTGATGGGTCATGCGACCGCATGGCCTGTCAGTCCAGGTTTTTTTTAAATTTTTGTTTTTAGATTTTATATTGTTTTTCTAAAAATTATAAATAAATATATTTATACAAATATATATTAAAAATATAGTGTTTCGCCGCTTCCCCGGCTGTAGTGCCAAAAACTTGATGTTGTGCGAGGTGTATATGAAATAGTTATATTTTTATTGCGAAATACTATTAAATATGATACAATTTTACACAAGTTATTTATTTATTTATTGAATGGGATATACCTAAACCTTGCTACAACACTTATAGGCAGTGTACCTAATCGTAGAGTAGTGTAGTTTTTAGTAAGTCCGGTTCGTTCCACAGGGAGCTAGCTGAGTTTAACACTATATTTTTTTACAACTATATTTATATAAAATATATATAATTATATATATTAATATTATTATAAAAGGGGGTTTTTACCGTTTAATGACCGGTTTGTCGATTTTATATTTTAAGCGTAAAGATAAATGACGATAATATAAATGACAGAATTTAAATTGCGATAAAGTAAATTGTAGTAATTAAAATGACAGTAAATAAAGGTACGATGAAATATGAAATAAAAATATTATGGTTATTTAAACTTCCGTAATCATGATGTTTGACGTGTTGATTTTAGTTTATTACCATGGTTAATTGTCCTATGTTCTGGATTATTCAATATGTCCATCTGGTTTTTGTCCATAACAGTCCATCAGTCATAAATATAAAGTGCGAGTGTCCTCGTCAAATTATCCTTATATCCGAAGTCAAATATTCCAACTAATTGGGGACTTAAACTATAATTACACCAATTTTCCTTGTATATAATTCACCCCTGTTTTAATAAGTCCATTGACTATTAATCCATTCCCATGTCCGGTTAAATGAACGATTATTAGTACTTATAAATATCCCGCCCATCGTGTCCGATCGAGTGTATATGGTTATTTATAGGTACGTCCAATTGTAAATCTTTATATTAAATTAACAAACTATCATTCAATTAAACAAATATAAAGCCCATTAATAACCCATAGTCTAATTTCCACAAGTGTCGTTCTTTTGTTCAAACCCCAATTATGGTACAAAGCCCAATTACCCCATATTTAATATTTAGCCCAACATCATGATTACTTCGATTTAAATAAGCATAATAATAACTTAGTTACAAGATATTAATTTAAAAAGGAGAACATAACTTACATTGAGTATTTATTGCGTAGCTTTACACAGACAGAACTTTGACTTGAAAACCCGTAAAATAAACGTTACGCTACCCAAACTTGTAGAAATGTAACCACTAAATTAACCTACTCCTACTCCTAAAACTAAATTACATAAAATAAAAATTAAAAACTGAATTTGAAAATATAAAAGAGTGTGTTTGAAGCTCGAGCACAGGCCTGGTATTTATAGCATTTTGGCCTGCTACAGTAACCCATGCGATCGCATGGTTTTATGCCTATTTCCCATGCGATTGCATTGCCGTCAGATCCAGCTCACATATTTTTTGTACACTAGCTTGTCGACATATTTAATAAATATATATAATATATATATAATTTTATATAATTATATATATATTATATTATATTCTTGTGCATAGTTGACTCGTAATTTTGGTTCCGATGTTTCGTACATTTACGCCCGGTTTATGTCTCGGTTCCGGTTTCTCGAACGTCTTTTCGTACAATTTAATATCGTGCAATTTGCGTTCCGCGACTTGCGTTCTTGTTAATCTTTAGACGTTTTTCTTTGATAAATTAAACCACTTGGAGTGTAACTTGTACGATTGAGCATTTTGGACGTTTTCGCCTTTTAAATCTTCGTTTTCGAGCGATCTTCGTCTTTCGTCTTCACACTTATTTATTTTTAACAATTACAACTAAAAATAAGGAAATTACAATTAAAAACATTACATTTTGGATATGATATTGCGACTAAATATATGTTCTTTTGGAGCAATATCAACTGCCTGGGGTTATGACACCATTTGGGTAATAGTTGATCATCTCACCAAATCTGCACATTTCTTGCCTATAAAGGAAATTGTTTCAAGGCATGGAATACCTATTTCCATTATATCCGATCGTGATAGTAGATTTACATCAAAGTTCTGGCAATCACTACAGGAGGCCCTGGGAACTCGTTTGGATATGAGCACCGCATATCATCCGCAAACTGACGGGCAGAGTGAAAGAACAATTCAGACTATTGAAGACATGCTCAGGGCATGTGTGATCGATTTTGGAAACGGATGGGATAAATATCTACCATTAGCAGAATTCTCGTATAATAATAGTTATCATGCGAGCATTAAAGCTGCACCATTTGAAGCACTGTATGGAAGGAAGTGTAGATCCCTTATCTGTTGGAATGAATTAGGAGATCGACGATTAACTGGTCCCGAGATTATACACGAAACTACTGAGAAGATAGTACAAATCAAGGAGAGATTGAAAACAGCCCGTAGTCGCCAAAAGAGCTACGCCGATGTCCGAAGGAAACCATTAGAGTTTCAGATCGGTGACATGGTTATGCTAAAGGTGTAACCTTGGAAAGGTGTAATACGTTTCGGCAAAAGTGGTAAACTAAACCCAAGGTATGTAGGCCCGTTCAAGATCATTGAATGCATTGGACAGGTAGCTTATCGACTCGAGTTACCACAACAAATCGCCGGAGTACATAATACATTTCACGTTTCAAACCTTAAGACTGTAGTGACCCGAACTTTTCCATGTTTATATATATTAATTGAGATTGATATTTACATGATTAAATGTTTCCAACATGTTAAGCAATCAAACTGGTTAAGACTTGATTAATTGAAATATGTTTCATATAGACAATTGACCACCCAAGTTGACCGGTGATTCACGAACGTTAAAACTTGTAAAAACTATATGATGACATATATATGGTTATATATATAGTTAACATGTTTTTATTATAAGTATGTATCTCATTAGGTATTTTAACAATGAGTTATATACATAAAAATGAGACTATTAATTTAAGAAACTCGAAAACGATATATATAACGATTATCGTTATAACAACATCTTACTAGGTACATATGAATCATATTAAGATATTGATACACTTGGTTAATTATGTTAAATGATAAGTAAATATATTATTAAGTGTATTAACAATGAAATACATATGTAAAAATAAGACTACTAACTTAATGATTTCGAAACGAGACATATATGTAACGATTATCGTTGTAACGACATTTAACTGTATATACATCATACTAAGATATATTATATATCATAATATCATGATAATATAAAAATTTAACATATCATTTGTTATAATAAACAATGGGTTAACAACATTCAACAAGATCGTTAACCTAAAGGTTTCAAAACAACATTTACATGTAACGACTAACGATGACTTAACGACTCAGTTAAAATGTATATACATGTAGTGTTTTAATATGTATTCATACACTTTTGAAAGACTTCAAGACACTTATAAAAATACTTCTACTTAACAAAAATGCTTACAATTACATCCTCGTTCAGTTTCATCAACAATTCTACTCGTATGCACCCGTATTCGTACTCGTACAATACACAGCTTTTAGATGTATGTACTATTGGTATATACACTCCAATGGTCAGCTCTTAGCAGCCCATGTGAGTCACCTAACACATGTGGGAACCATCATTTGGCAACTAGCATGAAATATCTCATAAAATTACAAAAATATGAGTAATCATTCATGACTTATTTACATGAAAACAAAATTACATATCCTTTATATCTAATCCATACACCAAAGACCAAAAACACCTATGATGTCGAACGAGGTGTATATAAAATAGTTATTATTTTACTAGGAAAATACTATTAAATACGATACAATTTTACACAAGATATTTATTTATTTATAGAATGGATATACTTAAACCTTGCTACAACACTTATAGGCAGTGTACCTAATCGTACAGTAGTGTAGTTTTTAGTAAGTCCGGTTCGTTCCACAGGGAAATCTTTAAACAATGCTCAACGCTATATTAGTTTACTTTTATAAAAATACAAATATATATATATAAGTGATATTATTATTATAAAGGGGGGTTTTTACCGTTTAATGACCGGTTTGTCGATTTTAAAACTTTAGTCGCAGTTAAAACCTAATGTAAAATATAAAATAAATACAAGACTTTAAATTAAAGCGTAAAGTAAATAACGATAATAAAATTGCGAATAATAAAAATGCGATAAAATTAAATTGCGATAATTAAAAGTACGATAATTAAAAGTGCGATTAAATAACAATAAAAGTGTGATAATTAGAAGTGCAATTAAATATAAAATAAAGGAAATTAAATATGAAATAAAAGAATTATGCTTATTTAAACTTCCGTAATCATGATGTTTGACGTGTTGATTTTAGTTTTATGCCCATGGGTTAATTGTCCTTTGTCCTGAATTATTCAATATGTCCGTCTGGTTTTTGTCCATAACAGTCCATCAGTCATAAATATAAAGTGCGAGTGTCCTCGTCAAATTATTATTATACCCGAAGATAAATATTCCAACTAATTGGGGATTCGAATTGTAACAAGGTTTTAATACTTTGTTTAATGAATACACCAGGTTATCGACTGCGTGTAAACCAAGGTTTTACTACTTTATTAACAATTACACCAATTACCCTTGAATGTAATTTCACCCCTGTTTTAATTATTCTAGTGGCTATTAATCCATTCCCGTGTCCGGTTAAATGAACGATTATTCGTACATATAAATACCCCGCCCATCGTGTCCGATCGAGTGTATATGGTAATTTATAGGGACGCCCAATTGTAAATCTTTATATTAACATTAACAAACTTTCATTTAGTTAAACAAATATAAAGCCCATTAATAGCCCATAGCCTAGTTTCCACAAGTGTCGTTCCTTTATCCAAACCCCAATTATGGTACAAAGCCCAATTACCCAATTTTAGTAATTAGCCCAACATCATGATTACTTCGTTTTAAATAAGCATAATAATAACTTAGCTACGAGACATTAATATAAAAAGGTTGAACATAACTTACAATGATTAAAAATAGCGTAGCGTTACACGGACAGAATTTCGACTTACACCCTTACAACATTCGCTAACATACCCTTATTATTAGAATTATAATTAAAATTAAAATATAAATTATAAATATAAATATATATTACTTATGAAGAGGAAGAGAAAAAAGATTATGTGTGTTTAACTCGTCAGAAAACTGGCTTTTTATAGGACCTGACCAGCAATCTCACACCATGCGACTCGCATGGTTTTGTGCCTCTGGCCATGCGAGTCGCATGGCCACCCTGGATCCAGCCAAATTGCTTTGTTTTCTTCTTTGTCGACGTAATATAATAATAATAATATATATAATATATAATTATATATAATTATATATATATTATATTATATTCTTGTGCATAGTAGACT
Source organism: Rutidosis leptorrhynchoides (assembly GCF_046630445.1). NCBI lineage: Eukaryota > Viridiplantae > Streptophyta > Magnoliopsida > Asterales > Asteraceae > Rutidosis > Rutidosis leptorrhynchoides. The sequence continues at coordinate 16,780,479 of NC_092342.1, read as the reverse complement.
AGATATTTTTGGTCCGTTGCGTCGGGCGTTTCTTCTTGGCTCAGGTCCCGGCTCCGGATTTTCGGACGTCCTCGCGTATTATTTTAAATCGCGTACTTTGCGTTCCGCAACTTGTACTCTTGTCATTTTGAGACGTTCCTCATCAATATTTTGAACCTTTTTAGTTGTATCTTGTACTTTTTAGCTCTTTGGACCTTTTTGTCTTCAATTTGTCGAATCTGTCTTTTGTCTTCACCTTTTATTATTTAAACGAATATCACTTGTAAATAGAAAAATTGCAACTAAAAGCTTGTCTTTCTTGAGGAATAATGCTATGAAATATATATTCGTTTTTAGCATTATCAAATATTCCCACACTTGAGCGTTGCTTGTCCTCAAGCAATATTGTCTTGAAATACTAGAATCACTTCTTTATTCTTCACACTTTGTACATCAGTGATTTCTATACGGCGGTATAAACAATGGTAGTAACGATATGGTTTACAGTCCCACATGACTATAAAAATTTAGATCCATTAAGGAAATTGGATCTTTATGAAAACATTTGACCTTTTGAAATCTAGTTTTTACCCTAGATTAGTTTTCCGGAATAACCCTTTACCGGTGTTTGCAAAATATTTTTGTGGGTTTGGTGGGTTTCAGATTTGAAAATTTTAGCTCAAAACTTGAGGTTTTGTGTCACCCACTTGCTAACCTTGTATTTGGAAAGCAACACGTCCAGTTTACTTGTCCCGTATATTACCTTTCGGCAAACTACCGTCCGGTTGTAAAGGAAAGCGTTGAACAAGCAACTGTTAAGGCAATGTCCCGTGACATGCTTTTGATTATGGTCTATAACGTGTCGGACGCAATTACTATCCTTGGTAGGAGCAATAGTAAAGCTCACCCTTATAATTTTTCGGTCTGGCTCAAGGTCCTGTCTTTGACCATGCTATGCAACCACCGTTCTTACGGTTGACACCCGATTTGGTTCAGGTGACCTAATGAATTCCAGGTGAATTCCTAGGATTTTACGTTCAATGGTAATGAACGCATTGAAAATGGGTTTTCAGAAAACAAATCGGTTTGTAATTTTTATCAAAATATTTTCTCGTTCAAGCTCGAGTTTAGATATCATCGAATTCCATGAGTTTGAATTCTCAATCTTTAAGGTCAATCTCAAGGATTGAGTAATATCAGTCTTAAAAGCTGATTTTTAATCTTTAAGGAGATTATCCTTTCTGGGGATCTGATTCATTAGTCTTATCCAGCTAATTTGTATGGTGCCCCCCCATTGTACGAGATAAATCCTTCTCATGGTTAGGATAAATCTGACCACTTGGCGACCCTGTTTAATGCTGAGGTCCGTGGATTTCCTGCTGATTTTAGTGATGACTTTTCTAGATTTTTCGTCAACCTACAGCTGGTCTGGACGACAACTTCATGACCTAAATCAAGAAGCGCGTGTCTTTTTCGGAAGACTTTACTTCCTTTTAGTGATGGAATTGATTCATCGTGTAGATCCATCTCTTCTTTTCTTTCATTGGGTAAAACAGTTTAGTTTAGTCCAAAGCAAAAGTATTTTTAGTTATTTGTTACAGATATATGTGACATATGTTTAAAATAACTTGGTAAATTTTCCCACACTTGGCTTTTTATTTTTCTTTTTATCGTCCTCTATTCCATTTTAAATGAATTTTAACATTTTAGTTTGTTTCTCAATTTATGTCCTTTCCGAGGTAACAATAATTTCGGTGTTAAAACCTAGTTTTATCGTTCATAAATATGTATAAACATGATTTTGAATTCATTTAATTGAAAATTGGGAAAAATTTACTAGAATTGGGTAGTTAGTATATAAGACTAGGGCTGTTCTTTTTTATCAGAGAGCACTAGATTCTAATACAACTACTGCTTTACTAGTATTTTTAATGGTAACCAAGTGTTTAATATAAAAATTTTAAAATCCGAAAGAATTTAACCCCTTCCCACACTTAAGATCTTGCAATGCCCTCATTTGCAAGAAATCGGTAACAATTTAAATTATTGAGGGTGATTTGTGTGAAAATGATTAAATTTTTACCAAAGTTTCCAAATATATTGGCGTTTGTTTGCTGAATGATAAATGGTGCACGTCATTTGTTCATTCCGTCTTGTTGTTATTTCACATATATTTTGCATCATTGTCGTCAAAATTAATTGCTTTTGCTGAACTTAATGCCAGTCTTTGAAAACGCGTTGTTTTAACCCTGTTTTGTGCATAAAAGAGAATACATACAATACAAATATAATCATACATGAAATTTGAAATGGAACTTTGGCATCCCACTTTCAAACTATAAGAAAAATATTAGTACACAATAATAATAAGAATATCAAACATTACATAAACGTAATAAAATGTTAAGTGTTTAAAATAATAAAAATAAAAATTACCAACTTATCTCTACTGATCAGGAGGTGGGTTAGGAGGAAAATTAGGATATGGATCCCAATTCATGTTCGCGTCCGGGTTCCATGGCTGATTATAGGTGTACTGGTATGCTGCGTCATAATCATATGAATCATAGGGTGGTCTCATCTCTGGCTGATGTGCGGGATAGTATGCGGGTCGGGTCGGATAATACATCTCGCCAGGCTGCAACTGGCTTATAATTTGGCGCTGATGATAATCCCATCGGCCATGCTCTCGTTGCCGGGAATGCTCGTAGTCATTCCGGCGTTGCCATGCCTCGTACTGCATATGCCTATCATAGTTCGTCATGTATTCATCCTCCATACGAACGCCTAAATCAAGAGCAGTCTCCCGAACAACTCCTATAATGTTGTTCGCCTCCTCCATCTCGTCATCCGAACCTCTCTCTACCTGTCGCTGAGGTCCCTCGTATCGATATACCCGACCACGTCTCATCAATAATACCCTTGCACCGTGATAAAGGTTTGAACTTATAGTTTCACCTCCGTCCTCTATTTCGTTCATTGGACCCCCTTGGTGCTTATCTACACCTAAATACTCTCCAATGAGAGTAATGAAAATACCACCACCTATAATACTCCCCGATTTCATCCCCGAAACTACATTAGCGAGATAATAACCAACACAATAGGGAATGTTAACGAAACTCCTCGGGTCTCTAATACACTTGAGGTAGAACAAATCGTTTACGGTCAATTTCTCCTTATTCCTACCCCTTTGTGTAATTGTGTTTGCTAAGAATCTATGAATCACCCGGAGTTCAGCTCTGTCTATATCTAAGTATGTATGATTTTCACTGGCGTGAAATTCATTAAAGTGGGACATACGCCTCCAGACAGCGTTAACATCAAATTCCCTATCTACCCTTTCTCCTTGGGCAATCAGGCTATTACAGTCGGGGCTCAAAAGTTCAGCAAGGGTGTAAATCTGTAAAGCCCTAGCTAAATCTATCATGGACATTCTGTACATTCGTCCACCTAACAGAAATCTAATAAAGCTTCTATCATCTATCCTCCTAACATCATTGTTTAACTTAATAGTACTAAGTAATTCTATACACCATTCCCTATATATGGTTCTACGAATGGAAAATAGGCGCATCCAATCGTTAAACTGAGAATTACCATACCTTTGCACCAATAATTGCCGAATCGGTTCGGCAAGGTCAATTGTTTCCAAAGGTACCCAGTCAATTGCCCTTGGCATTTCAACAACCTTAAAGTAGAGAATGTGCATGTTCTTTTGATAATCTGGATACTCTATCCAACATCGATCAAATCTCAGATTTGGGTGTAACTGATCTTCATTAATGTCTAAGCTCAGAATCCTTTGATGTGGAGCGAATTGACGAAACTGATTCATGAATAACTGATCTTGATCGTGATATGGAATATGTTGCTCCTCCTGTTCTTCTTCTTCTTGTTGCATATGCTGTTCTTGTTCATGAAACATTTCCGGTTCGGGCTCTGGTTGCCTGGATGATGATGCTCCTGAACCTCCAGTATCGGCTTTCTGTAAAACACATTAAACACAAAAATTGTGCATCCAAATATGCATTAGTGTTAGCAAAATAATAACTTGAAACAATTATGATGACATGTTCAATTCATAACACATTTTATACACATTTTATTAACAATAACAATACTACATTTTTACATACGAAAATGTATACATTGTTTTATCACATTTAAACTCTTAAACATGTCAACAATAATCATTATAGCAATTAAACACTTGTTACATGGCATTCAAATCAAACTAGTGCTCATTTTCATATTTTTGTCAAGTCTACACTTTATCAAATAAGCATATACGAAAAATGTACATCAAGTTCATAAGCATTTATCTCAAATAACATGCCAAAATAATCACTACTAGCAATGAAACAAGTTTCAAATGGCCTTTATATCAAATTATCCAAGTTCATGAATTTTTAGACTTAAAAAGTCTACTTTAATTCTCAAAAACATGTTTAGGCTCAAAGTTTGGATCAATTAACTACCTAAACATGTTACACTACTTAATTTAGCAACAATTCATGACAAAAATCGGCCATAACCTGTTTATATCAAAAAGCCCCAAATTGCTCAAGAACACAAACCCTAGATTCTTAAAAATTTGAAGTTTTTAGCTTCAATTCATGTTAAATAGCTTCTATCTAGGATATACATGCATAATATAACAACAATTTAGCTCTAATTACACCTAAATTTAACAAAATCAAAATATAAATTTTCTAGCTCAAGAACACAAAAATTCGAATTTAAAGAGATTAGGGGTGAAATCTTTACCTTTCTCCTGAAGGGGTTGAGACTACTGAATCTAGGCATGATTATTGTGAAATTTTTGCAAGAAATTTGGTGAAAATTGGTGAAAAATTGAGAGAGTTTGGAGATGGTTCGTGTATATGTGTGTGTATTGTGAGAAAGAAGCAGAATCGGCTGAGCTTTTGATCCTGTCCAGTTTTTGGCCGCCATGCGACTCGCATGGTTTTACTCTTACCCCCATGCGAGTCGCATGGGGGTATTTTCCAGGATTTAATATTTTTTTTTTTTTTTTTTTTTTTTTTATATAAAACCTTATACTTTTAAAACATAAAATTTAATAAAATTTTAAAAATTTTGTTTCTTTTTAAGACGAGGTCGTTTCGGGACGATGCCCTAGTCCGTCCCTCGACAAAATTTTAAAATTTGTCTTTCTGTAGCGATTGTTTTAAAAGCTTAGATTTTTGGATTTTTTAATTTTTTTTTTTTTTTTGGCATACTTTAAATCAAAAAGATTAAAAATAATGATAATAAAAGTTCTCGTCCCTCCCTCGGGTAAAGCAATTTCGGTTCAAAGACCTAGTCTTCAACTTACGACGAATTTTAAAAATCATATTCTTAACTTAATGAGATAAAGTAAATTTTTGTTTTTAAATTCACACAATTATAAAATTCAAAAATAAAAAAAAATCACACCAAACTTAAAATTTGAAATGCATAAAATTAAAAATTCATATTTTAAAAATTCACACCAGACTTAATTTAAAAATTCATAAATTCATACCAAACTTATATTAAGTTTTCAAATATTTATAATTTTAAAAATATTGTTTATATAAAGTTTACAATATTAATTTAAGGTTTAAATATTAATTTTAAAAACATAGTAAAAATAAAATTAAAAATCTTTTTGTCTTTTTATCCCACTTTAATCAATCAAATATTATCAAAAATATTCGCCCCTCTTTTCGGTAAAGTAATTTCGGTTCCAAGACCTAATTTAACTCATGACGAATTTTTGAAATATTTTGGGTTGATTGATTAAAGATATTTATACCTTAAGAATAAACGTTAAATTTCGCAGTGATGTAATAAATTTTTGAACGATATCAATAATTTCGGTCGCCAAACCTAATTTTATTTAATACCAATTTAATACTTTTTAGCGAACAAATTAGCGTTTATTATCAAAAGGTTAAAAATAAAAATAAAAATGAAAACTATACAGACATACCTGTGAAATAGATTTCTTAGTTATATGATCTATTATATTCATAAGATAGTCGGTTTAATTGATTTTCCATGGCTGCATAAGCGTAACCTCGAGCATTCATTGTCTTTTCTTCTAAACATATGAACGGTCCGTCTCTGCATAAAGTAACAAATTCGGTATTTGAATAGGTTTGATTATTTGAACATTTACCTCCATGTGACCATTTTCCGCATTTGTGACATCTTTCTAGGTGTCGTGCTCTTCTTTTTGCTGCGGATTTTGATTTTCCTTTACCAAATTGTAACTTATTATCTTCGCATCTGGATCCTTTTCTAACTCCGTCCATTCTTTCTCTGATTACTGATACTATTTCACTCGGTAGTATGTCATTATTACGTTTAGTGATCAAAGCGTGTAGCATTAGACCATGGTTTAGTTCACAGGCAGTCTTCATTTTGTAAAAACCTAAAAAAAATAAAAATTCAGAATGGGGGGAGAAGACTAGTTCTTTAGGGTCTGCTAGGGAAAGACCATACGTGTTCTATTTTCGAGAACTACACGAAAACAGACAATCTAACTCTAACAGAAATACATATTATCCTTTAAAGACTTGATTCTCCCCACACTTAGTTAGCTGTGGTGTCGAAATTGTGATTAACTTCGTTGTCGACTTCCATCGGACCCTGTATGTAATGTTTAACTCTGTGACCATTAACTTTAAATTCAATCCCATTTGAATTTATTAATTCTATCGTTCCGTATGGGAAAACTCTTTTGACTATGAATGGTCCAGACCATCTTGATTTCAATTTTCCAGGAAATAGCTTGAATCGTGAATTGAAAAGAAGAACTCTGTCTCCTTCTTTGAATTCTTTTGAACTTCTGATTCTTTTATCATGCCATTTCTTCGTTCTTTCTTTATAGATTAATGAATTTTCGTATGCTTTATGTCTTAATTCTTCTAATTCGTTTAGTTGACTTAATCGTAGACGTCCGGCTTCATGTAAATCAAGATTACATGTCTTCAAAGCCCAAAATGCTTTGTGTTCAATTTCTACTGGAAGATGACACGCTTTTCCATACACAAGTCTAAAAGGTGTGGTTCCAATTGGAGTTTTGTAGGCTGTTCTAAAAGCCCAGAGTGCATCCTCCAATTTAATGGACCATTCCTTCGGATTTGATCCTACGGTTTTCTCTAGAATACGTTTTAAAGCTCGGTTTGTATTTTCAACTTGTCCACTTGTTTGTGGATGATATGCGGTGGAGATTTTATGAGTTACTCCATATCTTTTAAGAACTTTCTCAAGTTGATTATTACAGAAATGAGTACCCCGATCACTTATTAAAGCTTTCGGTGTTCCAAACCTTGCAAAAAGACGTTTTAAAAAGTTGACTACAACTCGTGCATCGTTAGTTGGGAGAGCTTGTGCTTCCGCCCATTTAGATACATAATCAATGGCTACGAGTATATATAGATTATTATGAGATTTTGGAAATGGACCCATAAAGTCAATACCCCAAATGTCAAATACTTCACATACTTGGATGACATTTTGTGGCATTTCATCACGTTGACTTATTTTTCCGGCCCTTTGACATGCATCACAGGATTTGCAAAGAAGGTGTGCGTCTTTGTAAATTGTAGGCCAATAGAATCCAGCTTCATAAATTTTTCTTGCTGTTAGTTGAGGCCCATAATGCCCTCCTGTTGGTCCTGTGTGACAATGGTTTAAAATTTTACTAGCTTCATCTCCAAATACACATCGGCGTATTATTCCATCGGGACAACTTTTAAACAGATGTGGATCTTCCCAGAAATAGTGTTTTATATCACTGAAGAATTTCTTTCGTCTTTGGTACGATAATCCTTTTTCAAGGAATCCACAAACTAAGTAGTTTGCATAGTCTGCAAACCATGGGATTTCTTTATAATCTATCTTCAATAGATATTCATCAGGAAAGTTGTCTTGTATGGCCGATTCATTCAGAACTTCTAATTCGGGATTTTCAAGACGAGAAAGATGATCAGCGGCGAGATTTTCTGCTCCTCTTTTATCTCGGATTTCAATATCAAACTCTTGTAAGAGTAAGATCCAACGGATTAATCTTGGTTTAGCATCTTGTTTTGAAAATAGGTATCTAAGAGCAGAATGGTCGGTATAGACCACCGTTTTTGCTAGAACGAGATATGATCGAAATTTGTCAAAAGCAAAGACAATAGCAAGGAGTTCTTTTTCAGTAGTTGTATAGTTCGTTTGTGCTCCTTGTAATGTCTTACTAGCATAATATATAGGTTGAAATCGTTTTTCAATCCTTTGTCTTAAAACGGCTCCCATTGCAAAATCACTTGCATCGCACATTAGTTCAAATGGTAGATTCCAATTTGGTGTTATCATGATCGGTGCATTAGTGAGTTTTTCTTTAAGAATATTAAAAGATTTGATACATTCATCTGAAAAGATGAATGGCGCATCCTTTTCTAGGAGTTTATTCATAGGAGTGGCAATTTTAGAAAAATCTTTTATGAAACGTCGGTAAAAACCGGCATGCCCTAGAAAACTCCTAACTCCTCTAACATTGGTGGGATGTGGAAGTTTAGCAATTACATCTACTTTAGCTCTATCCACTTCAATTCCTTCTTTTGAAATTTTATGTCCAAGAACGATGCCTTCTTTAACCATGAAATGGCATTTCTCCCAATTAAGTACTAGATTTGATTTTTCGCATCTAATTAGCATTCGTTCCAGATTTACTAGACATGATTTAAATGTATCACCGAAGACTGAAAAGTCATCCATGAATACTTCCATGCATTCTTCTATCATGTCGTGAAAAATCGCCATCATACACCTTTGAAAGGTTGCAGGGGCGTTACAAAGTCCAAATGGCATGCGTTTGTAAGCAAAAGTACCATAAGGGCACGTGAATGTGGTTTTCTCTTGATCTTCGGGTGCTATTGGAATTTGAAAATATCCGGAAAATCCATCTAGGAAACAATAGTAACTATTTCCGGCTAATCTTTCCAACATTTGATCTATGAAAGGTAAGGGAAAGTGATCTTTTCTGGTGGCGTCATTTAATTTTCTATAATCAATACATACACGCCATCCTGTTACAGTCCTAGTAGGAATAAGCTCATTTTTCTCATTTGTGATAACAGTCATGCCACCCTTCTTAGGCACGCATTGAACTGGGCTTACCCATGGACTATCAGAAATTGGATAAATTAAACCTGCATCTAGCAGTTTAATAATCTCTTTCTTAACTACATCTTGCATATTAGGATTTAGTCTTCGTTGGCGTTGCACATACGTTTTATGACCTTCTTCCATAAGGATTTTATGTGTGCAATACGAAGGACTTATTCCTTTAATATCATGAATCTTCCATGCAATGGCTGGTTTATGAGCTTTCAACACAGAAATGAGTTGTGATTTCTCATTTTCAGTAAGAGAAGACGATATTATTACAGGTAATTCAGATTCACCATGTAAATAAGCGTATTCCAAATGGTTTGGAAGTGGCTTTAACTCTAATTTCGGAGGTTCTTCTATTGATGATTTATATCGATATCTGTCTTCTTCTTTAAGCATTTGAATTTCTTCTGTTGTTGGTTCATATCCATTAGCTATAAGTGTAGCTAACATTTCAGCTTCATCAATTGGTTCATTACCCTCTCCTAAAGAACATTCTCCTGTTCCTTGTAATTCTGGAAATTCTTCTAATAATTCTGCATGTGCATCTATAGTTTGAATATAATAACATGTATCATCTGCAGATTGTGGTTGTTGCATGGCTCTATCCACTGAAAAGGTAACACTCTCATCCTCTATACTTAGGGTCAGTTTCTTACCGAACACGTCTATCATTGCTTTAGCCGTGTTTAAGAATGGTCTTCCTAATATGAGAGGAACTTGAGAATCTTCTTCCATGTCCAAAACAACAAAATCTACTGGAAATACTAAAGTACCAACTTTAACTAGCATGTTCTCCATTATCCCTCTAGGATATTTTATTGATCTATCGGCTAGTTGTATGCTTATTCTGGTTGGTTTCAATTCTCCAAGGTCTAGTTTAGCGTATAGTGAATACGGCATTAGATTTATACTAGCACCTAAATCTGCTAATGCTTCTATTGAACTAAGACTACCCAGAAAACATGGAATTGTGAAACTTCCTGGATCAGATAGTTTTTCTGGTATCTTATTCAACAGCACTGCTGAACAATTTGCATTCATAGTAACAGCCGAGAGTTCTTCCATTTTCTTTCTATTCGTGATTAGATCTTTCAAGAATTTAGCATACCTAGGCATTCCTGAAATCACATCAATGAAAGGAAGATTTACATTTATCTGTTTAAACATATCCAAGAATTTAGATTGCTCGGCTTCAAGTTTTTCTTTCTTCATTTTACTCGGGTAAGGAAGTGGTGGTTGATATGGTTTAACATAAGGTTTATCCTTAACTGTGTTATCTTCATTAACCTTTTCAACTACCGGTTCTTTTTCCTTATCTTGATCAGGTTGTGGTTCTTGTGGAGTAGGAATAGTTTCATCAGAAGTTACAGGTATTTCAGGTGGTTTAAGTGTTGTACCACTTCTTGTGGTAATAGCTTTAGCTGTTTCATTCCGGGGGTTAGCATTTGTATCACTAGGTAAACTTCCCGGTTTTCTTTCACCTATTAACCTTGCTAGGTTACTTACTTCTTGTTCCAGATTTTGAATAGAAGCTTGTTGATTTCTAAATGCTTGAGCATTTTGTTCATTGGTTTGTTTTTGAGATGTGAAAAACTGCGTTTGAGTTTCAACTAGCTTCGTCATCATATCTTCTAAATTCGGCTTTTTATCATCGGTTTGTTGTGGTGGTTTGTTTTGAAAATTCGGTCTTTGCTGATTGTAAGTATTATTGGATACTTGTTGATTGCTAGGACCTTGTTGGTTATTGTATGTAATATTTCGGTTATAATTCTGGTTTTGATTGTAAATCGGTCTTGGCGGTTGATAATTATTTCCAGGCCTTTGGTTTATGTATGAAATATTCTCTCTTTGTTCCATTGTTAATTCAATACTGAGACAATCTTTTGTCAAATGTGGTCCTCCACACTGCTCACAACTAATTCGTATAGAGTGAATATCCTTAGTCATCTTTTCCATTCGTCTCTCGAAAGCATCTATCTTTGCGGAAATGGAATCTAAGTCATGGCTAGAATCGGCTCTAGCTGCTTTAGATGATCTAATGATGTCTTTTTCTTGGTGCCACTCATGTGAGTGGGAAGCAGTGTTATCAATAATTTTGTAAGCATCAGTTTCGGTTTTCTTCATAATAGAACCACCAGCTGCTATATCTATGTCTTTTCTTGTAGTGATGTCGCATCCTCGGTAGAATATTTGTACTATTTGACAGGTGTCTAAACCATGTTGCGGACATCCTCTTAATAACTTTCCATATCTTGTCCACGCCTCATATAGAGTTTCATTTGGCTTTTGTGTGAACGTAACAATTTCTGCTTGAAGTCTTACGGCTTTAGATGCAGGAAAAAATTGTTTAAGAAATTTGTCAATTAAAACGTCCCATGTATCAATCGCCCCTTCAGGTAACGATTCCAACCAATCTTTGGCTTCTCCCTTTAAAGTCCAGGGAAATAACATGAGATATATCTGTTCATCCTCCACTTCTCGTATTTTAAATAGTGTGCAGATCCTATTAAAGGTACGTAGATGTTCATTTGGATCTTCCTTCGGTGCACCACTAAATTGGCATTGATTAGTCACCATGTGTAGAATTTGTCCTTTGATTTCATAATCTGGCGCATTAATGTCTGGATGAGTAATTGCGTGACCTTGGCCAGTGCGTTTAGCTCTCATTCGGTCTTCCATACTTAAAGGTTCCAGATTCTCCATAATTGAATTTGTTGAATCGGTATCACTAGATGATTCTGATTTAATAGTTCGTTCCTCAACAATCTCTGTTTGAATGATTGGTGGTTCCGGAGGAAAGTTTAATGGTTCAGGATCTATGAACCGTTCCTGAATATTTTCTGGATTCTCAATTGTGAGGTTTGTTTCAAAAACTGGATTATCGGAAATTTGAACTGAAGTACTTGGTCGACTGGATGACGATTCTAAAGAAAAATCAACGGCGGTTATATTTGTTAAACGATGTCTTGATCGAGTTACAGGTGGTGAACGTACAAAAGGTGATGAACGTCTTGCTCGGTGCATTCACTGAATATCCTATTAGTTTTTAAAAGGAAAGAAAAATTATAATAAGTTATCCAATCAATAGACTTTTCTGATTTTGCCCACGTTTCGAATAGCCAAAAGATGCAGCAGAGGGGCAGGATTCGTTTGGTCTCAATATAATTGAGGACTGTTTGGCTCCAATAACCCGGTCCACGTACAAATCCAACTATTACTACGAACCAGAAAATTTTGATGTCTATCAATTTAACCACTTAAAATAAATTTTCGTAATTTTAAGAAATTCAGATAAGAAGTAGAATAAAAATCTAAGTCCTAAAACTAGAATAGCGAGAAATAAGAGAGAAAAAGATTGCGCTTCGAAAAATGTCGAAAAAGAAAAAATGGTTGAAAAATAAAAGGTGACGGAAAAATAAAAGAAACTTATAACAACTTAAAAATACTTAACTAATTTAACCTTATTACTACAACTAACTTAAAATTATAATCGCAAATTGAAATTACTAATTGGAATGATAATTGATACATAGTAAAAGGTCTAAAAATATTAAAGCTTACAAGGAAAAACTAAATCCCAAATGGAAATAACTTAAAAAGAAACTAAAACTTAAAAAGACGTCGCAAAATTCTAAAGCACCTAAATCTTATTCTAAAGAAAAAGCACTTAAGGAATTCTACGGCAAAGCCTAAAAATCTAGGAGTAAAAATAACTATAGCAAAAACTAAGTTTAAAATTAATTATGAGCTAAAAATACAAATATTACGCTACAACGATTAAAAAGGTACAAAATACAAAAATATACGAAAAGTTGTAAAAAGTACAATTTTTATAAAAATATTATTTTTATATTAATTATATTAAAGTATTAAGTTTTAAATATAATAAAACTAATTAAAAGTAATTAAAATTAAAATAAAGTAAAAACTTAATTATAATATTAATCAAACTAGGGTTTAATTAAATAATAATATATTATACTCCGTAATTAATGCGTTATTAGGGTTTGTTGGTGGCCCTGTCAGACCCCTCATGCGAGTCGCATGATTTAAAAGGGTAGGTCATGCGAGTCGCATGACTGAACTGGACCGGTTCAACTGGACAGGTTCAATTTGACAGGTCACGTATATTTAATATTTATTTTCTTTTTTCTGTTTTATATTTAAAATATAAATATATATATATAATTAAAATAAAACTTAATTTTTAAAACTAAAAATAAACTTAAAATACTTTATAATTTTGTAAAAATAAAAGAAAAACTTAAAAAATATATTTAAAATACCTTTTTTTTTTTCGATTTTAAAAGCTCCTTTTTTTTTTATATATTTTAAACAAAAATATAAATTTTACAAAAACTAATTATAACTTAAAAATTAAAAATATGGCGTTTCGCTTCGGAGTTCCCCGGCAGCGGCGCCAAAAATACTTGATGTCGAACGAGGTGTATATAAAATAGTTATTATTTTACTAGGAAAATACTATTAAATACGATACAATTTTACACAAGATATTTATTTATTTATAGAATGGATATACTTAAACCTTGCTACAACACTTATAGGCAGTGTACCTAATCGTACAGTAGTGTAGTTTTTAGTAAGTCCGGTTCGTTCCACAGGGAAATCTTTAAACAAAGCTCAACGCTATATTAGTTTACTTTTATAAAAATACAAATATATATATATAAGTGATATTATTATTATAAAGGGGGGTTTTTACCGTTTAATGACCGGTTTGTCGATTTTAAAACTTTAGTCGCAGTTAAAACCTAATGTAAAATATAAAATAAATACAAGACTTTAAATTAAAGCGTAAAGTAAATAACGATAATAAAATTGCGAATAATAAAAATGCGATAAAATTAAATTGCGATAATTAAAAGTACGATAATTAAAAGTGCGATTAAATAACAATAAAAGTGCGATAATTAGAAGTGCAATTAAATATAAAATAAAGGAAATTAAATATGAAATAAAAGAATTATGCTTATTTAAACTTCCGTAATCATGATGTTTGACGTGTTGATTTTAGTTTTATGCCCATGGGTTAATTGTCCTTTGTCCTGAATTATTCAATATGTCCGTCTGGTTTTTGTCCATAACAGTCCATCAGTCATAAATATAAAGTGCGAGTGTCCTCGTCAAATTATTATTATACCCGAAGATAAATATTCCAACTAATTGGGGATTCGAATTGTAACAAGGTTTTAATACTTTGTTTAATGAATACACCAGGTTATCGACTGCGTGTAAACCAAGGTTTTACTACTTTATTAACAATTACACCAATTACCCTTGAATGTAATTTCACCCCTGTTTTAATTATTCTAGTGGCTATTAATCCATTCCCGTGTCCGGTTAAATGAACGATTATTCGTACATATAAATACCCCGCCCATCGTGTCCGATCGAGTGTATATGGTAATTTATAGGGACGCCCAATTGTAAATCTTTATATTAACATTAACAAACTTTCATTTAGTTAAACAAATATAAAGCCCATTAATAGCCCATAGCCTAGTTTCCACAAGTGTCGTTCCTTTATCCAAACCCCAATTATGGTACAAAGCCCAATTACCCAATTTTAGTAATTAGCCCAACATCATGATTACTTCGTTTTAAATAAGCATAATAATAACTTAGCTACGAGACATTAATATAAAAAGGTTGAACATAACTTACAATGATTAAAAATAGCGTAGCGTTACACGGACAGAATTTCGACTTACACCCTTACAACATTCGCTAACATACCCTTATTATTAGAATTATAATTAAAATTAAAATATAAATTATAAATATAAATATATATTACTTATGAAGAGGAAGAGAAAAAAGATTATGTGTGTTTAACTCGTCAGAAAACTGGCTTTTTATAGGACCTGACCAGCAATCTCACACCATGCGACTCGCATGGTTTTGTGCCTCTGGCCATGCGAGTCGCATGGCCACCCTGGATCCAGCCAAATTGCTTTGTTTTCTTCTTTGTCGACGTAATATAATAATAATAATATATATAATATATAATTATATATAATTATATATATATTATATTATATTCTTGTGCATAGTAGACTAGATATTTTTGGTCCGTTGCGTCGGGCGTTTCTTCTTGGCTCAGGTCCCGGCTCCGGATTTTCGGACGTCCTCGCGTATTATTTTAAATCGCGTACTTTGCGTTCCGCAACTTGTACTCTTGTCATTTTGAGACGTTCCTCATCAATATTTTGAACCTTTTTAGTTGTATCTTGTACTTTTTAGCTCTTTGGACCTTTTTGTCTTCAATTTGTCGAATCTGTCTTTTGTCTTCACCTTTTATTATTTAAACGAATATCACTTGTAAATAGAAAAATTGCAACTAAAAGCTTGTCTTTCTTGAGGAATAATGCTATGAAATATATATTCGTTTTTAGCATTATCAACCTACAAACACTTTCATTCTTCAATTTTATTCATCTAATTGATCTCTCTCAAGTTCTATCTTCAATTTCTAAGTGTTCTTCATATATTCTACAAGTTCTAGTTACATAAAATCAAGAATACTTTCAAGTTTGCTAGCTCACTTCCAATCTTGTAAGGTGATCATCCAACCTCAAGAAATCTTTGTTTCTTACAGTAGGTTATCATTCTAATACAAGGTAATAATCATATTCAAACTTTGGTTCAAATTCTATAACTATAACAATCTTATTTCAAGTGATGATCTTACTTGAACTTGTTTTCGTGTCATGATTCTGCTTCAAGAACTTCGAGCCATCCAAGGATCCGTTGAAGCTAGATCCATTTTTCTCTTTTCCAGTAGGTTTATCCAAGGAACTTAAGGTAGTAATGATGTTCATAACATCATTCGATTCATACATATAAAGCTATCTTATTCGAAGGTTTAAACTTGTAATCACTAGAACATAGTTTAGTTAATTCTAAACTTGTTCGCAAACAAAAGTTAATCCTTCTAACTTGACTTTTAAAATCAACTAAACACATGTTCTATATCTATATGATATGCTAACTTAATAATTTAAAACCTGAAAACACGAAAAACACCGTAAAACCGGATTTACGCCGTCGTAGTAACACCGCGGGCTGTTTTGGGTTAGTTAATTAAAAACTATGATAAACTTTGATTTAAAAGTTGTTATTCTGAGAAAATGATTTTTATTATGAACATGAAACTATATCCAAAAATTATGGTTAAACTCAAAGTGGAAGTATGTTTTCTAAAATGGTCATCTAGACGTCGTTCTTTCGACTGAAATGACTACCTTTACAAAAACGACTTGTAACTTATTTTTATGACTATAAACCTATACTTTTTCTGTTTAGATTCATAAAATAGAGTTCAATATGAAACCATAGCAATTTGATTCACTCAAAACGGATTTAAAATGAAGAAGTTATGGGTAAAACAAGATTGGATAATTTTTCTCATTTTAGCTACGTGAAAATTGGTAACAAATCTATTCCAACCATAACTTAATCAACTTGTATTGTATATTATGTAATCTTGAGATACCATAGACACGTATACAATGTTTCGACCTATCATGTCGACACATCTATATATATTTCGGAACAACCATAGACACTCTATATGTGAATGTTGGAGTTAGCTATACAGGGTTGAGGTTGATTCCAAAATATATATAGTTTGAGTTGTGATCAATACTGAGATACGTATACACTGGGTCGTGGATTGATTCAAGATAATATTTATCGATTTATTTTTGTACATCTAACTGTAGACAACTAGTTGTAGGTTACTAACGAGGACAGCTGACTTAATAAACTTAAAACATCAAAATATATTAAAAGTGTTGTAAATATATTTTGAACATACTTTGATATATATGTATATATTGTTATAGGTTCGTGAATCAACCAGTGGACAAGTCTTACTTCCCGACGAAGTAAAAATCTGCGAAAGTGAGTTATAGTCCCACTTTTAAAATCTAATATTTTTGGGATGAGAATACATGCAGGTTTTATAAATGATTTACAAAATAGACACAAGTACGTGAAACTACATTCTATGGTTGAATTATCGAAATCGAATATGCCCCTTGTTATTAAGTCTGGTAATCTAAGAATTAGGGAACAGACACCCTAATTGACGCGAATCCTAAAGATAGATCTATTGGGCCTAACAAACCCCATCCAAAGTACCGGATGCTTTAGTACTTCGAAATTTATATCATATCCGAAGGGTGTCCCGGAATGATGGGGATATTCTTATATATGCATCTTGTTAATGTCGGTTACCAGGTGTTCACCATATGAATGATTTTTATCTCTATGTATGGGATGTGTATTGAAATATGAAATCTTGTGGTCTATTATTATTATTATGATTTGATATATATAGGTTAAACCTATAACTCACCAACATTTTTGTTGACGTTTTAAGCATGTTTATTCTCAGGTGATTATTAAGAGCTTCCGCTATCGCATACTTAAATAAGGACGAGATTTGAAGTCCATGCTTGTATGATATTGTGTAAAAACTGCATTCAAGAAACTTATTTTGTTGTAACATATTTGTATTGTAAACCATTATGTAATGGTCGTGTGTAAACAGGATATTTTAGATTATCATTATTTGATAATCTACGTAAAGCTTTTTAAAACATTTATCTATGAAATAAAGGTTATGGTTTGTTTTAAAAATGAATGCAGTCTTTGAAAAACGTCTCATATAGAGGTTAAAACCTCGCAACGAAATCAATTAATATGGAACGTTTTTAATCAATAAGAACTGGACATTTCAAAGAAGTGTCTTGCAAAGGAAGACCTCACCATTCCTCTTGAAGAAATCCAAGTCGACGAGAAACTACAATTCATAGAAGAACCAGTCGAAATCATGGACCGTGAAGTTAAACAACTCAAGCAGAGCAACATACCAATCGTTAAGGTTCGTTGGAATGCATGAAGGGGTCCCGAGTTTACTTAGGAATGAGAGGATCAGATGAAACAAAAGTACCCACATTTGTTTCCCGATGACGCAAAATAGGTACAATTTTAAAATTTCGGGACGAAATTTATTTAACGGGTAGGTACTGTAACTACCCGGATTTTTCCGATCGTTTTATACTTATGAGATTAATATTTACATAAATTAAACCTTACCAACATGATAAACAATCCAAATTGTTGAGACTTATGTTTTTGAAAAGAGTTTTACACAACGTTTGACCGTCCAATTTGACCGATGATATCACGAACTATATAACACACGATAATTATACGATTATGTATATATACATACCTATAAATATTTAACATGATCTAAGGATGGTTTAACATCTCATTGTGTACTAATAACAATAAGTTATAAGTATACTTTGAGACTACTAACTTAAGTTTTCAAAACGATAACTATACGTAACGTTCTTTGACATATATACTTATAACTTATAATGCTTATACAAGTATCGTATGAATACGTATTTAATCACTTTTAAAGGGATTATATACATAAAATAATATAAGTATATTCACAAAAGATAGCTATATTTGAATTCTCGTTTCGTTTCCTCAAGATTTCTACAAGTATATTTAGGGTATATGTACCCGTATCATACCCAGCTTCTATACGTATTTACTATTAGTATATACCCATAAAAATACACCAATAATTAGACCTAATCAGTTAAGGAACATGTAGGGATGTAGCTTTTGTCAACTATCAAAAATATCTAGCAAAATAACAAACCATGAGGCCATGTTGATGCCCCATGGTTCACGCCATTCATCACCATTTATACACCTTCCATTTTCAATTTTTACTACCTATTTTCTCTAACCAAAAACACACTCTTAGGAACTTTAAGTGTTCTTCACAATCTCAGCAAATAACCATGAAGATCTAGCTTTAAAAACAAGCCTTAATCATCATAAGAAAGCTTGATCAAGAACACTACAAGATACTACTTTCATTTCAAGTTTATATCCTAAGTTTGCTTCCAACCTTTCAATCCCACTCCACCACTCTTTTGATTTCAAGATTTTTCTTATCTTTTCCAGTAGCTTTATCCAAGTAACTGGAGGTAGAAAACTTGTTCATAATCTTATTCAATTCATATTTATATAGCTATCTTATTTTGTGTTATAAAATTTTAACAACAAGAACATAGTTTGAATGATTTCAAACCTGTTCGCAAACTAAATAGATCCTTCTAACTTAACTTTTAAAACACTTCAAGACCTGTAATATATCATAATGATATGCTAACTTAACAAGATACAACTTGTTTTTACAAAGAAAACCTTAAAACTGAATCTATGTCGTCGGAGTACAACCGGGGGCTGTTTTGGGTTGGATAATTCAAAACCATTTTAAACTTTGATTTGGAAGTTCATACTTTGGAAAAATGATATTTCTTATGAATATGTTAACACATAAAAATTTCATGGTGTAACTCAAAGTGTAAGTATTTTTGTAAAAATGATCATCTAGGTGTTGTTTTTACAACGGAAATGATCACTTTCATAAGATTCACCAAAGTTTAACTTATAACCTGTGATTTCGAATGCAAACTAAGGTATTTACAGTTCATATTCATAAATAATGACTCGATCCAAGGAAGTGGCAAGTTGAACCAACAAAAACAGAGTAGTATTGAAGAAACTACGGCTAAAACAAAATTCGGTATCCGAAGCTAGTTTAGCTACGAAATTAATTGGAGTAAAACTAAATTAATCATATCATTGCTAATTAATATGATATTTTATATATATTTACTTATGATTTGATTTTATATATTTCAGGACCACCCGTAAACAACACGAGAGGATTAATTATAAGACCTCATGATTGTACACAACACGTCATTTGACAACACGGTACTTTATGTACGCAACACGTCATTTGACAACACGGTACCATGGGTCGAGATTAATTCCGATCAATACGAATACGATGGGGTCTTTATTTATTTTATTGAACAACTAATTGTGGACTACTAACATCGGACTGCTAACTACGGACTATTAGATATTAAAAGTATTATAAGTATACATGTAACGATTATTTGAAAAGAAAATATGTTGATATATTATATATGGTTAGGTTCGTGATATCTATCGGAGACTAGGTCGTGTTTTATATCTTCAAGGCAAAAGTGAGTATATAGTCCCACTTTTAAACTCTAAATATTTCGGGATGAGAATACATGCATTTTATGATTTACGTTATGGACACAAGTGATAAAAAAAATATATTCTACGTTGAGTTGTACCACTGGCATACTTCCCTGTAGCTTGGTAACTACTATTTACATGTGGTATTGTAAACGCGAATCCTGTTGATAGATCTATCGGGCCTGATAACCCCAACCGGACTGGACGACCAGTACTCAACGGTTGCACAGTACTTCATTTCGGTGACTACACTTGGTATAGTGTAGTGAGATTTCATAATAAAGGGAATATGCGACGTTGATTAAATGTTAAGTATGGTTATCAAGTGCTCAACCACTTAGAATATTTTTATTAAAACGTTTATGTATATGAAATCTTGTGGTCTATATTTATAACGCTGCTAGCTTTAAACCTATATCTCACCAACTTTATGTTAACATTTTAAGCATGTTTATTCTCAGGTGATAAATAAAAGCTTCCGCTGCATTATGCCGAATTTAAGCAGGATTTGGATTATGCATATTTGTGTCAAAAATAAAACTGCATATCGGAATATTTGTAATGTGAAATATGTTGGAAATCGTATTGTTATTATCAAATATAAAGTTTGTAAAACTAAGATTATCGCTAAACGATAATCATTATTATGCTGTTTGAACCTTTGATTATAATAAAGGTTATAGTTTGTATTATAAAAACGTATGCAGATTTTGAAAAATGTCACATTTAGAGGTCAATACCTCGCAATGACACCAATGAGTATGTGACGTTTATATTCGATATGAACGGGACGCTTCAACCTTCTTTGCTCACAACATGTCCGAGGAATTGAACTTCTTTCAACCGAAATGCACACTTTGAAAACTTAGCGTACAGTTTTTCTTTCCTTAACAATTCCAGTACTTTCCTCAAATGTTCTTCATGCTCTTAATCATTCTTTGAGTAAATAAGTATGTCATCGATGAAGACAATGACAAACTTGTCGAGATATGGTCCACACACTCTGTTCATGAGGTCCATGAACACAGCTGGTGCGTTAGTTAAACCAAACGGCATAACCATAAACTCGTAATGACCGTATCGCGTCCTAAAAGCAGTCTTCGGAATATCATCCTCCTTTACTCGCATTTGATGATATCCGAAACGTAAATCGATCTTCGAATAAACCGACGAGCCTTGTAGTTGATCAAATAAGTCATCGATTCTCGATAGTGGGTAACGGTTCTTTAAATTAAGTTTGTTCAACTCTCGGTAGTCGATACACAACCTGAATGTACCATCCTTCTTTTGACAAACAAAACAGGAGCTCCCCATGGTGATGTACTTGGTCGTATGACACCACGCTCTAGAAGTTCTTGTAATTGGCTTTGAAGTTCCTTCATTTCACTGGGTGCGAGTCTGTATGGAGCACGAGCTATTGGTGCAGCTCCCGGTACAAGATCTATTTGAAATTCAACGGATCGGTGTGGAGGTAATCCCGGAAATTCTTTCGGAAATACATCGGGAAATTCTTTTGCGACGAGAACATCATTGATGCTCTTTTCTTCAGTTTGTACTTTCTCGACGTGTGCTAGAACAGCATAACAACTCTTTCTTATTAAGTTTTGCGCCTTCAAATTACTAGTAAGATTTAGCTTCGCGTTGCTCTTTTCTCCGTACACCATTAAAGGTTTTCCTTCATCTCGTACAATGCGAATTGCATTTTTGTAACATACGATATCTGCTTTCACCTCTTTCAACCAGTCCATGCCGATTATCACATCAAAACTCCATAAATCTACTGGTATCAAATCAATCGTAAACGTTTCGCTACCCAGTTTAATTTCTCGATTCCGACATATATTATCTGCTGCAATTAATTTACCGTTTGCTAATTCTAGTATAAACTTATTATTCAAAGGCGTCAATGGACAACTTAATTTAGCATAGAAATCCTTACTCATAAAGTGTAACGACCCGCACTTTTTCGATCATACTATACTTATAAGATTAATATTTACATAAATTAAACCTTGCCAACATGATAAGCAATCCAAATTGTCGAGATTTATATTTCCGAAAAGAATTTTACACAACGTTTGACCGTCTAGTTTGACCAATGATATCACGAACTATACAATATATGATAATTATACGTTTGTGTATATAAATGTATATATACATATTTAACATGATTAATAAATGTTTTAATATCTCATTTTATATTAATAACAACAAGTTATATGTGTATTTTGAAACTACTAACTTAAGTTTTCAAAACGATAACTATACGTAACGTTATTTGACATAAATACTTAAGACATATAATGTTTATACATATATTGTATAAGTAATGTATTTAATCACTTTTAAGAACTTAAATACATAAAATCATATAAGTGTATTCACAAAAGATAGCTATATTTGAATCCTCATTCCATTTTTCACAAAATTTCTATACGTATACCTAGAGTATTTGTACTCGTATCATACCAAGCTTCTATACGTATTTACTATTGGTATATACACATCAAATCACCACCTAACCAGCCCTTATTCATGCCTTATGTATAAGGTAATTACTTTTGAATCATTGCAAGACTAATTACAAAAATACAAACTAGAATTTTGTCATGTTATCCTTAAAGATCACATTTTTAGGAGTATATATGTATCATCATTTTTGATTCATTTTTACTTCAATCTCTTAACTAAAAACACACACTCTTTCTTACTCTCTAAACTCCATAACAATCCAGCAAAGTTCCATAAAGATCTAGCTTCAAAAAAACCATACTAAAACACCATAAGAAAACCATACAAAAACACTTCAAGAAAACCCTCCAAGAACACCAACTTACTTCCAAACTTTCATCCACTTCTATCACCCTTTTGATTCTAGCTTCTTACTTCTCTTTTACAGCAACTTCATCCAAGGAACTTGAGGTAGTAACTATGTTCATAACCTTATTCGATTCATATATATATAGCTATCATATTTTGTGGTATACAAGTTTAACAACAAGAACATAGTTTGAATGTTTTCAAACTTGTTTGCAAACTAAATAGATCCTTCTAACTTAACTTTTAAAATACTTCAAGACCTGTAATATAACTTATGTATATGCTAATTTAACAAGGTAAAACTTGGTTTTTCAAAGTATAAGTATTTTTAGAAAAATGGTCATTAAATGATTTTGTTGTAACAAAAATGTTTAACTTCATATGTTTCACTAATGTTTCACTTATGCCGTATGATTTTGAATACAAACCAAGGTATTTACAGTTCATAGTCTTAAAGAAGAACTCGATCCAAGAAGATGGCAATTTGAATCAACAAAAACGGATTTGTAACGAAGAAACTATGACCGAAACAAAATTGGTTATCCTAGATCATTTCAACTACGGGATCAATTGGAAAAAAATGATATAAATCACATATTTCTAAGATAACATGATATTTTATATATATGTACTTATAATTCAATTTTATATGGTTCAGGATCACCCGTAAACAACACGAGAAGATTAATCATAAGATCCCATGTTTGTACGCAACACGTCATTTGACAACACCGGTACTTTATGTACGCAACACGTCATTTGACAACACCGGTACCATGGGTCAAGATTAATCTCGACCAACACATATACGATGGGGTTTTATTGATTTCGTTGGGGGTTTTATTTATTTCATTGCGGGTATATTAAACATCTAAAAATGAACCATTAAAAATTGAATTACTAACATCGGACTGCTAACTACGGACTAAGGAATTATTCAAAGTATTAAAAGTATAACAAGTATATATTTATAACGTTTGTTTAAAAATGAAAACATATTGATATATTATATATGGATAGGTTCGTGATATCAACCGGAAGACCGAGTCAAAATATATATATCATCAAGACAAGAGTGAGTATATAGTCCCACTTTTAAACTCTAAATATTTCGGGATGAGAATACATGTATTTTATGTTTTACGATATGGACACAAGTAACTGAAAAATATGTTCTACGTTGAGTTGTACCACTGGCATACTTCCCTGTAGCTTGGTAACTAATATTTACAGCGGTATTGTAAACGCGAATCCTGTTGATAGATCTATCGGGCCTGACAACCCCAACCGGACTGGACGACCAGTATTCAACGGTTGCACAGTACTTCGTTTTGTGACTACACTTGGTACGGTGTAGTAAGATTTCATATTAAAGGGAATATGCGACGTGATTAAATGTTAAGTATGGTTACCAAGTGCTCAACCACTTAGAATTTTTTTATTGAAATGTTTATATACGAAATCTTGTGGTCTATATATATATTGCTGCGCACTAAACCTATATCTCACCAACTTTATGTTGACGTTTTTAAACATGTTTATTCTCAGGTGATAATTAAAGCTTCCGCTGCATTATGTTGAATCTAAGCAGGATCATGCGTACTCATATTTGTGTCAAAAATAAAACTGCATATCCGAGGACGTGTGTTGTAAAATATGCTAGAAATCGTGTTGTTATTATCATTTGTAAAGTTTGTAAGTCGAAGATTATCGTTAAACGATAATCATCTTTTTATTGTCTAAAGCTTGTACAAAAATAATGGTTTGGTTTGTAATGTATAATATATGCAGTTTTCCTTTTTAAAAATGTCGCATATAGAGGTCAATACCTCGCAATGAAATCATACGTTATCTAACACGTTCTTATGGTTAAGGACGGGTTATGACATGTGGTATCAGAGCGTTGGTCTTAGCGAACCAGGTCTGCATTAGTGTGTCTAACCGAGAAGCCGTTAGGATACATTAGTAAGTCTGGACTTTGACCGGGTCTGATTTAAAAAAAAAACCATTGCTTATCACTGTTGGTTAAAATTTATATGTAAATATTATATAAGTACTAATGGGTTAGTTGTTGTGTGATAGATGTCGAGCTCAAAAATTGTTATCACAATCAACGACTCCGAATCAGAATCTTCAGATGGCGTTCCAGTCATTAACTTGTCCGATGACGAAAATGATATCTTTGGGGAAGACTCACAAATCCCGGATGAACCGACTATAGAGAACTCGGAAAGTGAACCCGAGGAGGAAAGTGAACCCGAGGAGGAAAGTGAACCCGAGGAGGAAAGTGAACCCGAGGAAGAAATACAGGAAATTACAAAAGAAGAGTTCGAACTAGGAAAGAAACGAAAGGCTAATGAATTAGAAAATTCAAATCCCGAGTTTAATGAGAATGATGTGGCACCAATTCCACTCAACACTACCACCCCTATCCCCGCTATTCCTATTTGTTCTGTCCCGGCATCCAGTTCTTCAGTCCCACAGCCAAAATATAGGCAGACGGTTAGGATAAGCGTTAAGCAAATCTTTGTGTCTAAACGTCCTAGAAAATAGATCAAACGATGCGCTGCTGTGTCAAACCATGGAACCGAATAATGTTTTGTATAATATTAATAGTGTGGTTTGCTTAATGTTCAATGTAAGATAAGCATATGTAAAATATTGAAGTATGAAATGCAATAATTTTCCATGGTTAAGTATTATTTAGATTGTAGTAATTGATTCTGTACTAAGCTGTTAAGTATGAACATTAATGGGTAGGTACTACCCTAGATATAATTATAAAACGCTAATAAGAAGAAAAGGCTTTTATAATAATACCTAGTTCATATTATTAATAAGCTATAATGTACTATAAATACACACTACATCTATAATAATCCATGTGAATAATTATTTTCTTTCATTAGGAAATGGCGCGATTGAATCGAATGACGGAACAAGAACTCGAGGAACTCATCAACCAGCGAGTGAACGACAGAATGTTATGGGTTGAGGCTGCAAGAGCTGCTGCAGTTAATCCAAATCCTCGTGTAGGATGCTCCTACAAGACGTTTCAAGCTTGCAAGCCATCATCATTCAGTGGAACGGAAGGACCTATCGGTTTAACCCGATGGATAGAAAAGATGGAGACGGTGTTCAAAATCAGCGGTTGTGATGAAAAAGACATGACCAAGTTTGCATCGTGCACTTTACAAGATAGTGCACTCACATGGTGGAAGAATTATGTGAAGGCGGTAGGAGGAGATGTAGCTTATGATACTCCATGGGAAGAATTCAAAGCAATGATAATCACCGAGTATTGTCCAAGGAATGAGGTTATTAAGTTAGAAGATGAGTTACGAAGTTTGAAGGTGGTTGGTACTGAAATCACCAACTACAATCAGCGATTCATGGAATTGGTTTTACTATGTCCTGAATTGGTTCCAACCGAAGAACGGAAGATTGAAATGTACAAAGCTGGTTTGCCCAAAAAGGTCAAGGCAAATGTTACAGCATCGAAACCTAAGACAATTCATGAAGCTATAACCATGGCAAACGAGCTAATGGATCAGGTCATCATGGATAAGAAAGTATCCAATACTGATGTGAAGGTATCAGGTAACAAAAGAAAGTGGAATGGAAATTATGATCGAGGTAACCAACAACAATCTTTTAAGAAACAAGAAAACACGCAAGGTGCGGGTAGTGGTTTAAGCTTTGGTTATAAAGGACAAAATCCTTTATGCAACCGTTGCCACAAACATCACTTTGGTTACTGTAGTGTGTTATGCACCAAGTGTAATCGACAAGGTCATCTTGCGGAAGATTGTAAGGCTCTCGTTACAAATGGCAACAAGACTCCTGCCACCAACGCAAATAGAATTGCTTTGGCTACCATTACTTGTTTTGGTTGTGGAAAACAAGGTCACTATAAGAGTCAGTGCCCGAATCAGAATGGCGGACCTGCACGTGGAAGAGCGTTTGTTATTAATGCTAGAGAGGCACGAGAAGACCCGGAGCTTGTTACGGGTACGTTTACCATTAATAACTTATCAGCATCTATTTTATTTGATACTGGCGCCGATAGAAGTCACGTGTGTATAAATTTTTACACTAAATTGAATTGTTCATCATTACCTCTAGATGCTAAGTACATGATTGAGTTAGCTAATGGTAAACTAATTAAAGCCGATAAAATTTGTCGTGATTGTAAGATAAATTTAGCCGGAGAAACATTTAAGATTGATTTGATACCCGTAGAATTAGGAAGTTTTGATGTAATAGTCGGCATGGACTGGATGTCCAAAGTAGGAGCGGAAGTTGTTTGTGCCAAGAAGGCAATTCGTATTCCTGGTAAGGATAAAATGCCGGTGATGATTTATGGAGAGAAGGGTGATTCAAAGCTAAAACTCATTAGCTGTTTGAAAGCCAAAAAGTGTTTAGAAAAGGGATGTTACGCTATTTTAGCACATGTTAATAAAGTCGAAAAGGAAGAGAAGTGCATCAATGACGTGCCTGTGGCAAGAGATTTTCCCGAAGTTTTTCCGGAAGAATTGCCGGGATTACCTCCATTTAGATCGGTAGAATTTCAAATAGATTTAGTACCAGGAGCTGCACCAGTGGCTCGTGCTCCATATAGACTTGCACCGTCCGAGTTAAAAGAACTTCAAAGTCAGTTAAAAGAATTACTGGACCGTGGATTCATACGACCGAGTACTTCACCGTGGGGAGCTCCAATTTTGTTTGTTAAGAAGAAAGATGGATCTTTTAGGATGTGTATAGACTATCGTGAATTAAATAAGTTAACTATCAAGAATCGGTATCCACTACCGAGAATTGATGACTTATTTGATCAATTGCAAGGATCATGTGTGTATTCGAAAATCGACTTAAGATCGGGCTATCATCAACTACGCGTCAAAGAAGAGGACATTCCGAAAACTGCTTTTCGGACACGTTATGGTCATTACGAATTTTTGGTTATGCCGTTTGGATTGACGAATGCGCCAGCTGTATTCATGGACCTCATGAATCGAGTTTGTAGTCCGTATTTAGATAAGTTTGTTATCGTTTTCATTGATGATATTCTTATCTATTCCAAGAGTGAGCAAGAGCATGAAGAGCATTTAAGGTTGATACTGGAGTTGTTGAGAAAAGAACAACTTTATGCTAAATTTTCTAAGTGTGCTTTCTGGTTGAAAGAAGTACAATTTCTTGGCCATGTTGTTAATAGCGAAGGAATTCAGGTTGATCCAGCAAAAACTGAAGCTATTGAAAAATGGGAGACTCCTAATACACCAACACAGATACGCCAATTTTTGGGTTTAGCCGGTTATTATAGAAGGTTTATTCAAGATTTTTCTCGAATAGCTAAGCCGTTGACAGCATTAACGCAAAAAGGGAAGAAATACGAATGGACCTCGGAGCAGGAGAACGCATTTCGATTATTGAAGAAGAAGTTAACTACGGCGCCTATTTTATCGTTACCTGAAGGGAACGATGATTTTGAAATATATTGTGACGCTTCGCGACAAGGTTTTGGTTGTGTTCTTATGCAACGAAAGAAAGTAATTGCATTTGCATCCCGACAATTGAAGATTCACGAGCGGAATTATACGACGCATGATCTAGAACTGGGAGCAGTCGTGTTTGCATTGAAGATGTGGAGACATTACTTGTATGGGGTTAAATTCACTGTGTTTACTGATCATAAAAGCCTTCAACATATTTTCGATCAAAAACAGCTGAACATGAGGCAACGTAGGTGGGTTGAGTTAATAAATGACTATGATTGTGAAATTCGTTATCATCCCGGGAAAGCGAACGTGGTGGCCGACGCTCTAAGCAGAAAGGAACGAGAACCAATTCGAGTACGAGCGATGAACATAAAAATTCGCATGAATCTCAACTCACAAATCAAAGAAGTTCAACGAGAAGCACTTACTAAAGAAAATATAGGAAATGAAATAATGAAGAAGTATGAGAAGCAACTCGTTATGCGGAAAGATGGAATTCGATATTTTGCAAATCTTATTTGGGTACCGAAGTTGGGTGGATTAAGGAAGTTGATATTGAACGAGGCACATAAGACAAGATATTCGATACATCCTGGAGTTGGAAAGATGTACCAAGATCTTAAGACGCATTATTGGTGGCCTAATTTAAAAACAGATGTTGCAACATATGTTGGGGAGTGTTTAACTTGTTCCAAGGTTAAAGCAGAACACTAAAAGCCGTCAGGATTACTTCAACAACCAGAAATCCCAGAATGGAAATGGGATGGTATTACCATGGATTTCATCATGAAGTTACCAAAGACTGCCTGGGGATACGACACCATTTGGGTGATTGTTGATCGTCTCACCAAGTCTGCACATTTCTTGCCTATAAAGGAAACGGATAGAATGGAGAAACTATTACGATTGTATATAAAGGAAGTTGTTTCAAGACATGGAATACCTATTTCCATTATATCCGATCGTGATAGTAGATTTACCTCAAAATTCTGGCAATCACTACAGGAGGCACTAGGAACTCGGTTGGATATGAGTACCGCATATCATCCACAAACCGATGGACAGAGTGAGAGAACGATTCAGACTCTCGAAGACATGCTCAGGGCATGTGTGATCGATTTTGGAAACGGATGGGATAAATATCTACCGTTAGCAGAATTCTCGTATAATAATAGTTATCATGCGAGCATTGGAGCTGCGCCATTCGAAGCATTGTACGGAAGGAAGTGTAGATCTCCTATCTGTTGGAATGAAGTAGGAGATCGGCATTTAACTGGTCCCGAGATCATACACGAAACGACCGAGAAGATAGTACAAATCAAGGAGAGATTGAAAACAGCCCGTAGTCGCCAAAAGAGCTACGCCGATGTTCGAAGGAAACCATTAGAGTTTCAGGTTGGGGACATGGTTATGCTAAAGGTGTCACCTTGGAAAGGTGTAATACGTTTCGGCAAAAGGGGTAAACTGAACCCAAGATACGTAGGCCCGTTTAAGATCATCGAACGCATTGGACCGGTAGCTTATCGACTCGAGTTACCACAACAACTCGCCGGAGTACATAATACCTTTCACGTCTCAAACCTTAAGAAGTGTCTTGCAAAGGAAGACCTCACCATTCCTCTTGAAGAAATTCATGTCGACGAGAAACTACAATTCGTCGAAAAACCAATCGAAATCATGGACCGTGAAGTTAAACAGCTCAAACAGAGTAATATACCGATTGTTAAGGTTCGTTGGAATGCTAGAAGAGGTCCCGAGTTTACTTGGGAACGAGAGGATCAGATGAAACGAAAGTATCCGCATTTGTTTCTCGATGACGCAAAATAGGTACAATTTTAAAATTTCGGGACGAAATTTATTTAACGGGGAGGTAATGTAACGACCCGCACTTTTTCGATCATACTATACTTATAAGATTAATATTTACATAAATTAAACCTTGCCAACATGATAAGCAATCCAAATTGTCGAGATTTATATTTCCGAAAAGAATTTTACACAACGTTTGACCGTCTAGTTTGACCAATGATATCACGAACTATACAATATATGATAATTATACGTTTGTGTATATAAATGTATATATACATATTTAACATGATTAATAAATGTTTTAATATCTCATTTTATATTAATAACAACAAGTTATATGTGTATTTTGAAACTACTAACTTAAGTTTTCAAAACGATAACTATACGTAACGTTATTTGACATAAATACTTAAGACATATAATGTTTATACATATATTGTATAAGTAATGTATTTAATCACTTTTAAGAACTTAAATACATAAAATCATATAAGTGTATTCACAAAAGATAGCTATATTTGAATCCTCATTCCATTTTTCACAAAATTTCTATACGTATACCTAGAGTATTTGTACTCGTATCATACCAAGCTTCTATACGTATTTACTATTGGTATATACACATCAAATCACCACCTAACCAGCCCTTATTCATGCCTTATGTATAAGGTAATTACTTTTGAATCATTGCAAGACTAATTACAAAAATACAAACTAGAATTTTGTCATGTTATCCTTAAAGATCACATTTTTAGGAGTATATATGTATCATCATTTTTGATTCATTTTTACTTCAATCTCTTAACTAAAAACACACACTCTTTCTTACTCTCTAAACTCCATAACAATCCAGCAAAGTTCCATAAAGATCTAGCTTCAAAAAAACCATACTAAAACACCATAAGAAAACCATACAAAAACACTTCAAGAAAACCCTCCAAGAACACCAACTTACTTCCAAACTTTCATCCACTTCTATCACCCTTTTGATTCTAGCTTCTTACTTCTCTTTTACAGCAACTTCATCCAAGGAACTTGAGGTAGTAACTATGTTCATAACCTTATTCGATTCATATATATATAGCTATCATATTTTGTGGTATACAAGTTTAACAACAAGAACATAGTTTGAATGTTTTCAAACTTGTTTGCAAACTAAATAGATCCTTCTAACTTAACTTTTAAAATACTTCAAGACCTGTAATATAACTTATGTATATGCTAATTTAACAAGGTAAAACTTGGTTTTTCAAAGTATAAGTATTTTTAGAAAAATGGTCATTAAATGATTTTGTTGTAACAAAAATGTTTAACTTCATATGTTTCACTAATGTTTCACTTATGCCGTATGATTTTGAATACAAACCAAGGTATTTACAGTTCATAGTCTTAAAGAAGAACTCGATCCAAGAAGATGGCAATTTGAATCAACAAAAACGGATTTGTAACGAAGAAACTATGACCGAAACAAAATTGGTTATCCTAGATCATTTCAACTACGGGATCAATTGGAAAAAAATGATATAAATCACATATTTCTAAGATAACATGATATTTTATATATATGTACTTATAATTCAATTTTATATGGTTCAGGATCACCCGTAAACAACACGAGAAGATTAATCATAAGATCCCATGTTTGTACGCAACACGTCATTTGACAACACCGGTACTTTATGTACGCAACACGTCATTTGACAACACCGGTACCATGGGTCAAGATTAATCTCGACCAACACATATACGATGGGGTTTTATTGATTTCGTTGGGGGTTTTATTTATTTCATTGCGGGTATATTAAACATCTAAAAATGAACCATTAAAAATTGAATTACTAACATCGGACTGCTAACTACGGACTAAGGAATTATTCAAAGTATTAAAAGTATAACAAGTATATATTTATAATGTTTGTTTAAAAATGAAAACATATTGATATATTATATATGGATAGGTTCGTGATATCAACCGGAAGACCGAGTCAAAATATATATATCATCAAGACAAGAGTGAGTATATAGTCCCACTTTTAAACTCTAAATATTTCGGGATGAGAATACATGTATTTTATGTTTTACGATATGGACACAAGTAACTGAAAAATATGTTCTACGTTGAGTTGTACCACTGGCATACTTCCCTGTAGCTTGGTAACTAATATTTACAGCGGTATTGTAAACGCGAATCCTGTTGATAGATCTATCGGGCCTGACAACCCCAACCGGACTGGACGACCAGTATTCAACGGTTGCACAGTACTTCGTTTTGTGACTACACTTGGTACGGTGTAGTAAGATTTCATATTAAAGGGAATATGCGACGTGATTAAATGTTAAGTATGGTTACCAAGTGCTCAACCACTTAGAATATTTTTATTGAAATGTTTATATACGAAATCTTGTGGTCTATATATATATATTGCTGCGCACTAAACCTATATCTCACCAACTTTATGTTGACGTTTTTAAACATGTTTATTCTCAGGTGATAATTAAAGCTTCCGCTGCATTATGTTGAATCTAAGCAGGATCATGCGTACTCATATTTGTGTCAAAAATAAAACTGCATATCCGAGGACGTGTGTTGTAAAATATGCTAGAAATCGTGTTGTTATTATCATTTGTAAAGTTTGTAAGTCGAAGATTATCGTTAAACGATAATCATCTTTTTATTGTCTAAAGCTTGTACAAAAATAATGGTTTGGTTTGTAATGTATAATATATGCAGTTTTCCTTTTTAAAAATGTCGCATATAGAGGTCAATACCTCGCAATGAAATCATACGTTATCTAACACGTTCTTATGGTTAAGGACGGGTTATGACATAAAGCTTCTATCCGCACCCGAATCAAATAAAACATAAACAGATGTATTGTTAATAAGAAACATACCCGTAACAAGCTTCAGGTCTTCCAGCGCTTCAACTGCATTAATGTTGAAGACTCTTCCTCTGCCTTGCCTATTATTATCCCCCTGATTTGGACACATATTTTTGTAATGGCCCTTTTTCCGCTTCTCAAACAGGTAATGTCGGCATAACTTTTTCCGGCATTATTTGTTCCCTTAGCCATTGATCCGTAGATTTCACACTTTGTCGCACCATGGCCCTTTCTATTACACTTAGTACACATTGCTGTACAGAGCCCAGTTGGATGGTATCCTTCACATCTCTGGCAGAATTTCTGCCTCTTGTTGTTATTGTTGGGATTGTTGTTGTTGCGGTTGTTATTGTTGTTGAAACGGTTGTTGTAGTTTTTGCTGGGGTTGTTGTTGTTGTTGCGTTTGTTGTTGCGAAAATTGGTGCAATTGTAGTTGTGATTGTTGGGTTGATTATTGAAATTGTGACCCTTGTCACTGGTTTCTTTCCATTTCCTCTTGACTTGTTTCGTATTGGCTTCTTCGACCGCCTGTTCTTTAATCCTTTCCTCAATTTGATTTATAAGTTTATGAGCCATTCGACTTGCCTTTTGTATGGAGGTGGGCTCGTGTGAACTTATATCCTCTTGGATCCTTTCCGGTAACCCTTTTACAAATGCGTCGATTTTCTCTTCTTCATCTTCGAACGCTCCCGGACACAATAGGCATAACTCTGTGAATCATCATTCGTACGTGGTAATATCAAACCCTTGTGTTCGTAACCCTCTAAGCTCTACCTTGAGCTTATTGACCTCTTTTCTAGGATGGTACTGCTCGTTCATTAAGTGTTTGAATGCTAACCACGGTAGTGCGTAAGCAGCATCTTGTCCCACCTATTCTAGATAAGTGTTCCACCATGTTAACACAGTACCCGTGAAGGTATGCGTAGCGTACTTTACTTTGTCTTCTTCAGTGCACTTACTTATGGCAAACACCGATTCAACTTTCTCAGTCCACCGTTTTAATCCGATTGGACCCTCGGTTCCATCGAATTCCAAAGGTTTACAAGCAGTGAATTCTTTGTAGGAGCATCCTACATGAGTTCTCGTGGCGTTAGTTCCATTGCTGGATTCAGAGTTATTGTTATTTTGCATCGCAGCCAGTACTGCGGCAATGTTTGCTGCAAGGAAAGCACGGAATTCTTCCTCGCTCATATTCAGGGTGTGTCGAGTAGTTGGTGCCATTTCCTTCAAAAATAACCAAAAGAATTTAGTTAATCATATAGAATATCAAGAGTAGTCAATAGTATTTCGTAGCATAATGTGAACTTATTTATTAAAGATTTTTCTTCATATTAGCGTTTTATAGTTTTTTTTTTCCATTCGGGTAGTATCTACCCGTTAAGTTCATACTTAGTAGCTACTATACAATTCAACCACTACAATTCTATATGAAAAACTTGATTATAATAATATTTCGAGTTCAAACTATTACACAATATTTTACAAACTTACAATACCGCTATATAGCATAAAATATAGCACACAATAACATTAATACAAAGCAGTTTCGATGAAAATCCTAGTTAATGCGCAAGTCGTTCAATAAAGGCAATAATGACACGTAGTTCATAAGTCCAGAAACAAATCATGCATTATGGTTTTACTAAGACTACTTCCCATCCTTGGTTTTATGGAACATAACCGTTGTGGCCGTTGATAAGACAGCATGTTGTAACATCGTCAAAGGGACGAGGGTTTCGTAATGCCCAACAGCCCCGTAACAATCTAAAAACCTTGTTTCTCACCCCAACTACTGAATCCGTTACTTGTGGGAATGTTTTGTTTAATAGTTGTAATCCGA
The DNA here is from genome assembly GCF_046630445.1 of Rutidosis leptorrhynchoides. Taxonomy (NCBI): domain Eukaryota; kingdom Viridiplantae; phylum Streptophyta; class Magnoliopsida; order Asterales; family Asteraceae; genus Rutidosis; species Rutidosis leptorrhynchoides. The sequence continues at coordinate 16,745,353 of NC_092342.1, read as the reverse complement.
TGTTCTTTTTCTCACTTTTGTGAGAAGCGAACATCACTAACCCATAAGCATAACATGCTTCTTTATGTTGCATGTTAGAAGCTCTTTCTAAATCACGAAATCCTATGTTGGGATAAGTTGAGTCAAAATAGGTTCTTAATCTGTAGCGTAAAATTGCACTTGGGTTCCCCGCATTTAATGCTTTAAAGAAAACACGACGTAGCTTACGGTCTCCCCAATGTGATATACCCCAACTTTCAAAGGAAAGCCTTTTATAAACTAAGGCATTCTTGGAACTTTCATCAAATGTTCTACAAACTAATTTCGCCGTAAATAATTGTGCCGACGAATTCTGATCAACTTTAGACAAGATTTCATCAATCATGTCACCGGGTAGGTCTTCTAAAATTTTTGGTTGTCTATCCTTAACGTCCATTGTGTTTTTATACTGTAAAACAGACGAGGATTAGATTTGTAAAAGATAATTATCAAATAATACAATCAAAATTTTTTTTTTACATACAACATAAAAGTACAAGCACACTTATATTACTTATATTACACCACATGATTACAACCCTTTATTCCGACTCGCTTGTTTCTTCTTCTTCGGACTTAGTTCGTCTCGCTAATTTTCTAGGGATATATGGTGCTCCCCTAATATGAGCTATCTTTTTCCACAATGGTTTAGAAAAACCTGGTGGTTTAGAGGTTCCCGGGTTATTGTTACAATTTAGGAAATACGGATGTTGCCGATACATATAAAGTTCATCGGGGTTGGAATCTGGTTTCTCTATTTTTATACCTTTTCCCTTATTATTTTCTTTTGCCTCTTTAAATTGGGTCGGGGTAATTTCTATAACATCATCGGAATTCTCATCGGGATCCGATTCATCGGAGAATTGGTAATCTTCCCAATATTTTGCTTCCTTAGCGGAAACACCATTGACCATTATTAACTTTGGTCCATTGGTTGAGGATTTTCTTTTATTTGACCGTTTTTCTGTGGTTCCTAATATTTCCCCTCCAGAACCTCTTCTTCTTCCGGTTCCTCTTCTTCTGGTTCCTCTTCTTCTGGTTCTTCTTCTTCCGGTTCTTCGGGAATTTGTGAATCTTCCCAATATATATTCGACTCTTCATTATTATTAGGTGAGTCAATGGGATTTGTGCTAGAGGTAGACATCTATCACACAATATCAACACGTTAAGAGATTAATATATCACATAATATTTACATGTTAATAATATATAGTTTCCAACAAAAATGTTAAGCAATCATTTTTAAAGAAAACACGGTCGAAGTCCAGACTCACTAATGCATCCTAACAAACTCGATAAGACACACTAATGCAAATTTTCTGGTTCTCTAAGACCAACGTTCGGATACCAACTGAAATGTCCCGTTCATATTGATTATAAACGTTCCAAATCTATATCAATCATAAACCTATATATTATTAAATCATAATAAAAGACCACAAGATTTCTCATTTTTCATAAATATCATTACACTCGCAAGTGCATAAAAATCATTCATATGTTGAACACCTGGTAACCGACGTTAACTTAATGTATAGAATATCCCCAAAATAGAACCTCTCATCTGTATAATAATCTCGAAGTACTAAACCATCCATAACCTGAATGGGGGTTGTTAAGCCCAATAGATATATCTTTAGGATTCGCCTCAATTATGGTCCATTTCCCTAATTCTTAGGCTACCAGACTTGAAGGGCGATATTCGGTTTAATAATCCAACTATAGAATGTAGTTTTGCATACTTGTGTCTATTTTGTAAAACATTTATAAAACTGCATGTATTCTCATCCCAAAAATATTATATTTTAAAAATGGGACTATAACTCACTTTCACAGATTTTTACTTCGTCGGGAAGTAAGACTTGGCCACTGGTCGATTCACGAACCTATAACAAATATGTACGTATATATCAAAGTATGATCGAAATATATTCACAACACTTTTTATTACGTTTTAATGATTTAAGTGTATTAAGTCAGCTGTCTTAGTTAGTAACCTACAACTAGTTGTCCATAGTTTGATGTACAGAAATAAATTGATATATATTATCTTGAATCAATCCACGACCCAGTGTATACACGTCTCAGGCTAGATCACAACTCAAAGTATATATATTTTTGGAATCAACCTCAACCCTGAATAGCTAACTCAAACATTACTGCATATAGAGTGTCTATGGTTGTTCCAAATAATATATATACATGGGTCGATATGATATGTCAAAACATTTGCATACGTGTCTATGGTATCCCAAGATTACATAATATATTAGAATACATGTATAATACAATATAAGTTATCTAGGATATGATTGATATAGATTTGTTACCAATTTTCACGTAGCTACAACAAGCAAAATTATCCAATCTTGTTTTACCCATAACTTCTTCGTTTTAAATCCGTTTTGAGTGAATCAAATTTCTATAGTTTCATATTGAACTTAAGTTTATGAATCTAAACAGAAAAAGTATAAGTTTATAGTCGGAAATACAGGTTACATGTCATTTACTAAAGAGGTAGTCATTTCCGTCGAAAGAACGACATCTTGATGACTATTTTGAAAAAAAACATACTTTCACTTTGAGTTTAACCATGATTTTTGGATATAGTTTCATGTTCATAAGAAAAAATCATTTTCCCAGAAGAACAACTTTTAAATCAAAGTTTATCATAGTTTTTAATTAACTAACCCAAAACAGCCCGCAGTGTTACTACGACGGCGTATGTCCGGTTTTACGGTGTTCATCGTGTTTTCAGGTTTTAAATCATTAAGTTAGCATATCATATAGATATAGAACATGTGTTTATTTGATTTTAAAAGTCAAGTTAGAGGGATTAACTTCTGTTTGCGAACAAGTTTAGAATTAACTAAACTATGTTCTAGTAATTACAAGTTTAAACCTTCGAATAAGATAGCTTTATATATATGAATCGAATGATGTTATGAACATCATTACTATCTCAAGTTTTGTGGATAAACCTACTGGAAAAGAGAAAAATGAATCTAGCTTCAAAGGATCCTTGGATGGCTTGAAAGTTCTTGAAGCAGAATCATGACACGAAAACAAGTTCAAGTAAGGTTTCCATTCGAAATAAGATTGTTATAGTTATAGAAATTGAGTCAAAGTTTGAATATGAGAATTACCTTAAATTAGAAAGATATCTTACTGTAAATAAGAAAGATTTTTTGAGATTGGATGATCACTTGAAATGGATTTGCAAGATTGGAAGTAAGCTAGCAAGATTTCTTGAAGTGCTCTTGAATGGTTGTTTTTATGATGATTAAAGCTTGTAGTTGAAGCTAAAAGATGGTGAAAATGCTTGGAGATGATCAAGTATGATGTTAGGAGTATTTTGAGAGATAATTTGGAGTGTAAGTATGAGAAAATGGAATGGAAAAATGGGGTGAAATCATAAAAATGAAATTACTTGTTATAAAGAAAAAAAAATCCTTAAGTTTGTTTTTATCTCATTAGTCATACAAGTTGTTAAATAATGGTTCCACATGTTTTTGACTCTAATATGGCTGCTAAGAATGAATGATTAAAGGTGTATATACCAATATTAAATACAACTAGAAGATGTGTATTGTACGAGTACAAATACGGGTGTACACAAGTAGAATTGTTGATGGAAACGAATGAGAATGTAATTTTGAGCATTTTTTCAAAGTAGAAATACTTTGATATATGTCTTGAAGTCTTTCAAAAGTGTATTAATACATCTTAATACACTACATGTATATACATTTTAACCGAGTCGTTAAGTCACCGTTAGTCATTACATGTAAGTGTTGTTTTAAGACCTTTAAGTTAACGATCTTGATAAATATAATTAATCCATTGTTATTATACTTAAATGAGATGTTAAATTATTAAATTATCATGATATTATAATGTATGAATATATCTTAATATGATATATATACATTAAAATGTCGTTACAACGATAATCGTTACATATATGCCTCGTTTCAAAATTCTTAAGTTAGTAGTCTTGTTTTACACATGTAGTTCATTGTTAACACACTTAATGATATACTTAATTATCATTTTATCATGTTAAACATAGTGTATCAATATCTTAATATGATTCATATGTATTTAGTAAGACGTTGTTATAATGATAATCGTTATATATATCGTTTCGTGTTTCTTAATTCAATAAACTCAATTTTATGTATATCACTCATTGTTAATATACTTAGTGAGATACTTACTTATCATAATCTCATGTTAACCATATATATATATCCATATATATATAATCATGTAGTTTTTACAAATTTTTAACATTCGTGAATCGCCGGTCAAATTGGGTGGTCAATTGTCTATATGAAGCACATTTCAAATAATCAAGTCATAACAAGTTTGATTGCTTAACATGTTGGAAACATTTAATCATACAAATATAGTTTTCATTTAATATATAACATGGAAAAGTTCATGTCACTACAGTACCTACCCGTTAATTAAATTTCGTCCCGAAATTTTAAGCAGTTGGAGGTGTTGACGCATCTTCTGGAAATAGGTGCGGGTATTTCTTCTTCATCTAATCTTCACACTCCCAGGTAAACTCGGGTCCTCTACAGGCAATCCATCGAACCTTAACAATTGGTATCTTGTTTTGCTTAAGTCTTTTAATATCACGATCCATTATTTCGACGGGTTCTTCAATAAATTGAAGTTTTTCGTTGATTTGGATTTCGTCTAACGGAATAGTGAGATCTTCTTTAGCAAAACACTTCTTCAGGTTCGAGACATGAAAAGTGTTATGTACAGCCGCAAGTTGTTGAGGTAACCTGAAATGTCCCGTTCTTATTGATTAAAAACGTTCCATATTAATTGATTTCGTTGCGAGGTTTTGACCTCTATATGAGACGTTTTTCAAAGACTGCATTCATTTTTAAAACAAACCATAACCTTTATTTCATAAATAAAGGTTTAAAAAGCTTTACGTAGATTATCAAATAATGATAATCTAAAATATCCTGTTTACACACGACCATTACATAATGGTTTACAATACAAATATGTTACATCGAAATCAGTTTCTTGAATGCAGTTTTTACACAATATCATACAAACATGGACTCCAAATCTCGTCCTTATTTTAGTATGCAACAGCGGAAGCTCTTTGTATTCACCTGAGAATAAACATGCTTTAAACGTCAACAAAAATGTTGGTGAGTTATAGGTTTAACCTATATATATCAAATCGTAACAATAGACCACAAGATTTCATATTTCAATACACATCCCATACATAGAGATAAAAATCATTCATATGGTGAACACCTGGTAACCGACATTAACAAGATGCATATATAAGAATATCCCCATCATTCCAGGACACCCTTCGGATATGATATAAATTTCAAAGTACTAAAGCATCCGGTACTTTGGATGGGGTTTGTTAGGCCCAATAGATCTATCTTTAGGATTCGCGTCAATTAGGGTGTATGTTCCCTAATTCTTAGATTACCAGACTTAATAAAAAGGGGCATATTTGATTTCGATAATTCAACCATAGAATGTAGTTTCACGTACTTGTGTCTATTTTGTAAATCATTTATAAAACCTGCATGTATTCTCATCCCAAAAATATTAGATTTTAAAAGTGGGACTATAACTCACTTTCATAGATTTTTACTTCGTCAGGAAGTAAGACTTGGTCACTGGTTGATTCACGAACCTATAACAATATATACATATATATCAAAGTATGTTCAAAATTTATTTACAACACTTTTAATATATTTTGATGTTTTAAGTTTATTAAGTCAGCTGTCCTCGTTAGTAACCTACAACTAGTTGTCCACAGTTAGATGTACAGAAATAAATCGATAAATATTATCTTGAATCAATCCACGACCCAGTGTATACGTATCTCAGTATTGATCACAACTCAAACTATATATATTTTGGAATCAACCTCAACCCTGTATAGCTAACTCCAACATTCACATATAGAGTGTCTATGGTTGTTCCGAAATATATATAGATGGGTCGACATGATAGGTCGAAACATTGTATACGTGTCTATGGTATCTCAAGATTACATAATATAAAATATAAGTTGATTAGGTTATGGTTGGAATAGATTTATTACTAACTTTCACGTAGGTAAAATGAGTAGTTTTTATCGATCTTGTTTTACTCGCCATTTCTTCGTTTCTAATCCGTTTTGAGTGATTCCAGTGGCCACGGTTTTGTATTGAACTTAACTTTATGAATCTAAATAGAAAAAGTATAAGTTTATAGTCAGAAATACAAGTTATAAGTCGTTTTTGAAAGAGGTAGTCATTTCCGTCGAAAGAACGACATCTTGATGACCATTTTGAAAAACATACTTTCACTTTGAGTTTAACCATGATTTTTGGATATAGTTTCATGTTCATAAGAAAAATCATTTTTACAGAAGTATAGCTTTTAAATCAAAGTTCTTCTTAGTTTTTAATTATCCCAACCAAAACAGCCCCCGGTTTTACTACGACGGCGTATATCCAGATTTATGGTGTTTATCGTATTTTCGGGTTTTAAATCATTAAGTTAGCATATCATATAGATATAGAACATGTGTTTAGTTGATTTTAAAAGTCTATTTAGAAGGATTAACTTTATTTGCGAACAAGTTTAGAATTAACTAAACTATGTTCTAGTGATTACAAGTTTATAACGTTGAATAAGACAGCTTTTTATGTATGAATCGAATGATGTTATGAACATTATTACTACCTCAAGTTTCTTGGATAAACCTACTGGAAATGAGAAAAATGGATCTAGCTTCAAAGGATCCTTGGATGGCTTGAAAGTTCTTGAAGCAGAATCATGACACGAAAATAATTTCAAGTAAGATTTCCACTCGAAATAAGATTGTTATAGTTATAGAAATTGAATTAAAGTTTGAATATGATTATTACCTTGTATTAAAAAGATAACCGACTGTAAGTAACAAAGGTTTCTTGATCTTGGATGATTATTGGAATGGATTTAGAAAACTTGGAAGTAGACTTGCAATCTTGGAAGTATTCTTGATTTTATGAAACTAGAACTTTTGGAATTTATGAAGAACACTTTCTACCATAAAATGCTTCAAACGGCGCCATCTCAATGCTTGAATGGTAGCTGTTGTTGTAGGAAAATTCTGCTAACGGTAGATGTCGATCCCAACTGTTTCCAAAATCAATAACACATGCTCGTAGCATGTCTTCAAGCGTTTGTATCGTCCTTTCGCTCTGCCCATCAGTTTGTGGATGATAGGCAGTACTCATGTCTAGACAAGTTCCTAATGCTTGCTGTAATGTCTGCCAGAATCTTGAAATAAATATGCAATCCCTATCAGAGATAATAGAGATTGGTATTCCATGTCTAAAGATGACTTCCTTCAAATACAGTCGTGCTAACTTCTCCATCTTGTCATCTTCTCTTATTGGCAGGAAGTGTGCTGATTTGGTGAGACGATCAACTATTACCCAAATAGTATCAAAACCACTTGCAGTCCTTGGCAATTTAGTGATGAAATCCATGGTAATGTTTTCCCATTTCCATTCCGGGATTTCGGGTTGTTGAAGTAGACCTGATGGTTTCTGATGCTCAGCTTTGACCTTAGAACACGTCAAACATTCTCCTACGTATTTAGCAACATCGGCTTTCATACCCGGCCACCAAAAATGTTTCTTGAGATCCTTGTACATCTTCCCCGTTCCAGGATGTATTGAGTATCTGGTTTTATGAGCTTCTCTAAGTACCATTTCTCTCAAATCTCCAAATTTTGGTACCCAAATCCTTTCAGCCCTATACCGGGTTCCGTCTTCCCGAATATTAAGATGCTTCTCCGATCCTTTGAGTATTTCATCCTTTAAATTTCCCTCTTTTAAAACTCCTTGTTGCGCCTCCTTTATTTGAGTAGTAAGGTTATTGTGAATCATTATATTCATAGATTTTACTCGAATGGGTTCTCTGTCCTTCCTGCTCAAGGCATCGGCTACCACATTTGCCTTCCCCGGGTGGTAACGAATCTCAAAGTCGTAATCATTCAACAATTCAATCAACCTACGATGCCTCATATTCAGTTGTTTCTGATTAAATATGTGCTGAAGACTTTTGTGGTCGGTATATATAATACTTTTGACCCCATATAAGTAGTGCCTCCAAGTTTTTAATGCAAAAACAACCGCGCCTAATTCCAAATCATGCGTCGTATAATTTTGTTCGTGAATCTTCAATTGTCTAGACGCATAAACGATCACCTTCGTTCGTTGCATTAATACACAACTGAGACCTTGCTTTGATGCGTCACAATAAATCACAAAATCATCATTCCCTTCAGGCAATGACAATATAGGTGCCGTAGTTAGCTTTTTCTTCAATAATTGAAATGCCTTCTCTTGTTCATCCTTCCATTCAAATTTCTTCCCTTTATGCGTTAATGCAGTCAAGGGTTTTGCTATTTTGGAGAAATCTTGGATGAATCTTCTGTAGTAACCAGCCAATCCTAAAAATTGACGTATATGCTTCGGAGTTTTTTTTGGGTTTCCCACTTTTCAACGGTTTCGATCTTTGCCGGGTCCACCTGGATACCTCCTTTGTTCACTATGTGACCGAGGAATTGAACTTCTTCCAACCAAAATGCACACTTTGAAAACTTAGCGTACAGTTTTTCTTTCCTCAATACTTCTAGCACTTTTCTCAAATGTTCTTCGTGCTCTTGATCATTCTTTGAGTAAATAAGTATGTCATCGATGAAAACAATGACAAACTTGTTAAGATATGGCCCACACACTCGGTTCATAAGGTCCATGAACACAGCTGGTGCGTTAGTCAATCCAAACGGCATAACCATAAACTCGTAATGACCATAACGCGTCCTAAAAGCAGTTTTTGGAATATCATCCTCCTTTACTTGCATTTGATGATATCCAGAACGTAAATCGATCTTCGAATAAATCGACGAGCCTTGTAGTTGATCAAATAAGTCGTCAATTCTCGGCAGTGGATAACGGTTTTTAATGGTAAGTTTGTTCAACTCTCTGTAGTCAATACACAACCTAAATGTACCATCCTTCTTCTTGACAAACAAAACAGGAGCTCCCCATGGTGATGTGCTTGGTCAAATGAAACCACGTTCTAATAGTTCTTGCAATTGGCTTTGCAGTTCTTTCATCTCGCTGGGTGCGAGTCTATAAGGAGTACGAGCTATTGGTGCAGCTCCTGGTACAAGATCTATTTGAAATTCAACAGATCGATGTGGAGGTAGTCCCGGTAATTCTTTCAGAAATACATCGAGAAATTCTTTTGCGATGGGCACATCATTGATGCTCTTTTCTTTAGTTTGTACTTTCTCGACGTGTGCTAGAACAGCATAGCAACCTTTTCTTATTAGTTTTTGTGCCTTCAAATTACTAATAAGATGTAGCTTCATGTTGCCCTTTTCTCCGTACACCATTAAGGGTTCTCCTTCTTCTCGTACAATGCGAATTGCATTTTTATAACATACGATCTCTGCTTTCACCTTCTTCAGCCAGTCCATGCCAACTATTACATCAAAACTCCCTAACTCTACTGGTATCAAATTAATCTTAAATATTTCGCTACCCAGTTTAATTTCTTGATTCCGGCATATATTATCTGCTGAAATTAATTTACCGTTTGCTAATTCGAGTAAAAATTTACTATCCAACGGCGTCAATGGATAACTTAATTTAGCACAAAAATCTCTACTCATATAGCTTCTATCCGCACCCGAATCAAATAAAAAGTAAGCAGATTTATTGTCAATAAGAAACGTACCCGTAACAAGCTCCGGGTCTTACTGTGCCTCTGCCGCATTAATATTGAAAACTCTTCCGCGGCCTTGTCCATTCTTGTTCTCCTGGTTCGGGCAATTTCTAATAATGTGGCCCGGTTTTCCACATTTATAACAAACTACATTGGCATAACTTGCTCCGACACTACTTGCTCCGCCATTACTCGTTTCGACACCATTTGTTCCTTTCGTTCTGTTAACCCCTAGTCTGTAGACCTCACACTTCGCCGCGCTATGACCATTTCTTTTACACTTGTTGCAAAATTTGGTGAAGAACCCCGAGTGATACTTTTCACACCTTTGGCATAGCTGCTTCTGATTGTTGTTGTTGTTGCGATTGTTATTGTTGTTGGGATAATTGTTGTAGTTGCTGTTGTTGTTGTTGTTGTTGTTGTTGTTGTTGGGCCGTTTGTTGTAGTTGCGATTGATGTTGCGATTGTTGGGATAATTGTTGCGATTATTATTGTAATTGCTGTTGTTGTTGTATTGGTGATTCTTATCACCGTTTTCCTCCCACTTTCTTTTGACTTGCTTCACATTGGCCTCTTCAGCCGTCTGTTCTTTAATTCTTTCCTCAATCTGGTTCACTAGTTTGTGAGCCATTCTACATGCCTGTTGTATAGAGGCGGGCTTGTGTGAACTTATATCTTCTTGGATTCTTTCCGGTAATCCTTTCACAAACGCGTCGATCTTCTCTTCCTCATCTTCGAACGCTCCCGGACACAATAGGCACAATTCTGTGAATCGTCTTTCGTACGTGGTAATATCAAATCGTTTGGTTCGTAACCCTGTAAGTTCTATCTTGAGCTTATTGACCTCGGTTCTGGGACGGTACTTCTCGTTCATCAAGTGCTTGAATGCTGACCACGGTAGTGCGTACGCATCATCTTGTCCCACTTGCTCTAGATAGGTATTCCACCATGTTAACGTAGAACCTGTGAAGGTATGCGTAGCGTACTTCACTTTGTCCTCTTCAGTACACTTACTTATGGCAAACAGCGATTAGACCTTCTCGGTCCACCGTTTCAATCCGATCGGTCCTTCGGTTCCATCAAATTCCAAAGGTTTGCAGGCAGTGAATTCTTTATAGGTGCATCCTACACGATTTCCTGTACTGCTAGATCCAAGGTTATTATTGGTATGTAGCGCAACCTGTACTGTGGCTATGTTTGAAGCTAGAAAAGTACGGAATTCCTCTTCATTCATATTCACGGTGTGTCGAGTAGTCGGTGCCATTTCCTTCAAAATAGTCAAATGGAACAAGTTAATCATACAGAATATTAAGAGTAGTTAATAGTATTTCGTAGCATAATATGAACTCATTAATAAAAGCTTTTTCTTCATATTAGCGTTTTATAAGTTTAAATTCGGGTATTACCTACCCGTTAAGTTTATACTTAGTAGCTAATATAAAATTCAACTACTACAATTCTATATGAAAAACTGATTATAATAATATTTCGCGTTCAAACTTTTATACAATATTTTACAAACTTACAACACAGCTTATTTTACATCAAGCATGAAATATAGCACACAATAACTTTGATACAAGATAGTTGTGAAGATAATTCTAGCTAGTACACAAGTCGTTCAGCAAAGGCAATAAAGACACGTAATTCATACGTCCAGAAACAAGTCATGCATTCTGGTTTTACTAGGACTACTTCCCATCCTTGGTCTTGTGGAACATAACCGTTATGGCCGTTGATAAGACAGCGTGTTGTAACGTCGTCAAAGGGACGAGGGTTACGTAATGACCAACAGTCTCGTAATAACCTAAAAACCTCATTTCTTACCCCAATTACCGACTCCGTCACTTGTGGGAACGTTTTGTTTAATAGTTGTAGCCCGATGTTCTTTTTCTCACTTTGGTGAGAAGCGAACATTACTAACCCGTAAGCATAGCATGCTTCTTTATGTTTCATGTTAGCCGCTTTTTCTAAATCATGAAGTCCTATATTCGGATACATTGAGTCAAAATAATTTCCTAACCCGTTGCGTAAAATAGCATTTGGGTTCCCCGCAATATATGCGTCAAAGTAAACACATCGTAACTTATGGGTTTCCCAATGTGATATCCCCCATCTTTCAAACGAAAGTCTCTTATAAACCAAGACATTCTTGGAACGTTCTTCGAATGTCTTACAAACTGATTTCGCCGTAAATAGTTGTGCAGAAGAATTCTGACCGACTCAAGACAAGATTTCATCAATCATGTCTCCGGGTAGGTCTCTTAAAATATTGGGTTGTCTATCCATTTTGTGTTTTTATACTGTAAAATAGACAAGAGTCAGATTCATAAAAAAAATACTTATTAATACAAGCAATTTTTACATATATCATAAAGCATAAGCACACTATATTATACCACACGAATACAACTATCTTATTATGACTCGCTCGTTTCTTCTTCTTCAGTTTTGGTTCGTTTAGCCAAGTTTCTAGGGATATATGATGTTCCCCTAATACGAGCTGTCGTTTTCCACAACGGTTTAGAAAAACCTGGTGGTTTAGAGGTTCCCGGGTCATTGTTACAACTTAAGGGCTTCGGGGGTTGACGATACTTATAAAGTTCATCGGGGTTGGAATTAGATTTCTCTATTTTTATGCCCTTTCCCTTATTATTTTCTTTTGCCTTTTTAAATTCAGTTGGGGTAATTTCTATAACATCATCGGAATTCTCGTCGGAATCCGATTCATCGGAGAATTCGTAATCCTCCCAATATTTTGCTTCCTTGGCGGAAACACCATTGACCATAATTAACCTTGGTCGGTTGGTTGAGGATTTTCTTTTACTTAACCGTTTTATTATTTCCCCCACCGGTTCTATTTCCTCCTCCAGTTCCTCCTCTTCCGGTTCTGATTCTTCTTCCGGTTCTTCTTCCGGTTCTTCTTCGGGAACTTGTGAATCAGTCCAATATATATTCGACTCTTCGTTATTATTAGGTGAGTCAATGGGATTTGTGCTAGAGGTAGACATCTATCACACAATATCAAACATGTTAAGAGATTAATATATCATATAATATATACATGTTAATAATATATAGTTTCCAACAAAAATGTTAAGCAATCATTTTTGAAGAAAAACACGGTCGAAGTCAAGACTCACTAATGCATCCTAACAAACTCGATAAGATACACTAATGCAAATTTCTGGTTCTCTAAGTCCAATGCTCGGATACCAACTGAAATGTCCCGTTCTTATTGATTAAAAACGTTCCATATTAATTGATTTCGTTGCGAGGTTTTGACCTCTATATGAGACGTTTTTCAAAGACTGCATTCATTTTTAAAACAAACCATAACCTTTATTTCATAAATAAAGGTTTAAAAAGCTTTACGTAGATTATCAAATAATGATAATCTAAAATATCCTGTTTACACACGACCATTACATAATGGTTACAATACAAATATGTTACATCGAAATCAGTTTCTTGAATGCAGTTTTTACACAATATAATACAAACATGGACTCCAAATCTTGTCCTTATTTTAGTATGCAACAGCGGAAGCTCTTAGTATTCATCTGAGAATAAACATGCTTTAAACGTCAACAAAAATGTTGGTGAGTTATAGGTTTAACCTATATATATCAAATCGTAACAATAGACCACAAGATTTCATATTTCAATACACATCCCATACATAGAGATAAAAATCATTCATATGGTGAACACCTGGTAACCGACATTAACAAGATGCATATATAAGAATATCCCCATCATTCCGGGACACCCTTCGGATATGATATAAATTTCGAAGTACATATATGTCTCGTTTCAAAATCATTAAGTTAGTAGTCTTGTTTTTACATATGTAGTTCATTGTTAATATACTTAATGATATGTTTACTTATCATAATATCATGTTAACTATATATATATATCCATATATATGTCATCATATAGTTTTTACAAGTTTTAACGTTCGTGAATCACCGGTCAACTTGGGTGGTCAATTGTCTATATGAAACCTATTTCAATTAATCAAGTCTTAACAAGTTTGATTGCTTAACATATTGGAAACACTTAATCATGTAAATAACAATTTCATTTAATATATATATAAACATGGAAAAGTTCGAGTCACTACATAACCCCAGTTGGTAAGCTACTGGTCCGACATAATCTATAATCTTGAATGGTCCAATGTACCTTGGATTTAGTTTCTCCCGTTTACCAAATCGCACAACACCTTTCCAAGGTGAAACCTTAAACATGACCATCTCTCCAATCTCAAATTCTATATCTTTTCTTTTACTGTCCGCATAGCTCTTTTGTCGACTCTGGGCGGTTTTCAATTGTTGTTGAATTTGGATGATTTTCTCGGTAGTTTCTTGTATTATCTCCAGACCTGTAATCTGTCTATCCCCCACTTCACTCCAACAAATTGGAGACCTGCACTTTCTACCATAAAGTGCCTCAAACGGCGTCATCTTAATACTCGAATGATAACTGTTGTTGTAGGAAAATTCTGCTAACGGTAGGTGTCGATCCCAACTGTTTTCGAAATCGATAACACATGCTCGTAGCATGTCTTCAAGGGTCTGTATCGTCCTTTCACTCTGCCCATCAGTTTGTGGATGATAAGCAGCACTCATGTTTAGACGAGTCCCCAATGCTTGTTGCAGTGTCTGCCAAAACCTTGAAACAAACCTGCCATCCCTATCAGAAATTATAGAGACTGGTATTCCATGTCTGCAGACAACTTCCTTCAAGTATAGACGTGCTAACTTCTCCATTTTGTCATCTCCTCTCATTAGCAGGAAGTGTGCTGACTTGGTGAGATGATTGACTATTACCCAAATAGTATCATAACCACTTGCAGTCCTTGGCAATTTAGTAATGAAATCCATGGTAATGTTTTCCCATTTCCATTCTGGGATTTCAGGTTGTTGGAGTAGACCTGATGGTTTCTGATATTCAGCTTTGACCTTTGAACACGTCAAACATTCTCCTACATATTTAGCAATATCGGCTTTCATACCCGGCCACCAAAAGTGCTTCTTGAGATCTTTGTACATTTTTCCTGCTCCGGGATGTATTGAGTATCTGGTTTTATGTGCTTCCTTAAGTACCATTTCTCTCACATCTCCAAACTTTGGTACCCAAATTCTATCAGCCCTATATCGGGTTCCGTCTTCCCGAATTTTAAGATGTTTCTCCGATCCTTTGGGTATCTCATTCTTCAACTTTCCTTCTTTTACAACCCCATGTTGCGCCTCCTTTATTTGAGTAATAAAGTTAGTACAAATAATTATGTTCCTAGCTTTTACCCGTATAGGTTCTCTGTCCTTTCTACTCAAAGCGTCGGCTACCACATTCGCCTTCCCCGGGTGGTAATGAATCTCAAAGTCGTAGTCATTTAACAATTCAATCCACCTACGCTGCCTCATGTTTAGTTGTTTCTGATCAAATATATGTTGGAGACTTTTGTGGTCGGTATATATAATACTTTTGACCCCATATAAGTAATGCCTCCAAGTCTTTAATGCAAAAACAACAGCGCCCAATTCCAATTCGTGAGTCGTATAATTTTGCTCTTGAATCTTCAATTGTCTAGACGCATAAGCAATTACTTTAGTTCGTTGAATTAATACACAACCGAGACCTTGCTTTGAGGCGTCACAATATATCACAAAATCATCATTCCCTTCAGGCAATGACAATATAGGTGCCGTAGTTAGCTTTTTCTTTAACAATTGGAACGCTTCCTCCTGTTCATCCTTCCATTCAAATTTCTTTCCTTTATGCGTTAATGCAGTCAAGGGTTTTGCTATTTTGGAAAAATCTTAGATGAATCTTCTGTAGTAACCAGCCAATCCTAAAAATTGACGTATATGCTTCGAAGTTTTCGGGGTTTCCCAGTTTACAACGGTTTCAATCTTTGCCGGATCAACCTGAATACCTTCTTTACTCACAACATGTCCGCGGAATTGAACTTCTTTCAACCAAAATGCACAATTTGAAAACTTAGCGTACAGTTTTTCTTTCCTTAACAATTCCAGTACTTTCCTCAAATGTTCTTCATGCTCTTGATCATTCTTTGAGTAAATAAGTATGTCATCGATGAAGACAATGACAAACTTGTTGAGATAAGGTCCACACACTCTGTTCATGAGGTCAATGAACACAGCTGGTGCGTTAGTCAAACCAAACGGCATATGTGATGACCCGGAAAATTTTGACTAATTTAAACCAATTCTCTATATGATTTAATATTATGTAAATATACATATATATATATATATATATATATATATATATATATATATATATATATATATATATATATATATATATATATATATATATATATATATATATTAAGATGTACAAGTAAAACACTAATTGCTACTGTAAAAACGACTTTGCTACAGTAAAACACTATGTGCTACAGTAAAACACTATGTGCTACAGTAAAACACTATGTGCTACAGTAAAACACTATTTGCTACAGTAAACACTATTTGCTACAGTAACACTATTGCTACAGTAAACACTATTTGATGTCGACGAACTAGCAAACAAAAACAGAAAAGGCGGCCATGCGATCGCATGGCAAAAACACTGAAAACTCATGCGATCGCATGAGCTACAGTAAATGGAAAAGTATTATAAATACGCCAGTTTTCTGCTCGTCAACACATCCTTCTCTTTTTTCTTCTTATGTAATTTAAATTTATATATATAATTATAATTTTAATTTTAATTTTAAGTTTAATAATAATAAAGTATATTCGAGGGTATTTTTAATTCGGGTTTCAAAGCGCTTTAAGCTAAGGAAATATTGGGTATTGTTCGGGGTATTGTTCTTGAATCCAAGGCCAACCATACAGTCATCTACCATCATTATGTCTATGCAATTTGCCTACAATATTGAGTCTCAATATTGAACTGTGAGTTTATAGTCTCCCTTTTTAAATACTTTAAATATTTTTGGGCTGAGAATACATGCAATTTATTTTAAACGCGATAAGACACAAGTACATACTAAATTCTACACTGAGTTAAACCGAAAATCCCTTAGCTTTGGTAACTAGTAGCTGCCAGTACATAGGATATGGACTGGTGGGCGCGAATAATTGTATATGGATCCATAGGGCTTGACATCCCCGTCCGAGCTAGAGCGCTAGCCTTTTAACGGACGTATGTTATTTGAGTTTAAGACACGTTGGTTTGTGTGTATTAAAATGAATGGGGTAATTATCACTATAGCGTTAAGTTTAGTTACCAGGGTGCTCTGTTACGTAGAATCTATTGATAAACTTTTGATGAAATCTTGTGGTCTATCTTTATATATGTTTATGACTCGAGCAATTAAACCTATAACTCACCAACATTCGTGTTGACTTTTTAGCATGTTTTATTCTCAGGTCCTTAGAATGCTTCCGCTGTGATGTGCTTGTTGCCTGCATGGAGTCTCTCATGCTTTGTACAAAGTTTATTGCATTCAAAATAAAACTGGGTTGTGTAATAAATAATTGGACTGTGATGTCAACCTGTAAATTAAAGACTTATGTATTTCGGGGTTTTGCTTATACCTAAGCACTCGCCCACATGTTTATAACTTTCTATGTTTAGAAAGTCACTTATTTTAATGAATGCAATATTTTATCAAAACGTATCATATAGAGGTCAAAATCTCACTGTCGAATCAATGATTAACGTGCCGCGTCAATAGCAATTTTGACGGGTCGTTACAGTTGGTATCCGAGCTTGAGGTCATAGGGAACCAGAAATTACATTAGTGTGTTTAACTGGTAATTGTTAGGATGCATTAGTGAGTCACGACTATGACCATATATGTTTTTACTGATTTTTGCTTATCATTTGGTCAAAAAACATTATATGAGATATATTTATATGCTAACGTAATTGTTGTTTCAATTATGTGATAGATGACTTCTTCTAATCCTATCATTTTGTACGACTCGGAATCGGACACTGAATCTATTCTATCCACAACTGAAAAGGGCGTTCCAATACCTATTAAAGAAGAAATTGTGTTAGCCGGGGATTCTCAACTCCCGGTAAACCCAGAGGAGGTTCCAGCTCCACCCAGCTTTAGTTTTCCGGAGCCACAGTATCGTTGGCATGGACCCATGATCTCTGGAGTAAACGAGGATCGTCCATTTCTAAACGAATATGGACATTGGTCCAGATATACTGCCGACGGGCGGGTTGTGCCGATTACGCCTGGCAGATTTCGGTTCATGACCACCGGTACATATTCTCGCAGTTCGTCATCATATTC
This sequence comes from Rutidosis leptorrhynchoides, assembly GCF_046630445.1. NCBI lineage: Eukaryota > Viridiplantae > Streptophyta > Magnoliopsida > Asterales > Asteraceae > Rutidosis > Rutidosis leptorrhynchoides. The sequence continues at coordinate 16,727,262 of NC_092342.1, read as the reverse complement.
TCCTGCACATGACTCAGACAGTTCGTCATCAGACGAAATCAGTAAGGAGGAGGATTTCGCTAATGAAATAAAAGAGGCCACTAAGGAGAAATTCCAACTTGGAATAGATAATAAAAACAACCACAATAATAAAAAGTCCTTAATTATTAAAAAGGAACATGACCATTCGATCCGTAACCACCCTTATTGTATTAAACCCACTGAGGCAACGGGTACCTCAAAACCCCAACCAAAAAGAAAATACACTGCCAGAATGTCTGTCGGACCATGTGCACACAAACAATTGGCAGAGAGAACCAAATGGGAAGAAGTTTCTGATAGTTCTGAATAAACGACCTCGCTACCATAAATCTTCCATGCGCTATTCTATTGCTTATGTGTGCTACTCTATCTTGTTATGTAAAATAAGCATATGTAAAATATCAGTATTGTATGGTATTGTATTATTTTGGTTTATTAATAATAAATGCATGGAATGATTATTTGTATTATTACTACTTCTTATTATTATTATTACATAATAATGTAGTAACTCGCTATAATTTTTCATAGTGGAATATTATTAGGATTTTAGTAGTTAATTCCTTCTACTAGCTATTATGTATGAACTTAACGGGTAGGTAATACCCTAGAAATAATTATAAAATGCTAATAAGAAGAAAAGGCTTTTATAATAATCGGTTTATATTATTAATATGCTACGATTAACTATTGACAACTCATTTTACCTATAATATTCTATATGATTAAATTATATCTGTTGTGTTTATTGAAGAAACATGTCTCAAATGTCGGATGCTGAGTTTGAGCAACTAGTCGAGAAACGTGTGAATGAAAGAATTGTTGCAACCGAGGCAGCAAAAGCAACAGCCGAAGCAGCAGCCAAAGCAACAGCCGAAGCAGCAGCCAAAGCAGCAGCCGTAAACACAAACTCACGAAACGGATGCTCATACAAAACTTTTCAAGGATGCAAACCACAGACATTTAGTGGAACCGAGGGACCAGTCGGTCTAACCCGATGGTTTGAAAAGATGGAGTCCGTTTTCAAAATCAGTAATTGTGCAAACGGAGACAAGTCAAAGTATGCTTCATGCACGTTGCAAGATGGTGCACTTACTTGGTGGAACAATTATGCTAAAGCAGAAGGAATAGATACGGCATATGATATCTCTTGGGAAGAACTAAAAAAGATGCTAATCGAGGAGTACTGTCCTCGAAACGAGATCAGAAAAATGGAATCTGAGTTACGTAATCTGAAGGTTATCGGCGTGAATCTCAATAACTATGAAAAGCGTTTCATGGAACTAGCCTTGTTGTGTCCCAAATTGGTGCCAAACGAGAAACGAAAGATAGAAATGTATATTGACGGTTTATTGATCAATATCAAAGGAAATCCTACATCGTCCAAACCAAATACGATGCAGGAAGCCATGACAATGGCACACCAACTCATGGACCAGATCACAGAGAGTTCGATTAAGGCACCAATTACCGAAGTCAAGACAACTGAAGGAAAGAGGAAATGGGAAGACTATAAGGGCAAAAGTACTCACCTGAAGAAACAAGAAACTTTTAAAGGTAAACAAGATGGGGCAACTGCAAGTCTAAACTATAAGGGACCCCATCCGTTCTGCAAAAGAAGTTACACACATCATGCAGGTTATTGTCAAGTGGTCTGTGATAAGTGCAACAAGAAAGGTCATGTGGCGAAAGATTGTTATGTCACCGTTTCTGAAGTAAAGACAAAACCGACCGATGTCAAGAAATGTTTTGGATGCAGGAAGTCTGGTCACTTTATAAATCAATGCCCTGATAAGGAGAAGAACAAAGAACCCGTACGTGGGAGGGCATTTAATGTTAGTACCATTGAAGCACGTGAGGATCCTAATCTTGTCACGGGTACGTTTACCGTTAATAATCAACTAGCTTCTATTATGTTTGATACGGGTGCTGATAGAAGTTATATGTGTAAAGACTTTAGTTCTAAACTAAAATGTGCATCATTGCCTCTAGACGATAAATATACTATTGAATTAGCTAATGGTAAACTGATAAAAGCCGATAAAATTTGCCATGGTTGCGAAATAAATCTCGCTGGTGAAACCTTCAAAATCGATTTGATACCTGTAGAATTAGGAAGTTTTGACGTAATCGTTGGCATGGACTGGATGTCCAAAACAAGAGCGGAAGTTGTTTGTGCTGAGAAAGCAATCCGCATCCCTCGTAAGGATGAAACGTCATTAATGATTTATGGGGAGAAGAGCAACTCAAAGCTGAACTTTATCAGCTGTATGAAGGCCCAGAAACTTATAAGAAAAGGTTGTTATGCTATTCTGGCACACGTAAAGAAGATCAATACTGAAGAAAGAAGCATTGATTACATGCCGGTTGTAAGAGAATATCCCGGAGTATTTTCAGAAGAATTACCGGGGCTACCTCCACACAGATGTGTAGAATTCCAGATTGATCTCATACCAGGAGCTGCACCTGTAGCCCGATCTCCATATAGACTTGCACTTTCAGAAATGCAAGAATTACAAGACCAGTTGCAAGAATTATCGAACCGTGGATTTATTCGTCCCAGTTTTTCACCTTGGGGTGCTCCTATTCTGTTCGTCAAGAAGAAGGATGGATCTATGAGAATGTGCATAGATTACCGAGAATTAAACAAATTAACGATCAAGAATCGGTACCCATTACCGAGGATTGATGATTTGTTTGATCAATTACAAGGATCAAGTGTTTATTCTAAGATTGATCTACACTCCGGATATCATCAGCTGAGAGTGAAGGAAGAAGATGTTCCTAAAACCGCGTTCAGAACCCGTTACGGTCACTATGAGTTTCTAGTCATGCCTTTTGGATTAACTAATGCTCCAGCAGTATTCATGGATCTAATGAATCGCATCTTTAGACCGTATTTAGACAAATTTGTCATTGTTTTTATCGACGACATATTGATTTACTCGAAGAACAAGGAAGAACATGAGCAACACTTAAGACTGTTACTAGAGATACTCAAGAAAGAAGAATTGTACGCAAAATTATCGAAGTGTGATTTCTGGTTACAAGAAGTACAATTTTTGGGCCATGTTGTCAGTAAACATGGAATTAAAGTTGACCCTGCCAAGATCGAAGCCATTTGTAAATGGGAAACACCGAAGACTCCAACACAAATCCTCCAATTCTTAGGTCTTGCTTGTGACGACCCGGAAATTTCCGACCAAATTTAAACTTAATCTTTATATGATTTCGACACGATACGCAAAGTCTGTTAGGTTAAGCCTCAAAAATTTTGAACTGTTTCATTTATGCAATTGACTTTCGACCAATCCCGACGATTCACGAACAACTACTCGTAAAAAGATGTATATCTATTTAAATATAAAAATAAATGTGTATATATATATATATATATATATATATATAATAAATTGAAATATAAATTGAAATAATATATAGATATGATTGATATACATATATATGAATTCTATACATTAGTAATATTATATATATATATATATATATATATATATATATATATATATATATATATATATATATATATATAGTAATATATATAATTAATAAATTAAAGATTCAATATATTATATAATTAGTTAATATGATATAATTAATAAATGGTAATATATATTAAAATATAAAATTACAAGTTTGAATATAATTGTTATATTAATATTATTATCATTACTTTCATTATTATTATTGTTAATATTAAAATTAATATTTGTATTGTTAATATTATTATTTCTAATGTAATATATATATAAAATTGATATGTATAAGTTATTACATTATTAATATTATTAATATCATCAATAATATTAACATTATTATAACTAGTATTATTATCAGTATCATTAATAAGATTATTATTATCATTTTTATTATCATTATTAATTAAATCTATTAAAATTATAATATTATTAATAGTTTTAATATATTTGTAAACTACCAAAATTTATTAATTTTAACTTAATTATAAATTGTTAAATTTGGCTTTTGGGCTAACCAAGTAATTGGGCCACTATTTTTTCAAATTGTGCTTATGAGGCAAATTGGGCCGCTACATGCAAACCCATGTTTCTTATTCGATGGAAAAACAAGCACACAAATTATTTAAGGATAAAATCAGGATGATGATTATGTGATGATAAATGATACATGGGTATGATGATGAATGATGAAGAATAGAAAAGAAAAAGAAACAGATAGATACGGGTTATATCTATATATTTGTGAAATTTAAACAGAAATGTAGAAATAGAAGGATGGTTTAAGGGCGTGTTTGTTGACCATGAGGTCTCGGGTTCGAGCCTCAGCTATGGCATTTTTTTTAAGGAAGACGAAGTAGAACAGGCAGGATACGATGATTAAAGATATATAGAAATGTAATTATATCAGAAAATCTGATTAGCTTGGATGGGTAGGGTGTTGCTGGGTTAGTGAAAGTTCGCGGGTTTGAGTCATGGCAGAAACAGTTTTATTTTTGGAGCTTATACTCTTAAGGTTCGTGAATCCAAGGATTGTTCAGTCCAATCGTGTGCATATTTTTACTACCAAATATCGTATTGTGAGTTCATTTGATTCCCTTTTACTCTTTACATTTTTGGGACTGAGAATACATGCGCTACTTTTACAACTGCTTATTTAAATGCTTTTGAAATACATTTTGAACTGCGAATACATGAAATGCTTTATAAATGTTTGATGAGATAGACACAAGCAAAACATTCCTCGAATGAATTATGTAGACGTGATAATTGCCACCATTGAATTATGTGGACGTGATAATTGCCACAATTGATATGAATATTTTTCCCCTGATTATTATTGCTGGGTAACCTAAGAATTAGGGAACATCACTAATTTTGAGAATTAGTGCACGCCTAATTGATGCGAATCCTAAAGGTAGCTACCGGGTTTAACACCCCACCCTGAATGTTCACTAGACGGAAGGGCTAGTGGGCGTGGTGTTTAGTACTTCGAAGTTTATATGATTATTATACAGACGAGATGTTCTGTTTTGGGGGTATTATTATGCGCATTATATGTTAAGGTCGGTTACCAAGCTAAGCTATGAAAACAATGAAAAGTGAATGTTATGTATCGAGAGAATGATTTTATACACAGGTTATGTGTATGTTATTTTTGTGCACAAGATATGTGTACGGTTACTAAGATTTATGAAAGATGATTTCGTATATGAGAAAGGTGTACTGTATTTAAAAGATATCGCATGTACATTACAGGTGGGTATAGGATTCGGGCCCATTTTTACCATGCAGGATTTAAATCTTGTGGTCTATCAAAATGATGAATTTTATTAATTTATGATAAACCTATGAACTCACCAACCTTTTGGTTGACACTTGAAAGCATGTTTATTCTCAGGTATGAAAGAAATCTTCCGCTGTGCATTTGCTCATTTTAGAGATATTACTTGGAGTCATTCATGACATATTTCAAAAGACGTTGCATTCGAGTCTTTGAGTTCATCATTATTAAGTCAATTATAGTTGGATATATTATGAAATGGTATGCATGCCGTCAACTTTCGATGAAATGAAAGTTTGTCTTTTTAAAAACGAATGCAATGTTTGTAAAATGTATCATATAGAGGTCAAGTACCTCGCGATGTAATCAACTATTGAGAATCGTTTATAATGTATATGAACGGGTCCTTTCAGTTGGTATCAGAGCGGTGGTCTTAGCGAACCAGGTCTGCATTAGTGTGTCTAACTGTTAAGTCGTTAGGATGCATTAGTGAGTCTGGACTTCGACCGTGTCTGCATGTCAAAAGTTTTGCTTATCATTTTGTGTCGAAAATTATTTGCTTATCATCCTTAAAGTCTTGATATGTCTTACTGCCTCTATTGCATAGACAGTGTATAGATAAATTCATATCTTAGCGTATCTGTTATTGTTACCTTTGCCTGACATATGCCGTAAATTCCTCCATAGTCTATGAAATCTTTAGTACTATATATATAGATATTCTATGTAGTTAGAATACCATCCAATGTTCGAAAATCAATTCATATCGAAAAATCCTCCATCTGATCGTACGAGATGAATCCCTCAACCAGTTCAAGTCCCTCAGATTCCGATAGCTATTCCGACATGGATGTTCACCTAAGCTCCGGAAGCAGCGTCACAAGAACGAATAAACCAATCATCCATCCCCAATTCATCTGATGGGTTCGAAGTTGACTTAATCAATGGAGACGCGAAGAAGACGATCCTTTCCATCAACCAAATTCACTTCTTGGCGAAGACCCTGGAGCACTTACCGGCGAACCAGTCCAAAACACCATTTTCACTATCATTTTCAGAATAGCTCGCAACGATTACATAATATCTTCAATTCTAAACCTTATTCATCCGTTCGTCCCAACCGACAATCATCCTGGTGTGATAGAAGAAGTCAACAAACTCCGCGCTCGAGTAATCGATTTGGAGAATATGGTGCAAAACTTACCAGCTTCAGCAACATCACCAGCACCAACAGTACCACCAACAACTCAAGTTTCAACATCACATGCCTCAACATCACAACTTATACCTCGAACCTAATCATCGTTCTACCTATCTTTCTACGTCATATATCTTCGTTCTATCTGACGATTGTGTAATCTCTAATGTTTTAGAGATTATGTACTCTAGTTCTAACCGTAAATCATATGAGTTTAATATCATATTAACTCATTAAATCCATGATTAAATCTAAAAAAAAATTTATATATTTTCATAAAGATTGTAATTAAAAGTTCTTTTGTACAAACTGTTAATGGTGAAAATATTTTACCGGGTAGGTAATACCCGAGGAATATTTAGATTTCACATTAATAAGTTACACTGTACATTCTTCAAATCCGATTCAAAAATCATTTACTATCCTACTTACAACCACTGATATACGTATCCATTCACCATAGAATAACCATTTTCATTCAAATTTAATTTCATATTCCGATTTTGACCGATCAAAATCCAAGTCAAGATTTAACAGAAGACATCACTTTTAGATTCCTACATCTTTCAAAGCTATACTTTGAATTCAAAACTGTGCCAGATCCATTGGTGTGTTATTATCGAAAATAACTTTACAATACCTTTCCAAAATTAGACAATTTTGTCACAGCTCCAGCAAATCAACTTCGACTTTCATTCAGATTAGCCTTATTATAACTTTGATATATAAGTTTGCCACTTGATTTCATCCTAAACAATCATTCGTATCTTGACGATTATCATCAGCGTTTAATCATCTAAAAACGCAATTCTCTTGAAACCACTTCGGATTGATAACCGATGATTCAGATATGGTAGCATTAAATGTAGAGGAAATAACAAAAATTATAGATGGTCCTAATAACCAGAAGCTTAATAATAAAGAATGATGTGTTGAAAAGGCTCAGATTTGGAACTGAAAAACGGGTTGAGCCAACCATGAAGGAGAATGTGGGCAAATCACCAAGACTAAACCTTTACTTATAGAATCCGGATAATTCAGTATCTGCTGAAATCTTTAGCGAATACCTTGCTACTTATTCTAAACCCTTACGGACAAATTCCTTCATCATCTCCTGATCTTAAACATTTTAAATTCTAAGATAGCATCGTATCTTTCCTTATAAATATCCACGATATTTCTGAAGATACCTTCATAAATATCTTCATTCAAAATTATTTATCTCTTCGTGCTATCCATATTACATCATGAAGGAAACTGTTTAGTTTCTATCTTCTTGTAAAAATTCGAGTTTAATTTATGAATGAATTCTGTAGAAGTGTTGGAAATTGAAGCATGAGTTAGTATAATATAATGCGCTTGGCCAACGTAATTATATTACAGTAAGTCATGCTGAGTTTCTAATGGAACGTGATGATGGTTCACAGATCTTACTCTCATCATATGCCAGGTTACATAACTCTTTCATTTATTTTCTTGATAGTTCTATTCTTACCGTGATTCCAACAGTCTGCTAATTAATCATGCTAGTACATTTTCCTTCTGATTAGAAGATTTCTTTAAAATTCCTTAAATTCCGGAAGTCAACTATGACTACGTCAAAAGTTAAGACGAAACTTTATTACCTCATTTCATTCTTTTGTGACAGCTTCATCCATACGCTTCAAGTAACCGAATCGTTTTATCTACATTACTCATTAATGATAAAACTCTATTTATCAATTCATATTCGTCATGAAAACATTTTTATGGTTAATCATGACGACCTTACTCAAATTTCGGGTCGAAATTTCTTTAACGGGTAGGTACTGTGACGACCCGGAAATTTCCGACCAAATTTAAACTTAATCTTTATATGATTTCGACACGATACGCAAAGTCTGTTAGGTTAAGTCTCAAAAATTTTGAACTGTTTCATTCATGCAATTGACTTTCGACCAATCCCGACGATTCACGAACAACTACTCGTAAAAAGATGTATATCTATTTAAATATAAAAATAAATGTGTATATATATATATATATATATATATATAATAAATTGAAATATAAATTGAAATAATATATAGATATGATTGATATACATATATATGAATTCTATACATTAGTAATATTATATATATATATATATATATATATATATATAGTAATATATATAATTAATAAATTAAAGATTCAATATATTATATAATTAGTTAATATGATATAATTAATAAATGGTAATATATATTAAAATATAAAATTACAAGTTTGAATATAATTGTTATATTAATATTATTATCATTACTTTCATTATTATTATTGTTAATATTAAAATTAATATTTGTATTGTTGATATTTTTATTTCTAATGTAATATATATATAAAATTGATATGTATAAGTTATTACATTATTAATATTATTAATATCATTAATAATATTAACATTATTATAACTAGTATTATTATCAGTATCATTAATAAGATTATTATTATCATTTTTATTATCATTATTAATTAAATCTATTAAAATTATAATATTATTAATAGTTTTAATATATTTGTAAACTACCAAAATTTATGAATTTTAACTTAATTATAAATTGTTAAATTTGGCTTTTGGGCTAACCAAGTAATTGGGCCACTATTTTTTCAAATTGTGCTTATGAGGCAAATTGGGCCGCTACATGCAGACCCATGTTTCTTATTCGATGGCAAAACAAGCACACAAATTATTTAAGGATAAAATAAGGATGATGATTATGTGATGATAAATGATACATGGGTATGATGATGAATGATGAAGAATAGAAAAGAAAAAGAAACAGATAGATACGGGTTATATCTATATATTTGTGAAATTTAAACAGAAATGTAGAAATAGAAGGATGGTTTAAGGGCGTGTTTGTTGACCATGAGGTCTCGGGTTCGAGCCTCAGCTATGGCATTTTTTTTAAGGAAGACGAAGTAGAACAGGCAGGATACGATGCTTAAAGATATATAGAAATGTAATTATATCAGGAAATCTGATTAGCTTGGATGGTTAGGGTGTTGCTGGGTTAGTGAAAGTTCGCGGGTTTGAGTCATGGCAGAAACAGTTTTATTTTTGGAGCTTATACTCTTAAGGTTCGTGAATCCAAGGATTGTTCAGTCCAATCGTGTGCATATTTTTACTACCAAATATCGTATTGTGAGTTCATTTGATTCCCTTTTACTCTTTACATTTTTGGGACTGAGAATACATGCGCTACTTTTACAACTGCTTATTTAAATGCTTTTGAAATACATTTTGAACTGCGAATACATGAAATGCTTTATAAATGTTTGATGAGATAGACACAAGCAAAACATTCCTCGAATGAATTATGTGGACGTGATAATTGCCACCATTGAATTATGTGGACGTGATAATTGCCACAATTGATATGAATATTTTTCCCCTGATTATTATTGCTGGGTAACCTAAGAATTAGGGAACATCACTAATTTTGAGAATTAGTGCACGCCTAATTGACGCGAATCCTAAAGGTAGCTACCGGGTTTAACACCCCACCCTGAATGTTCACTAGACGGAAGGGCTAGTGGGCGTGGTGTTTAGTACTTCGAAGTTTATATGATTATTATACAGACGAGATGTTCTGTTTTGGGGGTATTATTATGCGCATTATATGTTAAGGTCGGTTACCAAGCCAAGCTATGAAAACAATGAAAAGTGAATGTTATGTATCGAGAGAATGATTTTATACACAGGTTATGTGTATGTTATTTTTGTGCACAAGATATGTGTACGGTTACTAAGATTTATGAAAGATGATTTCGTATATGAGAAAAGTGTACTGTATTTAAAAGATATCGCATGTACATTACAGGTGGGTATAGGATTCGGGCCCATTTTTACCATGCAGGATTTAAATCTTGCGGTCTATCAAAATGATGAATTTTATTAATTTATGATAAACCTATGAACTCACCAACCTTTTGGTTGACACTTGAAAGCATGTTTATTCTCAGGTATGAAAGAAATCTTCCGCTGTGCATTTGCTCATTTTAGAGATATTACTTGGAGTCATTCATGACATATTTCAAAAGACGTTGCATTCGAGTCTTTGAGTTCATCAAGATTATTATTAAGTCAATTATTGTTGGATATATTATGAAATGGTATGCATGCCGTCAACTTTCGATGAAATGAAAGTTTGTCTTTTTAAAAACGAATGCAATGTTTGTAAAATGTATCATATAGAGGTCAAGTACCTCGCGATGTAATCAACTATTGAGAATCGTTTATAATGTATATGAACGGGTCCTTTCATTGCTGGTTACTACCGAAGATTCATTCAAGATTTCTCTAGAATCGCCAAACCCTTAACTGCATTGACTCAAAAGGAAAAGAAGTATGATTGGTCCACGGAACAGGAATCCTCATTCCAGTTATTAAAGAAGAAGTTAACGTCTGCACCCATTTTGTCATTACCGCAAGGAAATGATGATTTCGTGATCTATTGTGACGTTTCGCACCATGGTTTAGGATGTATATTAATGCAACGCACAAAAGTTATCGTATATGCCTCACGACAACTAAAAATTCATGAAAAGAACTATACGACGCATGATTTGGAACTTGGAGCAGTAGTTTTTGCACTCAAAATATGGAGACACTATCTATATGGCACTAAGTGTACAGTGTACACCGACCATAAGAGTCTTCAGTATATTTTTGATCAAAAACAACTCAATATGAGGCAACGTCGCTGGGTAGAGTTGATAAACGATTACGATTGTGAAATCCGTTACCACCCCGGAAAGGCTAATGTTGTAGCTGATGCCCTAAGTTGAAAAGAAAGAGTAAAACCTCTTAGGGTCCGAGCTTTGAATATTACAATTCGTACCGATCTCACAAAGCAAATTCAAGCAGCACAGTTAGAAGCTTTAAAAGAAGAAAACAAAAAAGGTGAAATGAGCAAAGGATTAGAAAAACAACTTGAAGTAAAAGCCGATGGAACCCTGTATTTTGGTGGTAGGATATGGGTACCAAAACATGGTAACCTAAGGCAACTAGTACTGGATGAAGCACACAAAACGAGGTACTCAATTCATCCAGGAAACGGGAAAATGTACCACGATCTCAAGAAGTTCTATTGGTGGCCTAATATGAAGACAGAAATTGCTACTTATGTAAGCAAATGTTTGACGTGTGCAAAGGTCAAAGCTGAGCACCAAAAGCCGTCAGGATTACTGCAACAACCGGAAATTCCGCAGTGGAAATGGGAAAGAATAACCATGGATTTCATTATGAAATTGCCAAGGACTGCAAGTAGTCATGATACTATTTGGGTGATAGTTGATCGTCTAACTAAATCAGCTCACTTTCTACCAATAAAGGAGACAGACAGTATGGAGAAATTAGCACGCCTATATTTGAAGGAAGTAGTTTCCAGGCATGGTGTACCTATCTCCATCATATCTGATCGCGACACCCGATTCACATCACGTTTTTGGCAGTCATTACAAAAAGCATTGGGAACTCGATTAGATATGAGCACCGCTTATCACCCACAGACAGATGGTCAAAGTGAAAGAATAATACAAACATTGGAAGACATGTTACAGGCATGCGTGATTGACTTTGGAACCAGTTGGGATCGACACTTACCGTTGGCAGAATTTTCATACAATAACAGCTATCATACGAGCATCAACGCGGCGCCATTTGAAGCACTTTATGGTAGAAAGTGCAGATCTCCTATCTGTTGGAGTGAAGTAGGAGAAAGACAACTTACTGGACCAAAAATTATTCATGAAACCACCGACAAGATCATTCAAATACAACAGCGATTGAAAACTGCCATGAGTCGCCACAAGAGTTATGCTGATGTAAGAAGAAAATCGCTAGAATTTCAAGTAGGCGACAAAGTCATGTTGAAAGTGTCACCCTGGAAAGGCGTTGTACGATTCGGTAAACGAGGAAAGCTAAGTCCTAGGTATGTAGGACCCTTTGAAATCACCGAAAGAATTGGAGCAGTTGCTTATCGATTAAAGCTACCACAAGAACATAGTAGTGTTCATGACACATTTCACGTGTCAAATTTAAAGAAATGTTTAGCTGAAGAGGATGTCATAATTCCTCTTGACGAAATACGAATCAATGATAAACTCCATTTTGTCGAAGAACCTGTTGAAATCATGGACCGTGAGGTCAAACAATTAAAACAAAGCAAAATACCAATAGTTAGAGTTCGTTGGAACGCAAGACGAGGACCCGAGTTTACTTGGGAACGAGAAGATCAAATGAAGCAAAAGTATCCACATTTGTTCACTGATATCGCTCATAAAACAGGTACTACTCAAAATTTCGGGACGAAATTTTCTTTAACGGGGAGGTTATGTGATGACCCGGAAAATTTCGACTAATTTAAACCAATTCTCAATATGATTTAATATTATGTAAATATATATATATAATATATATATATATATATATATATATATATATATATATATATATATATATATATATATATATATATATATATATATAAGATGTACAAGTAAAATACTAATTGCTACTGTAAAAACGACTTTGCTACAGTAAAACACTATGTGCTACAGTAAAACACTATTTGCTACAGTGAAACCGTATTTTGCTACAGTGCTACAGTAAACACTATTTACTATAGTACCACTATTTGCTACAGTAAAACTATTTGCTACAGTAAACACTATTTGCTACAGTGAACACTATTTGATGTCGACGAACTAGCAAACAAAAACAGAAAAGGCGGCCATGCGATCACATGGCAAAAACACTGAAAACTCATGCGATCGCATGAGCTACAGTAAATGGAAAAGTATTATAAATACGCCAGTTTTCTGCTCGTCAACACATCCTTCTCTTTTTTCTTCTTATGTAATTTAAATTTATATATATAATTATAATTTTAATTTTAATTTTAAGTTTAATAATAATAAAGTATATTCGAGGGTATTTTTAATTCGGGTTTCAAACCGCTTTAAGCTAAGGAAATATTGGGTATTGTTCGGGGTATTGTTCTTGAATCCAAGGCCAACCATACAGTCATCTACCATCATTACGTCTACACAATTTGCCTACAATATTGAGTCTCAATATTGAACTGTGAGTTTATAGTCTCCCTTTTTAAATACTTTAAATATTTTTGGGCTGAGAATACATGCAATTTATTTTAAACGCGATAAGACACAAGTACATACTAAATTCTACAATGAGTTAAACCGAAAATCCCTTAGCTTTGGTAACTAGTAGCTGCCAGTACATAGGATATGGACTGGTGGGTGCGAATAATTGTATATAGATCCATAGGGCTTGACATCCCCGTCCGAGCTAGAGCGCTAGCCTTTTAACGGACGTATGTTATTTGAGTTTAAGACACGTTGGTTTGCGTGTATTAAAACGAATGGGGTAATTATCACTATAGCGTTAAGTTTAGTTACCAGGGTGCTCTGTTACGTAGAATCTATTGATAAACTTTTGATGAAATCTTGTGGTCTATCTTTATATATGTTTATGACTCGAGCAATTAAACCTATAGCTCACCAACATTCGTGTTGACTTTTTAGCATGTTTTATTCTCAGGTCCTTAGAATGCTTCCGCTGTGATGTGCTTGTTGCCTGCATGGAGTCTCTCATGCTTTGTACAAAGTTTATTGCATTCAAAATAAAACTGGGTTGTGTAATAATTAATTGGACTGTGATGTCAACCTGTAAATTAAAGACTTATGTATTTCGGGGTTTTGCTTATACCTAAGCACTCGCCCACATGTTTATAACTTTCTATGTTTAGAAAGTCACTTATTTTAATGAATGCAATATTTTATCAAAACGTATCATATAGAGGTCAAAACCTCACTGTCGAATCAATGATTAACGTGCCGCATCAATAGCGATTTTGACGGGTCGTTACAGCATAACCATAAACTCGTAATGACCGTATCGCGTCCTGAAAGCAGTCTTCGGAATATCATCCTCCTTTACCCGCATTCGATGATATCCAGAACGTAAATAGATCTTCGAATAAACCGACGAGCCTTGTAGTTGATCAAATAAGTCGTTGATTCTCGGTAGTGGGTAACGGTTCTTGATGGTAAGTTTGTTCAACTCTCGGTAGTCGATACACAACCTGAATGTACCATCCTTCTTTTTGACAAACAAAACAGGAGCTCCCCATGGAGATGTACTTGGTCGTATGAAACCATGCTCTAGAAGTTCTTGTAATTGGCTTTGAAGTTCCTTCATTTCGCTGGGTGCGAGTCTGTATGGAGCACGAGCTATTGGTGCAGCTCCCGGTACAAGATCTATTTGAAATTTAACGGATCGGTGTGGAGGTAATCCCGATAATTCTTTCAGAAATACATCAGGAAATTCTTTTGCGACGGGAACATCATTGATGCTCTTTTCTTCAGTTTGTACTTTCTCGATGTGTGCTAGAACAGCATAGCAACCCTTTCTTATTAACTTTTGCGCCTTCAAATTACTAATAAGATTTAGCTTCGCGTTGCTCTTTTCTCCGTACACCATTAAGGGTTTTCCTTCATCTCGTACAATGCGAATTGCATTTTTGTAACATACGATCTCTGCTTTCACCTCTTTCAACCAGTCCATGCCGATTATCATATCAAAACTCCCTAACTCTACTGGTATCAAATCAATCTTAAACGTTTTGCTACCCAGTTTAATTTCTCGATTCCGACATATATTATCTGCTGCAATTAATTTACCGTTTGCTAATTCTAGTATAAACTTATTATCCAAAGGCGTCAATGGACAACTCAATTTAGCACAGAAATCCTTACTCATATAGCTTCTATCCGCACCCGAATCAAATAAAACATAAGCAGATGTATTGTTAATAAGAAACGTACCCGTAACAAGCTCCGGGTCTTCCTGCGCTTCAACCGCATTAATGTTGAAGACTCTTCCTCGGCCTTGCCTATTATTATCCCCCTGATTTGGACACATATTTTTGTAATGGCCCTTCTTTCCGCATCCGAAACAGGTAATGTAGGCATAACTTGTTCCGGCATTATTTGTTCCCTTAGCCATTGATCCGTAGATTTCACACTTTGTCGCACCATGGCCCTGTCTATTACACTTAGTACACACTGCTGTACAGAGCCCAGTTGGATGGTATCCTTCACATCTCTGGCAGAATTTCTGCCTCTTGTTGTTATTGTTGGGATTGTTGTTGTTGCAGTTCTGATTGTTGTTGAAACGGTTATTGTAGTTGTTGCTGGGGTGGTTGTTGTTGTTGCAAAAATTGGTGCGATTGTAGTTGTGATTGTTGGGTTGATTATTGAAATTGTGACCCTTGTCACTGGTTTCTTCCCATTTCCTCTTGACTAGTTTCGTATTGGCTTCTTCGGCCGCCTGTTCTTTAATCCTTTCCTCAATTTGATTTATAAGTTTATGAGCCATTCGACTTGCCTTTTGTATGGAGGCGGGCTCATGTGAACTTATATCCTCTTGGATCCTTTCCGGTAACCCTTTTACAAATGCGTCGATTTTCTCTTCTTCATCTTCGAATGCTCCCGGACACAATAGGCACAACTCCGTGAATCGTCATTCACACGTGGTAATATCAAACCCTTGTGTTCGTAACCCTCTAAGCTCTACCTTGAGCTTATTGACCTCGTTTCTAGGATGGTACTGTTCGTTCATTAAGTGTTTGAATGCTGACCACGGTAGTGCGTAAGCAGCATCTTGTCCCACATGTTCTAGAAAAGTGTTCCACCATGTTAACGCAGTACCCGTAAAGGTATGCGTAGCGTACTTTACTTTGTCTTCTTCAGTGCACTTACTTATGGCAAACACCGATTCAACTTTCTCAGTCCACCGTTTTAATCCGATTGGACCCTCGGTTCCATCGAATTCCAAAGGTTTACAAGCAGTGAATTCTTTGTAGGAGCATCCTACACAAGTTCTCATGGCGTTAGTTCCATTGCTGGATTCAGCGTTATTGTTATTTTGCATCGCAGCCTGTACTGCGACTATGTTTGCTGCAAGGAAAGCACGGAATTCTTCCTCGCTCATATTCAGGGTGTGTCGAGTAGTTGGTGCCATTTCCTTCAAAAATAGCCAAAAGAATTTAGTTAATCATATAGAATATCAAGAGTAGTCAATAGTATTTCGTAGCATAATATGAACTTATTTATAAAAGCTTTTTCTTCATATTAGCATTTTATAGTTTTTTTTTTTCCATTCGGGTAGTACCTACCCGTTAAGTTCATACTTAGTAGCTACTATACAATTCAACCACTACAATTCTATATGAAAAATTTGATTATAATAATATTTTGCGTTCAAACTATTACATAATATTTTACAAACTTACAATACCGCTATATAGCATAAAATATAGCACACAATAACATTGATACAAAGAAATTTCGATGACAATCCTAGTTAATACGCAAGTCATTCAATAAAGGCAATAATGACACGTAGTTCATAAGTCCAGAAACAAATCATGCATTCTGGTTTTACTAAGACTACTTCCCATCCTTGGTTTTGTGGAACATAACCGTTGTGGCCGTTGATAAGACAACATGTTGTAACATCGTCAAAGGGACGAGGGTTTCGTAATGCCCAACAGCCCCGTAAAAATTTAAAAACCTTGTTTCTCACCCCAACTACTGAGTCCGTTACTTGTGGGAATTTTTTGTTTAATAGTTGTAATTCGATGTTCTTTTTCTCACTTTGGTGAGAAGCGAACATCACTAACCCATAAGCATAACAT
Organism: Rutidosis leptorrhynchoides; assembly: GCF_046630445.1. Taxonomy (NCBI): domain Eukaryota; kingdom Viridiplantae; phylum Streptophyta; class Magnoliopsida; order Asterales; family Asteraceae; genus Rutidosis; species Rutidosis leptorrhynchoides. The sequence continues at coordinate 16,710,015 of NC_092342.1, read as the reverse complement.
GCTTCTTTATGTTGCATGTTAGAAGCTCTTTCTAATTCACGAAGTCCTATGTTGGGATAAGTTGAGTCAAAATAGGTTCTTAATCCGTAGCGTAAAATTGCACTTGGGTTCCCCGCATTTAATGCTTTAAAGAAAACACTGCGTAGCTTACGGTCTCCCCAATGTGATATACCCCAACTTTCAAAGGAAAGCCTTTTATAAACTAAGGCATTCTTGGAACTTTCTTCAAATGTTCTACAAACTAATTTCGCCGTAAATAATTGTGCCGACGAATTCTGACCAACTTTAGACAAGATTTCATCAATCATGTCCCCGGGTAGGTCTTCTAAAATTTTTGGTTGTCTATCCTTAACGTCCATTGTGTTTTTATACTGTAAAACAGACGAGGATTAGATTTGTAATAGATAATTATCAAATAATACAAGCAAATTTTTTTTTTTTTACATACAACATAAAAGTACAAGCACACTTATATTACTTATATTACACCGCATGATTACAACCATTTATTCCGACTCGCTTATTTCTTCTTCTTCGGACTTAGTTCGTCTCGCTAATTTTCTAGGGATATATGGTGCTCCCCTAGTACGAGCTGTCGTTTTCCACAATGGTTTAGAAAAACCTGGTGGTTTAGAGGTTCCCGGGTTATTGTTACAATTTAGGAAATACGGATGTTGCCGATACATATAAAGTTCATCGGGGTTGGAATCTGGTTTCTCTATTTTTTATACCTTTTCCCTTATTATTTTCTTTTGCCTCTTTAAATTGGGTCGGGGTAATTTCCATAACATCATCGGAATTCTCATCGGGATCCGATTCATCGTAGAATTGGTAATCTTCCCAATATTTTGCTTCCTTAGCGGAAACACCATTGACCATTATTAACTTTGGTCCATTGGTTGAGGATTTTCTTTTATTTGACCGTTTTCTGTGGTTCCTAATATTTCCCCCTCCGGAACCTCTTCTTCTTCTGGTTCCTCTTCTTCTGGTTCCTCTTCTCCCGCTTCTTCTTCTTCCGGTTCTTCGGAAATTTGTGAATCTTCCCAATATATATTCGACTCTTCATTATTATTAGGTGAGTCAATGGGATTTGTGCTAGAGGTAGACATCTATCACACAATATCAACACGTTAAGAGATTAATATATCACATAATATTTACATGTTAATAATGTTAGGACCCCGAAGTTGTATAGTGTTAATGTGAAAATAAGCTTAAATGAAGGTTCCTTAGAAGAGGGCTATATAAGGAACCTAAGTAGTCCTAATTAGATAGCCATTGCATTGTAACCGAGTTCTAGAAGCTGTGGAATGTAATTGTACCGATTCTCTCTAATACCGAGTCTCATGCTTACATACCGAATCTCTCTTTATCTTATCATTTCTCTCAATCTCAACATGATCTGACCTATCAAATAATATATAGTTTCCAACAAAAGTGTTAAGCAATCATTTTTAAAGAAAACACGGTCGAAGTCCAGACTCACTAATGCATCCTAACAAACTCGATAAGACACACTAATGCAAATTTTCTGGTTCTCTTAGACCAACGTTCGGATACCAACTGAAATGTCCCGTTCATATTGATTATAAACGTTCCAAATCTATATCAATCATAAACCTATATATTATCAAATCATAATAATAGACCACAAGATTTCTCATTTTTCATAAATATCATTACACTCGCAAGTGCATAAAAATCATTCATATGTTGAATACCTGGTAACCGACGTTAACTTAATGCATAGAATATCCCCAAAACAGAACCTCTCATCTGTATAATAATCTCGAAGTACTAAACCATCCATAACCTGAATGGGGTTGTTAAGCCCAATAGATCTATCTTTAGGATTCACGTCAATTAGGGGCCATTTCCCTAATTCTTAGGCTACCAGACTTGAAGGGCGATATTCGGTTTAATAATCCAACCATAGAATGTAGTTTCGCATACTTGTGTCTATTTTGTAAAACATTTATAAAACTGCATGTATTCTCATCCCAAAAATATTAGATTTTAAAAATGGGACTATAACTCACTTTTTCAGATTTTTACTTCGTCGGGAAGTAAGACTTGGCCACTGGTCGATTCACGAACCTATAACAAATATGTACGTATATATCAAAGTATGATCGAAATATATTCACAACACTTTTTATTACGTTTTAATGATTTAAGTGTATTAAGTCAGCTGTCCTAGTTAGTAACCTACAACTAGTTGTCCATAGTTTGATGTACAGAAATAAATTGATATATATTATCTTGAATCAATCCACGACCCAGTGTATACACATCTTAGGCTAGATCACAACTCAAAATATATATATTTTTGGTATCAACTTCAACCCTGTATAGCTAACTCAAACATTACTGCATATAGAGTGTCTATGGTTGTTCCAAATAATATATATACATGGGTCGATATGATATGTCAAAACATTTGCATACGTGTCTATGGTATCCCAAGATTACATAATATATTAGAATACATGTATAATACAATATAAGTTATCTAGGATATGATTGATATAGATTTGTTACCAATTTTCACGTAGCTACAACAAGCAAAATTATCCAATCTTGTTTTACCCATAACTTCTTCGTTTTAAATCCGTTTTGAGTTAATCAAATTGCTATGGTTTCATATTAAACTTAAGTTTATGAATCTAAACAGAAAAAGTATAAGTTTATAGTCAGAAATACAGGTTACATGTCATTTACTAAAGAGGTAGTCATTTCCGTCGAAAGAACGACATCTTGATTACTATTTTGAAAAAAATATACTTCCACTTTGAGTTTAACCATGATTTTTGGATATAGTTTCATGTTCATAAAAAAAAATCATTTTCCCAGAAGAACAACTTTTAAATCAAAGTTTATCATAGTTTTTAATTAACTAACCCAAAACAGCCTGCGGGGTTACTACGACGGCGTATGTCCGGTTTTATGGTGTTCATCGTGTTTCCAGGTTTTAAATCATTAAGTTAGCATATCATATAGATATATAACATGTGTTTATTTGATTTTAAAAGTCAAGTTAGAGGGATTAACTTCTGTTTGCGAATAAGTTTAGAATTAACTAAACTATGTTCTAGTGATTACAAGTTTAAACCTTCAAATAAGATAGCTTTATATATATGAATCGAATGATGTTATGAACATCATTACTACCTCAAGTTTTGTGGATAAACCTACTGGAAAAGAGAAAAATGGATCTAGCTTCAAAGGATCCTTGGATGGCTTGAAAGTTCTTGAAGCAGAATCATGACACGAAAACAAGTTCAAGTAAGGTTTCCACTCGAAATAAGATTGTTATAGTTATAGAAATTGAGTCAAAGTTTGAATATGAGAATTACCTTGAATTAGAAAGATATATTACTGTAAATAAGAAAGATTTCTTGAGATTGGATGATCACTTGAAATGGATTTGCAAGATTGGAAGTAAGCTAGCAAGATTTCTTGAAGTGTTCTTGAATGGTTGTTTTTATGATGATTAAAGCTTGTAGTTTAAGCTAAAAGATGGTGAAAATGCTTGGAGATGATCAAGTATGATGTTAGGAGTATTTTGAGAGATAATTTGGAGTATAAGTATGAGAAAATGGAATGGAAAAATGGGGTGAAATCATAAAAACGAAATTACTTGTTATAAAGAAAAAAAAAGATCCTTAAGTTTGTTTTTATCTCATTAGTCATACAAGTTGTTAAATAATGGTTCCACATGTTTTTGACTCTAATATGGCTGCTAAGAATGAATGATTAAAGCTGTATATACCAATATTAAATACATCTAGAAGATGTGTATTGTACGAGTACAAATACGGGTGTACACAAGTAGAATTGTTGATGGAAACGAATGAGAATGTAATTTTGAGCATTTTTTCAAAGTAGAAATACTTTGATATATGTCTTGAAGTCTTTCAAAAGTGTATTAATACATATTAATACACTACATGTATATACATTTTAACTGAGTCGTTAAGTCACCGTTAGTCATTACATGTAAGTGTTGTTTTAAGACCTTTAAGTTAACGATCTTGATAAATATAATTAATCCATTGTTATTATACTTAAATGAGATGTTAAATGTCATAACCCGTCCTTAACCAATAGAACGTGTTAGATAACGTATGATTTCATTGCGAGGTATTGACCTCTATATGCGACATTTTTAAAAGAAATTGCATATATTATACATTACAAACCACAACCGTTATTTTTGTTACAAGCTTTAGACAATAAAAAGATGATTATCGTTTAGCGATAATCTTCGACTTACAAACTTTACAAATGATAATAACAACACGGTTTCTAGCATATTTTACAGTACAACATCTCGGATATGCAGTTTTATTTTTGACACAAACATGCGTACGCAAGATCCTGCTTAGATCCAACATAATGCAGCGGAAGCTTTAGAAATCACCTGAGAATAGACATGTTTTAAAAAGGTCAACATAAAGTTGGTGAGATATAGGTTTAATGCCGGCAGCAATATATATATATAGACCACAAGATTTCGTATATAAACAGTTTAATAAAAGTATTCTAAGTGGTTGAGCACTCGGTAACCATACTTAACATTTTCACGTCGCATATTCCCTTTAATATGAAATCTTACTACACCGTACCAAGTGTAGTCACAAAACGAAGTACTGTGCAACCGTTGAATACTGGTCGTCCAGTCCGGTTGGGGTTGTCAGGCCCGATAGATCTATCAACAGGATTCGCGTTTACAATACCGCTGTAAATATTAGTTACCAAGCTACAGGGAAGTATGCCGGTGGTACAACTCAACGTAGAATATATTTTTCAGTTACTTGTGTCCATAACGTAAAACATAAAATACATGTATTCTCATCCCGAAATATTTAGAGTTTAAAAGTGGGACTATATACTCACTCTTGTCTTGATGATATATATATTTTGACTCGGTCTTCCGGTTGATATCACGAACCTATCCATATATAATATATCAATATGTTTTCATTTTAAAACAAACGTTATATATATATATACTTGTTATACTTTTAATACTTTGAATATTTCCTTAGTCCGAAGTTAGCTGTCCGAGGTTAGCAATTCAATTTTTAATGGTTCATTTTTAGATGTTTAATATACCCGCAATAAATAAAACCCCCAACGAAATAAATAAAACCCCAACGTATATGTATTGGTCGAGATTAATCTTGACCCATGGTACCGGTGTTGTCAAATGACGTGTTGCGTACATAAAGTACCGGTGTTGTCAAATGACGTGTTGCGTACAAACATGGGATCTTATGATTAATCTTCTCGTGTTGCTTATGGGTGATCCTGAACCATATGAAATTGAATTGTAAGTACATATAAAATATCATGTTATCTTAGAAGTATGTGATTTTATGTAAATTTTTCCAATGAATCCCGAAGTCATTTAAGTCTTGGATAACCAATTTTGTTTCGGTCATAGTTTCTTCGTTACAAGTCCGTTTTCGTTGATTCAAATTGCCATCTTCTTGGATCGAGTTCTTCTTTAAGACTATGAACTGTAAATACCTTGGTTTGTATTCAAAATCATACGGCATAAGTGAAAGTTTAGTGAAACATATGAAGTTAAACATTTTGTTACAACAAAATCATTTAATGACCATTTTTCCAAAAATACTTATACTTTGAAAAACCAAGTTTTACCTTGTTAAATTAACATATAAATAAGTTATGTTACATGTCTTGAAGTATTTTAAAAGTTAAGTTAGAAGGATCTATTTAGTTTGCAAACAAGTTTGAAAACATTCAAACTATGTTCTTGTTGTTAAACTTTTGTACCACAAAATAAGATAGCTATATATATATGAATTGAATAAGGTTATGAACATAAATTCTACCTCAAGTTCCTTGGATAAGTTTTCTGTAAAAGAGGAGTAAGAAGCTAGAATCAAAAGGGTGATAGAAGTGGATGAAAGATTGGAAGTAAGTTGGTGTTCTTGGAAGGATTTCTTGAAGTGTTTTTGTATGGTTTTCTTATGGTGTTTTAGTATGGTTTTTGAAGCTAGATCTTCTTGGTAAGTTGCTGAAGTGTTATGGAGTTTAGAGTTCTTGAAAGAGTGTGTGTTTTTGCTAAGATAATTGAAGTGAAAGTGAATCAAAAATGGGAAATGAATGGAAGTATTTAAGGTGGTGATGGTGGCGTTTTTGATGGTGTACAAGGACAAAAGTTTTAGTTGTTTTCTTGTATAATTAGTCAAGCAATCATCCAAAAGTAATTACCTAGCTCTAAGGGCATGAATAATGGCTGGTTAGGTGGTGATTTTGATGTGTATTTACTATTAGTAAATACGTATAGGAGCTAGGTATGATACGAGTACAAATACTCTAGGTATACGTATAGAAATTTTGTGAAAAATGAAATGAGGATTCAAATATAGCTATCTTTTGTGAATACACTTATATGGTTTTATGTATTTAAGTTCTTTAAAAGTAATTAAATACATTACTTATACAATATATGTATAACATTATAAGTCTTAAGTATATATGTCAAATAACGTTACGTATTGTTATCGTTTTGAAAACTTAAGTTTGTAGTTTCAAAATACACATATAACTTGTTGTTATTAATATAAAATGAGGTATTAAAACATTCATTAATCATGTTAAATATGTATATATACATATATATACACAAACGTATAATTATCATATATTGTATAGTTCGTGATATCATCGGTCAAACTAGACGGTCAAACGTTGTGTAAAACTCTTTTCGGAAATATAAATCTAGACAATTTGGATTGCTTATCATGTTGGTAAGGTTTAATTTATGTAAATATTAATCTTATAAGTATAGAATGATCGAAAAAGTGCGGGTCGTTACATTACCTCCCCGTTAAATAAATTTCGTCCCGAAATTTTAGAATTGTACCTATATTGCGTTATCGAGAAACAAGTGTGGATACTTTTGCTTCATCTGATCCTCTCGTTCCCAAGTAAACTCGGGACCTCTTCTAGCATTCCAACGAACCTTAACAATCGGTATATTGCTCTGTTTGAGCTGTTTAACTTCACGGTCCATGATTTCGATTGGTTCTTCGACGAATTGTAGTTTCTCGTCGACATGGATTTCTTCAAGAGGAATGGTAAGGTCTTCCTTTGCAAGACACTTCTTAAGGTTCGAGACGTGAAAGGTATTATGTACTCCGGCGAGTTGTTGCGGTAACTCGAGTCGATAAGCTACCGGTCCAATGCGTTCGATGATCTTGAACGGGCCTACGTACCTTGGGTTCAGTTTACCCCTTTTGCCGAACCGTATTACACCTTTCCAAGGTGACACCTTTAGCATAACCATGTCCCCGACCTGAAACTCTAATGGTTTCCTTCGGACATCAGCGTAGCTCTTTTGGCGACTACGGGCTGTTTTCAATCTCTCCTTGATTTGCACTATCTTCTCAGTCGTTTCATGTATGATCTCGGGACCAGTTAAATGCCGATCTCCTACTTCATTCCAACAGATAGGAGATCTACACTTCCTTCCATACAATGCTTCGAATGGTGCAGCTCCAATGCTCGCATGATAACTATTATTATACGAGAATTCTGCTAACGGTAGATACTTATCCCATCCATTTCCAAAATCGATCACACATGCCCTGAGCATATCTTCAAGAGTCTGAATTGTTCTTTCACTCTGCCCATCGGTCTGCGGATGATATGCGGTACTCATATCCAAACGAGTTCCTAGTGCCTCCTGTAGTGATTGCCAAAACTTTGAGGTAAATCTACCATCACGATCGGATATAATGGAAATAGGTATTCCATGTCTTGAAACAACTTCCTTTATATACAATCGTAATAGTTTCTCCATTCTATCCGTTTCCTTTATAGGCAAGAAATGTGCAGACTTGGTGAGACGATCAACAATCACCCAAATGGTGTCGTATCCCCAGGCAGTCTTTGGTAACTTCGTGATGAAATCCATGGTAATACCATCCCATTTCCATTCTGGGATTTCTGGTTGTTGAAGTAACCCAGACAGCTTTTGGTGTTCTGCTTTGACCTTGGAACAAGTTAAACACTCCCCAACATATGTTGCTACGTCTGTCTTTAAATTAGGCCACCAATAACGTGTCTTAAGATCTTGATACATCTTTCCAACTCCAGGATGTATCGAGTATCTTGTCTTATGTGCCTCATTCAATATCAACTTCCTTAATCCACCCAACTTCGGTACCCAAATACGATTTGCAAAATATCGAATTCCATCTTCCCGCATAACAAGTTGCTTCTCATACTTCTTCATTATTTCATTTCCTATATTTTCTTTAGTAAGTGCTTCTCGTTGAACTTCTTTGATTTGTGAGTTGAGATTCATGCGAATTTTTATGTTCATCGCTCGTACTCGAATTGGTTCTCGTTCTTTTCTGCTTAAAGCATCAGCCACCACGTTTGCCTTCCCGGGATGATAACGAATTTCACAATCATAGTCGTTTATTAACTCGACCCACCTACGTTGCCTCATGTTCAATTGTTTCTGATCAAAAATATGTTGAAGGCTTTTATGATCAGTAAACACAGTGAATTTAACCCCATACAAGTAATGTCTCCACATCTTTAATGCAAACACGACTGCTCCCAGTTCTAGATCATGCGTCGTATAATTCCGCTCGTGGATCTTCAATTGTCGGGATGCGAATGCAATAACTTTCTTCCATTGCATAAGAACACAACCAAAACCTTGTCGCGAAGCGTCACAATATATTTCAAAATCATCGTTCCCTTCTGGTAACGATAATATAGGCGCCGTAGTTAACTTCTTCTTCAGTATTTGAAATGCGTTCTCCTGCTCTGAGGTCCATTCATATTTCTTCCCTTTTTGCGTTAACGCTGTCAACGGCTTAGCTATTCGGGAAAAATCTTGAATAAACCTTCTATAATAACCGGCTAAACCCAAAAATTGGCGTATCTGCGTTGGTGTCTTAGGAGTCTCCCATTTTTCAATAGCTTCAGTTTTTGCTGGATCAACCTGAATTCCTTCGCTATTAACAACGTGACCAAGAAATTGCACTTCTTTCAACCAGAAAGCACACTTAGAAAATTTAGCATAAAGTTGTTCTTTTCTCAACAACTCCAGTATCAACCTTAAATTCTCTTCATGCTCTTGCTCACTCTTGGAATAGATAAGAATATCATCAATGAAAACGATAACAAACTTATCTAAATACGGACTACAAACTCGATTCATGAGGTCCATGAATACAGCTGGCGCATTCGTCAATCCAAACGGCATAACCAAAAATTCGTAATGACCATAACGTGTCCAAAAAGCAGTTTTCGGAATGTCCTCCTCTTTGACGCGTAGTTGATGATAGCCCGATCTTAAGTCGATTTTCGAATAAACACATGATCCTTGCAATTGATCAAATAAGTCATCAATTCTCGGTAGTGGATATCGATTCTTGATAGTTAACTTATTTAATTCACGATAGTCTATACACATCCTAAAAGATCCATCTTTCTTCTTAACAAACAAAATTGGAGCTCCCCACGGTGAAGTACTCGGTCGTATGAATCCACGGTCCAGTAATTCTTTTAACTGACTTTGAAGTTCTTTTAACTCGGACGGTGCAAGTCTATATGGAGCACGAGCCACTGGTGCAGCTCCTGGTACTAAATCTATTTGAAATTCTACCGATCTAAATGGAGGTAATCCCGGCAATTCTTCCGGAAAAACTTCAGGAAAATCTCTTGCCACAGGCACGTCGTTGATGCACTTTTCTTTCTTTTCGACTTTATTAACATGCGCTAAAATAGCGTAACATCCCTTTTCTAAACACTTCTTGGCTTTCAAACAGCTAATGAGTTTTAGCTTTGAATTACCCTTCTCTCCATAAATCATCACCGGTATTTTATCCTTACCAGGAATACGAATTGCCTTCTTGGCACAAACAACTTCCGCTCCTATTTTGGACATCCAGTCCATGCCGACTATTACATCAAAACCTCCTAATTCTACGGGTATTAAGTCGATTTTAAACGTTTCTCCGGCTAGATTTATTTCACAATCACGACAAATTTTATCGGCTTCAATTAGTTTACCATTAGCTAACTCAATCATGTACTTAGCATCTAGAGGTAATGATGAACAATTCAATTTAGTGTAAAAATTTCTACACACGTAACTTCTATCGGCGCCAGTATCAAATAAAATAGATGCTGATAAGTTATTAATGGTAAACGTACCCGTAACAAGCTCCGGGTCTTCTCGTGCCTCTCTAGCATTAATAACAAACGCTCTTCCACGTGCAGATCCGCCATTCTGATTCGGGCACTGGCTCTTATAGTGACCTTGTTTTCCACACCCAAAACAAGTAATGTTAGCCAAAGCAGTTCTATTTGCGTTGGTGGCAGGAGTCTTGTTACCATTTGCATTTGTAACGAGAGCCTTACAATCTTCAGCAAGATGTCCCTGTCGATTGCATTTGGTGCACAACACACTACAGTAACCAAAGTGATGTTTGTGACAACGGTTGCATAAAGGACTTTGTCCTTTGTAACCAAAGCCTGAACCGCTACCCGCACCTTTCGGGGTTTCTGGTTTCTTAAAAGATTGCTGTTGGTAACCTCGATCATAATTTCCGTTCCACTTCCTTTTGTTACTCGATACCTTCACCTCAGTAGTGAATGCTTTCTTATCCAGAATGACCTGATCCATTAACTCGTTCGCCATGGTTATAGCTTCATGAATTGTCTTAGGTTTCGACGCCGTAACGTTTGCCTTGACCTTTCTGGGCAAACCACCTTTGTACATTTCAATCTTCCGTGCTTCGGTTGGAACCAATTCAGGACATAGTAAAACCAATTCCATGAATCGCTGATTGTAGTTGGTGATTTCAGTACCAACCACCTTCAAACTTCGTAACTCATCTTCTAACTTAATAACCTCATTCCTTGGACAATACTCGGTGATTATCATTGCTTTGAATTCTTCCCATGGAGTATCATAAGCTACATCTCCTCCTACCGCCTTCACATAATTCTTCCACCATGTGAGTGCACTATCTTGTAAAGTGCATGATGCAAACTTGGTCATGTCTTTTTCATCACAACCACTGATTTTAAACACCGTCTCCATCTTTTCTATCCATCGGGTTAAACCGATCGGTCCTTCCGTTCCACTGAATGATGATGGCTTGCAAGCTTGGAACGTCTTGTAGGAACATCCTACACGAGGATTTGGATTAACTGCAGCAGCTCTTGCAGCCTCAACCCATAACATTCTGTCGTTCACTCGCTGGTTGATGAGTTCCTCGAGTTCTTGTTCCGTCATTCGATTCAATCGCGCCATTTCCTAATGAAAGAAAATAATTATTCACATGGAATATTATAGATGTAGTGTGTATTTATAGTACATTTATAGCTTGTTAATAATATGAACCAGGTATTATTATAAAAGCCTTTTCTTCTTATTAGCGTTTTATAATTATATCTTGGGTAGTACCTACCCGTTAATGTTCATACTTAATAGCTTAGTACAGAATCAATTACTACAATCTAAATAATACTTAACCATGGAAAATTATTGCATTTCATACTTCGCTATTTTACATATGCTTATCTTACATCGAACATTAAACAAACCACACTAATAATATTATACAAAACATTATTTGATTCCATGGTTTAATTCGGCAGCGCATCGTTTGATCTATTTCCCAAAACATTTATGTCCAGGGAATCCCCCAACGCGAATCCTAGCTGTCTCCCTACGTTTTGGCTGAGGAGCCGAAGAACTAGATGCGGGGATAGCACTAATAGGAATAGCGGGGATAGGAGTGGTAGTGTTGAGTGGAATTGGTGCCACATCATTCTCATTAAACTCGGGATTTGGATTTTCTAATTCATTAGCCTTTCGTTTCTTTCCTAGTTCGAACTCGTCTTTTGTAATTTCCTGTATTTCTTCCTCGGGTTCACTTTCCTCCTCGGGTTCACTTTCCTCCTCGGGTTCACTTTCCTCCTCGGGTTCACTTTCCGATATTTCTATAGTTGGTTCATCCGGAAATTGTGAGTCTTCCCCAAAAATACCACTTTCGTCATCGGATATGTTAATGACTGAAACACAATCTGAAGGTTCTGATTCGGAGTCGCTGAATGTGATAATAAGTTTCGAGCCCGACATCTATCACACAACAACTAACCCATTAGTACTTACATAATATTTACACATAAATTTTAACCAACAGTGATAAGCAATGTTTTTTTAAAATCAGACCCGGTCAAAGTCCAGACTTTACTAATGTATCCTAACGACTTCTCGGTTAGACACACTAATGCAAACCTGGTTCGCTAAGACCAACGCTCTGATACCACATGTCATAACCCGTCCTTAACCAATAGAACGTGTTAGATAACGTATGATTTCATTGCGAGGTATTGACCTCTATATGCGACATTTTTAAAAGAAACTGCATATATTATACATTACAAACCACAACCGTTATTTTTGTTACAAGCTTTAGACAATAAAAAGATGATTATCGTTTAGCGATAATCTTCGACTTACAAACTTTACAAATGATAATAACAACACGGTTTCTAGCATATTTTACAGTACAACATCTCGGATATGCAGTTTTATTTTTGACACAAACATGCGTACGCAAGATCCTGCTTAGATCCAACATAATGCAGCGGAAGCTTTAGAAATCACCTGAGAATAGACATGTTTTAAAAAGGTCAACATAAAGTTGGTGAGATATAGGTTTAATGCCGGCAGCAATATATATATATAGACCACAAGATTTCGTATATAAACAGTTTAATAAAAGTATTCTAAGTGGTTGAGCACTCGGTAACCATACTTAACATTTTCACGTCGCATATTCCCTTTAATATGAAATCTTACTACACCGTACCAAGTGTAGTCACAAAACGAAGTACTGTGCAACCGTTGAATACTGGTCGTCCAGTCCGGTTGGGGTTGTCAGGCCCGATAGATCTATCAACAGGATTCGCGTTTACAATACCGCTGTAAATATTAGTTACCAAGCTACAGGGAAGTATGCCGGTGGTACAACTCAACGTAGAATATATTTTTCAGTTACTTGTGTCCATAACGTAAAACATAAAATACATGTATTCTCATCCCGAAATATTTAGAGTTTAAAAGTGGGACTATATACTCACTCTTGTCTTGATGATATATATATTTTGACTCGGTCTTCCGGTTGATATCACGAACCTATCCATATATAATATATCAATATGTTTTCATTTTAAAACAAACGTTATATATATATATATACTTATTATACTTTTAATACTTTGAATATTTCCTTAGTCCGAAGTTAGCTGTCCGAGGTTAGCAATTCAATTTTTAATGGTTCATTTTTAGATGTTTAATATACCCGCAATAAATAAAACCCCCAACGAAATAAATAAAACCCCAACGTATATGTATTGGTCGAGATTAATCTTGACCCATGGTACCGGTGTTGTCAAATGACGTGTTGCGTACATAAAGTACCGGTGTTGTCAAATGACGTGTTGCGTACAAACATGGGATCTTATGATTAATCTTCTCGTGTTGCTTATGGGTGATCCTGAACCATATGAAATTGAATTGTAAGTACATATAAAATATCATGTTATCTTAGAAGTATGTGATTTTATGTAAATTTTTCCAATGAATCCCGAAGTCATTTAAGTCTTGGATAACCAATTTTGTTTCGGTCATAGTTTCTTCGTTACAAGTCCGTTTTCGTTGATTCAAATTGCCATCTTCTTGGATCGAGTTCTTCTTTAAGACTATGAACTGTAAATACCTTGGTTTGTATTCAAAATCATACGGCATAAGTGAAAGTTTAGTGAAACATATGAAGTTAAACATTTTGTTACAACAAAATCATTTAATGACCATTTTTCCAAAAATACTTATACTTTGAAAAACCAAGTTTTACCTTGTTAAATTAACATATAAATAAGTTATGTTACATGTCTTGAAGTATTTTAAAAGTTAAGTTAGAAGGATCTATTTAGTTTGCAAACAAGTTTGAAAACATTCAAACTATGTTCTTGTTGTTAAACTTTTGTACCACAAAATAAGATAGCTATATATATATGAATTGAATAAGGTTATGAACATAAATTCTACCTCAAGTTCCTTGGATAAGTTTTCTGTAAAAGAGGAGTAAGAAGCTAGAATCAAAAGGGTGATAGAAGTGGATGAAAGATTGGAAGTAAGTTGGTGTTCTTGGAAGGATTTCTTGAAGTGTTTTTGTATGGTTTTCTTATGGTGTTTTAGTATGGTTTTTGAAGCTAGATCTTCTTGGTAAGTTGCTGAAGTGTTATGGAGTTTAGAGTTCTTGAAAGAGTGTGTGTTTTTGCTAAGATAATTGAAGTGAAAGTGAATCAAAAATGGGAAATGAATGGAAGTATTTAAGGTGGTGATGGTGGCGTTTTTGATGGTGTACAAGGACAAAAGTTTTAGTTGTTTTCTTGTATAATTAGTCAAGCAATCATCCAAAAGTAATTACCTAGCTCTAAGGGCATGAATAATGGCTGGTTAGGTGGTGATTTTGATGTGTATTTACTATTAGTAAATACGTATAGGAGCTAGGTATGATACGAGTACAAATACTCTAGGTATACGTATAGAAATTTTGTGAAAAATGAAATGAGGATTCAAATATAGCTATCTTTTGTGAATACACTTATATGGTTTTATGTATTTAAGTTCTTTAAAAGTAATTAAATACATTACTTATACAATATATGTATAACATTATAAGTCTTAAGTATATATGTCAAATAACGTTACGTATTGTTATCGTTTTGAAAACTTAAGTTTGTAGTTTCAAAATACACATATAACTTGTTGTTATTAATATAAAATGAGGTATTAAAACATTCATTAATCATGTTAAATATGTATATATACATATATATACACAAACATATAATTATCATATATTGTATAGTTCGTGATATCATCGGTCAAACTAGACGGTCAAACGTTGTGTAAAACTCTTTTCGGAAATATAAATCTAGACAATTTGGATTGCTTATCATGTTGGTAAGGTTTAATTTATGTAAATATTAATCTTATAAGTATAGAATGATCGAAAAAGTGCGGGTCGTTACATTAAATTATTACATTATCATGATATTATAATGTATGAATATATCTTAATATGATATATATACATTAAAATGTCGTTACAACGATAATCGTTACATATATGCCTCGTTTCGAAATTCTTAAGTTAGTAGTCTTGTTTTACACATGTAGTTCATTGTTAACACACTTAATGATATACTTAATTATCATTTTATCATGTTAAACATAGTGTATCAATATCTTAATATGATTCATATGTATTTAGTAAGACGTTGTTATAACGATAATCGTTATATATATAGTTTCGTGTTTCTTAATTCAATAAACTCATTTTTATGTATATCACTCATTGTTAATATACTTAGTGAGATACTTATCATAATATCATGTTAACCATATATATATCCATATATATATCATCATGTAGTTTTTACAAATTTTTAACGTTCGTGAATCGCCGGTCAAATTGGGTGGTCAATTGTCTATATGAAGCACATTTCAAATAATCAAGTCATAACAAGTTTGATTGCTTAACATGTTGGAAACATTTAATCATACAAATATAGTTTTCATTTAATATATAACATGGAAAAGTTCATGTCACTACAGTACCTACCCGTTAATTAAATTTCGTCCCGAAATTTTAAGCAGTTGGAGGTGTTGACGCATCTTCTGGAAATAGGTGCGGGTATTTCTTCTTCATCTGATCTTCACACTCCTAGGTAAACTCGGGTCCTCTACAGGCATTCCATCGAACCTTAACAATTGATATCTTGTTTTGCTTAAGTATTTTAACCTCACGATCCATTATTTTGACGGGTTCTTCAATAAATTGAAGTTTTTAGTTGATTTGGATTTCGTCTAACGGAATAGTGAGATCTTCTTTAGCAAAACACTTCTTCAGATTCGAGACATGAAAAGTGTTATGTACAGCCGCAAGTTGTTGAGGTAACCCCAGTTGGTAAGCTACTGGTCCGACGCGATCTATAATCTTGAATGGTCCAATGTACCTTGGATTTAGTTTCTCCCGTTTACTAAATCGCACAACACCTTTCCAAGGTGAAACCTTAAGCATGACCATCTCTCCAATCTCAAATTCTATATCTTTTCTTTTACTGTCCGCATAGCTCTTTTGTCGACTCTGGGCGGTTTTCAATTGTTGTTGAATTTAGATGATTTTCTCGGTAGTTTCTTGTATTATCTCCGGATCTGTAATCTATCTATCCCCCACTTCACTCCAACAAATTGGAGACATGCACTTTCTACCATAAAGTGCCTCAAACGGCGCCATCTCAATACTCAAATGATAACTGTTGTTGTAGGAAAATTCTGCTAACGGTAGGTGTCGATCCCAACTGTTTCCGAAATCGATAACACATGCTCGTAGCATGTCTTCAAGGGTCTGTATCATCCTTTCACTCTGCCCATTAGTTTGTAGATGATAAGCAGTACTCATGTCTAGACGAGTCCCCAATGCTTGTTGCAGTGTCTGCCAAAACCTTGAAACAAACCTGCCATCCCTATCAGAGATTATAGAGACTGGTATTCCATGTCTGGAGACAACTTCCTTCAAGTATAGACGTGCTAACTTCTCCATTTTTTCATCTCCTCTCATTAGCAGGAAGTGTGCTGACTTGGTGAGATGATTGACTATTACCCAAATAGTATCATAACCACTTGCAGTCCTTGGCAATTTAGTAATGAAATACATGGTAATGTTTTCCCATTTCCATTCTGCGATTTCAGGTTGTTGGAGTAGACCTGATGGTTTCTGATATTCAGCTTTGACCTTTGAACACGTCAAACATTCTCCTACATATTTAGCAATATCGGCTTTCATACCCGGCCACCAAAAGTACTTCTTGAGATCTTTGTACATTTTTCCTGCTCCGGGAAGTATTGAGTATCTGGTTTTATGTGCTTCCTTAAGTACCATGTCTCTCACATCTCCAAACTTTGGTACCCAAATTCTATCAGCCCTATATCAGGTTCTGTCTTCCCGAATTTTAAGATGTTTCTCCGATCCTTTGGGTATCTCATTCTTCAACTTTCCTTCTTTTACAACCCCCTGTTGCGCCTCCTTTATTTGAGTAATAAAGTTAGTACGAATAATTATGTTCATAGCTTTTACTCGTATAGGTTCTCTGTCCTTTCTACTCAAATCGTCGGCTACCACATTCGCCTTCCCCGGGTGGTAACGAATCTCAAAGTCGTAGTCATTTAACAATTCAATCCACCTGCGCTGCCTCATGTTTAGTTGTTTCTGATCAAATATATGTTGGAGACTTTTGTGGTCGGTATATATAATACTTTTGACCCCATATAAGTAATGCCTCCAAGTCTTTAATGCAAAAACAACAGCGCCCAATTCCAAATCGTGAGTCGTATAATTTTGCTCTTGAATCTTCAATTGTCTAAACGCATAAGCAATTACTTTCGTTCGTTGAATTAATACACAACCGAGACCTTGCTTTGAGGCGTCACAATATATCACAAAATCATCATTCCCTTCAGGCAATGACAATATAGGTACCGTAGTTAGCTTTTTCTTCAACAATTAGAACGCTTCCTCCTGTTCATCCTTCCATTCAAATTTATTTCCTTTATGCGCTAATGCAGTCAAGGGTTTTGCTATTTTGGAAAAATCTTGGATGAATCTTCTGTAGTAACCAGCCAATCCTAAAAATTAACGTATATGCTTCGGAGTTTTCGGGGTTTCCCAGTTTACAACGGTTTCAATCTTTGCCGGATCAACCTGAATACCTTCTTTGCTCACAACATGTCCGCGGAATTGAACTTCGTTCAACCAAAATGCACAATTTGAAAACTTATCGTACAGTTTTTCTTTCCTTAATAATTCAAGTACTTTCCTCAAATGTTCTTCATGCTCTTGATCATTCTTTGAGTAAATAAGTATGTCATCGATGAAGACAATGACAAACTTGTTGAGATATGGTCCACACACTCTGTTCATGAGGTCAATGAACACAGCTGGTGCGTTAGTCAAACCAAACGGCATAACCATAAACTCGTAATGACCGTATCGCGTCCTGAAAGCAGTCTTCGGAATATCATCCTCCTTTACCCGCATTTGATGATATCCAGAACGTAAATCGATCTTCGAATAAACCGACGAGCCTTGTAGTTGATCAAATAAGTCGTCGATTCTCGGTAGTGGGTAACGGTTCTTGATGGTAAGTTTGTTCAACTCTCGGTAGTCGATACACAACCTGAATGTACCATCCTTCTTTTTGACAAACAAAACAGGAGCTCCCCATGGTGATGTACTTGGTCGTATGAAACCATGCTCTAGAAGTTCTTGTAATTGGCATTGAAGTTCCTTCATTTCGCTGGGTGCGAGTCTGTATGGAGCACGAGCTATTGGTGCAGCTCCCGGTACAAGATCTATTTGAAATTTAACGGATCGGTGTGGAGGTAATCCAGGTAATTCTTTCGGAAATACATCGGGAAATTCTTTAGCGACGGGAACATCATTGATGCTCTTTTCTTCAGTTTGTACTTTCTCGACGTGTGCTAGAACAGCATAGCAACCCTTTCTTATTAACTTTTGCGCCTTCAAATTACTAATAAGATTTAGCTTCGCGTTGCTCTTTTCTCCGTACACCATTAAGGGTTTTCCTTCATCTCGTACAATGCGAATTGCATTTTTGTAACATACGATCTCTGCTTTCACCTCTTTCAACCAGTCCATGCCGATTATCACATCAAAACTCCCTAACTCTACTGGTATCAAATCAATCTTAAACGTTTCGCTACCCACTTTAATTTCTCGATTCCGACATATATTATCTGCTGCAATTAATTTACCATTTGCTAATTCTAGTATAAACTTATTATCCAAAGGCGTCAATGGACAACTCAATTTAGCACAGAAATCCTTACTCATATAGCTTCTATCCGCACCCGAATCAAATAAAACATAAGTAGATGTATTGTTAATAAGAAACATACCCGTAACAAGCTCCGGGTCTTCCTGCGCTTCAACCGCATTAATGTTGAAGACTTTTCCTCGGCCTTGCCTATTATTATCCCCCTGATTTGGACACATATTTTTGTAATGGCCCTTCTTTCCGCATCCAAAACAGGTAATGTCGGCATAACTTGTTCCGGCATTATTTGTTCCCTTAGCCATTGATCCGTAGATTTCACACTTTGTCGCACCATGGCCCTTTCTATTACACTTAGTACACACTGCTATACAGAGCCCAGTTGGATGGTATCCTTCACATCTCTGGCAGAATTTCTGCCTCTTGTTGTTATTGTTGGGATTGTTTTGTTGCAGTTCTTATTGTTGTTGAAACAGCTGTTGTAGTTGTTGCTGGGGTGGTTGTTGTTGTTACAAAAATTGGTGCGATTGTAGTTGTGATTGTTGGGTTGATTATTGAAATTGTGACCCTTGTCACTGGTTTCTTCCCATTTCCTCTTGACTAGTTTCGTATTGGATTCTTCAGCCGCCTATTCTTTAATCCTTTCCTCAATTTGATTTATAAGTTTATGAGCCATTCGACTTGCCTTTTGTATGGAGGCGGGCTCGTGTGAACTTATATCCTCTTGGATCCTTTCCGGTAACCCTTTTACAAATGCGTCGATTTTCTCTTCTTCATCTTCGAACGCTCCCGGACACAATAGGCACAACTCTGTGAATCGTCATTCGCACGTGGTAATATCAAACCCTTGTGTTCGTAACCCTCTAAGCTCTACCTTGAGCTTATTGACCTCGTTTCTAGGACGGTACTGCTCGTTCATTAAGTGTTTGAATGATGACCACGGTAGTGCATAAGCAGCATCTTGTCCCACATGTTCTAGATAAGTGTTCCACCATGTTAACGCAGTACCCGTGAAGGTATGCATAGCGTACTTTACTTTGTCTTCTTCAGTGCAATTACTTATGGCAAACACTGATTCAACTTTCTCAGTCCACCGTTTTAATCCGATTGGACCCTCGGTTCCATCGAATTCCAAAGGTTTACAAGCAGTGAATTCTTTGTAGGAGCATCCTACACGAGTTCTCATGGCGTTAGTTCCATTGCTGGATTCAGAGTTATTGTTATTTTGCATCGCAGCCTGTACTGCGGCTATATTTGCTGCAAGGAAAGTACGGAATTCTTCCTCGCTCATATTCAGGGTGTGTCGAGTAGTTGGTGCCATTTCCTTCAAAAATAGCCAAAAGAATTTAGTTAATCATATAGAATATCAAGAGTAGTCAATAGTATTTCGTAGCATAATATGAACTTATTTATAAAAGCTTTTTCTTCATATTAGCGTTTTATAGTTTTTTTTTTCCATTCGGGTAGTACATACCTGTTAAGTTAATACTTAGTAGCTACTATACAATTCAACCACTACAATTCTATATGAAAAATTTGATTATAATAATATTTTGCGTTCAAACTATTACACAATATTTTACAAACTTACAATACCGCTATATAGCATAAAATATAGCACACAATAACATTGATACAAAGCAATTTCGATGATAATCCTAGTTAATACGCAAGTCATTCAATAAAGGAAATAATGACACGTAGTTCATAAGTCCAGAAACAAATCATGCATTCTGGTTTTACTAAGACTACTTCCCATCCTTGGTTTTGTGGAACATAACCGTTGTGGCCGTTGATAAGACAACATGTTGTAACATCGTCAAAGGGACGAGGGTTTCGTAATGCCCAACAGCCCCGTAACAATCTAAAAACCTTGTTTCTCACCCCAACTACTGAGTCCGTTACTTGTGGGAATGTTTTGTTTAATAGTTGTAATCCGATGTTCTTTTTCTCACTTTGGTGAGAAGCGAACATCACTAACCCATAAGCATAACATGCTCCTTTATGTTGCATGTTAGAAGCTCTTTCTAATTCACGAAGTCCTATGTTGGGATAAGTTGAGTCAAAATAGGTCCTTAATCCGTAGCGTAAAATTGCACTTGGGTTCCCCGCATTTAATGCTTTAAAGAAAACACGTCGTAGCTTACGGTCTCCCCAATGTGATATACCCCAACTTTCAAAGGAAAGCCTTTTATAAACTACGGCATTCTTAGAACTTTCTTCAAATGTTCTACAAACTAATTTCGCCGTAAACAATTGTGCTGACGAATTCTGACCAACTTTAGACAAGATTTCATCAATCATGTCCCCGGGTAGGTCTTCTAAAATTTTTGGTTGTCTATCCTTAACGTCCATTGTGTTTTTATAGTGTAAAACAGACGAGGATTAGATTTGTAAAAGATAATTATCAAATAATACAAGCAAATTTTTTTTTTTTACATACAACATAAAAGTACAAGCACACTTATATTACTTATATTACACTGCATGATTACAACCCTTTATTCCGACTCGCTTATTTCTTCTTCTTCGGACTTAGTTCGTCTCGCTAATTTTCTAGGGATATATGGTGCTCCCCTAATACGAGCTGTCGTTTTCCACAATGGTTTAGAAAAACCTGGTGGTTTAGAGGTTCCCGGGTTATTGTTACAATTTAGGAAATACGAATGTTGCCGATACATATAAAGTTCATCGGGGTTGGAATCTGGTTTCTCTATTTTTTATACCTTTTCCCTTATTATTTTCTTTTGCCTCTTTAAATTGGGTCGGGGTAATTTCTATAACATTATCGGAATCCTCATCGGGATCCGATTCATCGAAGAATTGGTAATCTTCCCAATATTTTGCTTCCTTAGTGGAAACACCATTGACCATTATTAACTTTGGTCCATTGGTTGAGGATTTTTGATGTCGTGCGAGGTGTATATAAAATAGCTATTAATTTTAGCAGGAAATGCTATTAAATACGATACAATTTTACACAAGATATTTATTTATTTATAGAATGGATATACTTAAACCTTGCTACAACACTTATAGGCAGTGTACCTAATCGTACAGTAGTGTAGTTTTTAGTAAGTCCGGTTCGTTCCGCAGGGAATCTTTTTAAACAAAGCTTAACACTATATTAGTTTACTTTTATAAAAATACAAATATATATATAAGTAATATTATTATTATAAAGGGGGTTTTTACCGTTTAATGACCGGTTTGTCGATTTTAAAACTTTAGTCGCAGTTAAAACCAAATATAAAATATTAAAAATAAATACAAGACTTAAATTAAAGCGTAAAGTAAATAACGATAATGAAATTGCGAATAATAAAAGTGCGATAAAATAAACTTGCGATAATTAAAAAGTACGATAATTAAAAGTACAATTAAATACAATAACAATAAAAATGCGATAATTAGAAGTGAAATTAAATATAAAATAAAGGAAATTAAATATGAAATAAAAGAATTATGCTTATTTAAACTTCCGTAATCATGATGTTTGAGGTGTTGATTTTAGTTTTATGCCTATGGGTTAATTGTCCTTTGTCCTGGATTATTTAATATGTCCGTCTGGTTTTTTTCCATAACAGTCCATCAGTCATAAATATAAAGTGCGAGCATCCTCGTCAAATTATTCTTATACCCGAAGTTAAATATTCCAACTAATTGGGGACTTAAACTGTAACAAGATTTTAATACTTTGTTTAATAATTACACCAGGATGTCGACTGAGTGTAACCCAAGGTTTTAATATTTTGTTATCAATTATACCAAGTGTCTTTGTACATAATTTCACCCCTGTTTTAATTATTCTAGTGTCTATTAATCCATTCCCGTGTTCGGTTAAATGAACGATTATTCGTACATATAAATACCCCGCCCATCGTGTCCGATCGAGTGTATATGGTAATTTATAGGGACGCCCAATTGTAAATCTTTATATTAACATTTACAAACTATCATTTAGTTAAACAAATATAAAGCCCATTAATAGCCCATAGTCTAATTTCCACAAGTGTCGTTCTTTTGTCCAAACCCCAATTATGGTACAAAGCCCAATTACCCAATTTTAGTAATTAGCCCAACATCATGATTACTTCGGATTAAATAAGCATAATAATAACTTAGCTACGAGACATTAAATTAAAAAGGTTGAACATAACTTACAATGATTAAAAATAGCGTAGCGTTACACGGACAGAATTTCGACTTACACCCTTACAACATTCGCTAACATACCCTTATTATTAGAATTATAATTAAAATTAAAATATAAATATAAATATAAATATAAATATATACGATATAGATAGAGAGATGGATATTAGATGATGAAAAATGATCAGAATTCGGTTGACTTTATAGGGAATTGCAAAATTTGGGGCTCCGCGACTCGCGGCCCTTTTTGCCTTCAAACTCCGCGAGTCGCGGAGTTTGTAAATACAGCTCACACAATTTGGAGTCTTTCTTGCCGACGGTTTTTATTTATTTATATAATATATAAATAATTATAAGAATTATTTAAATATTATATTATATTTATGTGCATAGTTGACTTGTAATTTTTAGTCCGTTACGTCGAGCGTTGAGAGTTGACTCATGTCCCGGTTCCGGATTTTCGAACGTCCTTGCGTACAATTTAATATCTTGTACTTTGCGTTTTGAATCTTGTACTCTTGTAATTTCGAGAAGTTTCTTATCAATAATTGGAACCTCTTTGATTGTCTTTTGTACTTTTGAGCTTTTTGGTCGTTTGCGTCTTCAATTCGTCGAATATGTCTTTTGTCTTCAACTTTTATTATTTAAACGAATATCACTTTTAAATAGAACAATTGTAACTAAAAGCTTGTCTTTCTTGAGGGATAATGCTATAAAATATATGTTCGTTTTTAGCATTATCAAATATTCCCACACTTGAGCGTTGCTTGTCCTCAAGCAATATCGTCTTGAAATACTAGAATCACTTTTTTATTCTTCACACTTTGTACATCAGTGATTTCTATACGGCGGTATGAACAATGGTAGTAACGATATGGTTTACAGTCCCACATGACTATAAAAATTTAGATCCATTAAGGAAATTGGATCTTTATGAAAACATTTGATCTTTTGAAAATTAAATCTAGTTTTTACCCTAGATAAGTTTTCCGAAATAACCCTTCACCGGTGTTTGCAAAATATTTTTGTGGGTTTGGTGGGTTTCAGATTTGAAAATTTTAGCTCAAAACTTATGGTTTTGTGTCACCCACTTGCTAACCTTGTATTTGGAAAGCAACACATCCAGTTTACTTGTCCCGTATATTACCTTTCGGTAAACTACCGTCCGGTTGTAAAGGAAAGCGTTGAACAAGCAACTGTTAAGGCAATGTCCCCTGACATGCTTTTAATTATGGTCTATAACGTGTCGGACGCAATTACTATCCTTGGTAGGAGCAATAGTAAAGCTCACCCTTATGATTTTTCGGTCTGGCACAAGGTCCTGTCTTTGACCACTATGCAACCACCGTTCTTACGGTTGACACCCGATTTAGTTCACGTGACCTAATGAATTCCAGGTGAATTCCTAGGATTTTACGTTCAATGGTAATGAACGCATTGAAAATAGGGTTTTCAGAAAACAAATCGGTTTGTAATTTTGATCAAAATATTTTCTCGTTCAAGCTCGAGTTTAGATATCATTGAATTCCATGAGTTTGTAATTCTCAATCTTTAAAGTCAATCTCAAGGATTGAGTAATATCAGTCTTAAAAGCTGATTTTTAATCTTTAAAAGGAGATTATCCTTTCTGGGGATCTGATTCATTAGTCTTATCAAGCTAATTTGCACGGTGCCCCCCCATTGTACGAGATAAATCCTTCTCATGGTTAGGATAAATCTGACCACCTTGCGACCCTGTTTAATGCTGAGGTCCGTGGATTTCCTGCTGATTTTAGTGATGACTTTTCTAGATTTTTCGTCAACCTACAGCTGGTCTGGACGACAACTTCATGACCTAAATCAAGAAGCGCGTGTCTTTTTCGGAAGACTTTACTTCCTTTTAATGATGGAATTGATTCATCGTGTAGATCCATCTCTTCTTTTCTTTCATCGGGTAAAACAGTTTAGTTTAGTTCAAAGCAAAAGTATTTTCAGTTATTTGTTACAGATATATGTGACATATGTTTAAGATAACTTGGTAAATTTTCCCACACTTGGCTTTTATTTTCCTTTTTATCGTCCTCTATTCCATTTTAAATGAATTTTACCATTTTGGTTTGTTTCTCAATTTATGTCCTTTCTGAGGTAACAATAATTTCGGTGTTAAAACCTAGTTTTATCGTTCATAAATATGTATAAACATAATTTTGAGTTCATTTAATTGAAAATTTTGAAAAATTTTACTAGAATTGGGTAGTCAGTATATAAGACTAGGGCTGTTCTTTATTATCAGAGAGCACTAGATTCTAATACAACTACTACTTTACTAGTATTTCTAATGGTAACCAAGTGTATAAAGTAAAAATTTTAAAATTCGAAAGAATTTAACCCCTTCCCACACTTAAGATCTTGCAATGCCCTCATTTGCAAGAAATCAGTAACAATTTAAATTATTGAGGGTGATTTGTGTGAAATTGATTAAATTTTACCAAAGTTTCCAAACATATTGGCGTTTGTTTGCTGAATTATAAATGGTGCACATCATTTGTTCATTCCGTCTTGTTGTTATTTCACATATATTTTGCATCTTGTCGTCAAAATTAGTTGCTTTTGCTGAACTTAATGCCAGTCTTTGAAAATGCGTTGTTTTACCCTGTTGTGTACATAAGATAAACTGCAAACATATATACATATTTTTGAAGTTTGGTATATTACCCCACATTCAAAAATTATTAAAATCTAAGAATAAAAGTTAGAAAATTATAAAAACTATTACAATATTAACATAAGTATTAAACGTATTAACATTACAAATTACAAAATAAATAAAACTAAGTAGACTAGGGATGATATTGATACCAATAGGGGTTCCAAGCATAACCATAGGTGCTATAGAATGCTTCGGCAGGGTTATACGTAGGATACGGTGGTTGCATCTCTATAGACCAGGGAGGGAATATGGGTTTCGGAGTAGGAATATAGTTTCTACCTATATGTTGGCAATGAGCTATGATTTAGTTTTGATGAACTTGCCAATCTTCAAATGCTCTCTGTCTAGCATTTTCGTACTCCTGTGAAGCTATAAACCTTTGCATTTCTTGCATTTCATTTCCCCCTCCTACATTACCTTGTTGTTGGTTTCTCTCAACCTGTGGATGTCTACCATGGTATTGTACTGCGGCGTTATTTCGCCTCTTCAAAACTTTCGCACCATGGTATACATTTAAACCTATAGTATCGCGGGGTTCTGGCTCTTCGACTAATAATCCCCCCCGACTTATATCCACACCGAGATATTCAGCAATCAAAGTAATAAAAATACCACCTCCTATTATGCTATGCGGTCTCATCCCCCTAACCATAGCTGATAAATAATAACCCACACAATAAGGTATACTTACAGCGCTTTGTGGGTCTCGAATACACATATGGTAAAACAAATCCTGTTCATTTACCTTTTCCTTGTTCTTACCTCTTTGTGTAATCGAATTAGCTAAAAACCTATGAATTACTCTTAATTCAGCTCTATCTATATCCAAATAAGAGTAATTTCCCCCTTTGAATCGGTGATGGCTTTTCATTTCACTCCATACACCATGTGTATCAAAATTTTCATCTATCTTTCTACCATTTAGTATCAACCCTCTACAATCGGCAGATGCTAACTCCTCAAGCGTATATATACGTAAAGCCTGAGCCATGTCTAGTAAAGACATGTGGCGCATCGAACCTCCTAACAAAAATCTAATAAAAGATCGATCGGTTAAACTAGCTACCCGATCATTTAATTCTATACTACACAACAATTCTTCACACCATACTTTATATACAGGTCTACGCATGGTGAATAAACGTACCCAGTCGTTAAAAGTAGAATTACCATACCTCTGTGCAAGTAATTCCCTAATTGGCCCGGCCAATTCTACAGCTTCTAATGGTCCCCATTCTATGACCCTAGGTACCTCAACAACTTTAGAATGAAGAGTATGCAACCCCCTTTGATACTTTGGATAATCTATCCAAAGTCTGTCAAATCTCAGGTTCGGATGCAAATCTTCCAAGTGCATATCAGAAAATGTCATGACTGGATGAGGTATATCTTGCTTGTAGTAGTTATCCACCTCCTGTTGTTCCACATTCTCAACAGGAGCATTGCGAGCTTGGGATGAAGATTCACCCCTTTCAGTCTGCAAAACACATCAAACACAATTTTTGTGCATCCAAATATGCATTAGTGTCAGCAAAATCATCAATCAAAATGATTACAATGACATGATCAATTTATATCAAACTTAAACTCATTTTCATATTTTTATCAAATCTACACTTTTTCAAATAAGCATATACGAAAATGTTCGCCAAGTTCATAAGCATTTAACTCAAATAACATGTCAAAATAATCATCACTAGCAATTAAACAAGTTTCAAATGGCATTATCTCTCAAAAATCAAGTTCATGAATTTTAGACTTGAAAAAGTCCACTTTAATTCTCAAAATCATGTTTAGGCTCAAAGTTTGGATCATTTAACTACCTAAACATGTTACACTACTTAATTTAGCAACAATTCATGACAAAAATCGGCCATAACCTGTTTATATCAAAAAGCCCCAAATTTGCTCAAGAACACAAACCCTAGATTACTCAAAATTTGAAGTTTAAGGCTTCTAATCATGTTAAACAGCTCAATCTAGGTTATACAAGCATAATACATAAACAATTTAAGCCTAATTACACTAAAAAGCATCAAAATCAAATTGGGGAAAAAAATTACTCAAGAACACTAATTTCGGATTAAATGGTGTTTATGTGTAGAAATTTACCGTTTTTCTTGAGTAATTCCTTGATAGCATCCTTTTCAACATGATTTTAGTAAAAGATTTGATGATTAACGGTTAAAAATTGTGATTTTGGGGGTGTTTTTAGGGTTTTTTCGCGCAGTATTTCGCAATGTTTTCTGTGGGTGTTGTGTGGACTGAGCTGTTCCAGCTCTTATTTTTTTTCTGTAATTCGATCCCTCCGCGAGTCACGGGGTTTAAAGCTTCAAACTCCGCGAGTCGCGGAGTTTGTTATTATTATTATTTTTTTTTTTATATATATCTTATACTAATTAAAACAATTAAGTAATTAATTTTAAAATTTTGTTTCCCTTGTTATTTAGGACGAGGTCGTTTCGGATCGATGTCCTAGTCCGTTCCTCGACAAAATTTTAAAATTTGTCTTTTTGTAGCGATTGTTTTAAAAGCTAAGATTTTTGGGTTTTTTAATGTTTTTGGCATACTTTAATTCAATAAGTTAAAAAAAAATAATGATAATAAAAGTTCTCGTCCCTCCCTCGGGTAAAGCAATTTCGGTTTAAAGACCTAGTCTTCAACTTACAACGAATTTTAAAAATCATATTTTTAACTTAATGAGATAAAGTAAATTTTTGTTTTTAAATTCACACAATTTAAATATAAAATTCAAAATTAATATTAAAAATTCACACCAAACTTTAAAATTTGAAATGCATAAAATTAAAAATTCATATTTTAAAAATTAAAAAATTCACACCAATCTTAATTTAAAAATTCATATTATAAATTCACACCAAACTTATATTAATTTTTCAAATATTTACAATTTTAAATATATTGATTTTACAAAGTTTACAATATTAATTTAAGATTTATATATTAATTTTAAAAACATGGTAAAAATAAAATTAAAAATCTTTTTGGCTTTTTTTTATCCCATTTTAATCAATCAAATATTATCAAAAATATGCGCCCCTCTTTTCGGTAAAGTAATTTCGGTTCCAAGACCTAATTTAACTCATGACGAATTTTTGAAATATTTTGGGTTGATTGATTAAAGATATTTATATCTTAAGAATAAACGTTAAATTTCGCAGTGATGTAATAAATTTTTGAATGATATCAATAATTTCGGTCGCCAAACCTAATTTTATTCAATATCAATTTAATACTTTATAGCGAACAAATTAGCGTTTATTATCAAAAGGGTAAAAATAAAAAAATAAAATAAAATCTGTACAGACTTACCTGTGAAATAGATTTCTTAGTTATATGATCTATCCCATTCATAAGATAGTCGGTTTAATTGGTTTTCCATAGCTATATAGGCGTAACCTCGAGCATTCAGTGTCTTTTCTTCTAAACATATGAACGGTCCGTCTCTCCATAAAGTAACAAATTCGGTATTTGAATAGGTTTGATTATTTGAACATTTACCTCCATGTGACCATTTTCCGCATTTGTGACATCTTTCTAGGTGTCGTGCTCTTCTTTTTGCTGCAGATTTTGATTTTCCTTTACCAAATTGTAACTTATTATCTTCGCATCTGGATTCTTTTCTAACTCCGTCCATTCTTTCTCTGATTACTGATACTATTTCACTCGGAAGTGTGTCATTATTACGTTTAGTGATCAAAGCGTGTAGCATTATACCATGGTTTAGTTCACAGGCAGTCTTCATTTCCTAAAAAAAATAAAAATTCAGAATGGGGGGAGAAGACTAGTTCTTTAGGGTCTGCTAGGGAAAGACCATTCGGGTTCCATTTTCGAGAACTACACGAAAACAGACAATCTAACTCTAACAGAAATACATATTATCCTTTAAAGACTTGATTCTCCCCACACTTAGTTAGCTGTGGTGTCGAAATTGTGATTAAGTTCGTTGTCGACTTCCATCGTGAAATGTCCCGTTCTTATTGATTAAAAACGTTCCATATTAATTGATTTCGTTGCGAGGTTTTTGACCTCTATATGAGACGTTTTTCAAAGACTGCATTCATTTTAAAACAAACCATAACCTTTATTTCATCAATAAAGGTTTAAAAAGCTTTACGTAGATTATCAAATAATTATAATCTAAAATATCCTGTTTACACACGACCATTACATAATGGTTTACAATACAAATATATTACAACAAAATAAGTTTCTTGAATGCAGTTTTTACACAATATCATACAAGCACGGACTCCAAATCTCGTCCTTATTTAAGTATGCGACAGCGGAAGCTCTTAATAATCACCTGAGAATAAACATGCTTAAAACGTCAACAAAAATGTTGGTGAGTTATAGGTTTAACCTATATATATCAAATCATAATAATAGACCACAAGATTTCATATTTCAATACACACCCCATACATAGAGATAAAAATCATTCATATGGTGAACACCTGGTAACCGACATTAACAAGAAGCATATATAAGAATATCCCCATCATTCCGGGACACCCTTCGGATATGATATAAATTTCGAAGTACTAAAGCATCCGGTACTTTGGATGGGGTTGGTTAGGCCCAATAGATCTATCTTTAGGATTCACGTCAATTAGGGTGTCTGTTCCCTAATTCTTAGATTACCAGACTTAATAAAAAGGGGCATATTCGATTTCGATAATTCAACCATAGAATGTAATTTCACGTACTTGTGTCTATTTTGTAAATCATTTATAAAACCTGCATGTATTCTCATCCAAAAAATATTAGATTTTAAAAGTGGGACTATAACTCACTTTCACAGATTTTTACTTCGTCGGGAAGTAAGACTTGGCCACTTGTTGATTCACGAACCTATAACAATATATACATATATATCAAAGTATGTTCAAAATATATTTACAACACTTTTAATATATTTTGATGTTTTAAGTTTATTAAGTCAGCTGTCCTCGTTAGTAACCTACAACTAGTTGTCCACAGTTAGATGTACAGAAATAAATCGATAAATATTATCTTGAATCAATCCACGACCCAGTGTATACGTATCTCAGTATTGATCACAACTCAAACTATATATATTTTGGAATCAACCTCAACCCTGTATAACTAACTCCAACATTCACATATAGAGTGCCTATGGTTGTTCCGAAATATATATAGATGTGTCGACATGATAGGTCGAAACATTGTATACGTGTCTATGGTATCTCAAGATTACATAATATACAATACAAGTTGATTAAGTTATGGTTGG
This sequence comes from Rutidosis leptorrhynchoides, assembly GCF_046630445.1. Taxonomy (NCBI): domain Eukaryota; kingdom Viridiplantae; phylum Streptophyta; class Magnoliopsida; order Asterales; family Asteraceae; genus Rutidosis; species Rutidosis leptorrhynchoides. Next base: position 16,678,954 of record NC_092342.1, on the reverse strand, counting down.
AATAGATTTGTTACAAATTTTCACGTAGCTAAAATGAGAAAAATTATCCAATATTGTTTTACCCAAAACTTCTTCATTTTAAATCCGTTTTGAGTGAATCGAATTGCTATGGTTTCATATTGAACTCTATTTTATGAATCTAAACAGAAAAAGTATAGGTTTATAGTCGGAAAAGTAAGTTACAAGTCGTTTTTGTAAAGGTAGTCATTTCAGTCGAAAGAACGACGTCTAGATGACCATTTTAGAAAACATACTTCCACTTTGAGTTTAACCATAATTTTTGGATATAGTTTCATGTTCATAATAAAAATCATTTTCTCAGAATAACAACTTTTAAATCAAAGTTTATCATAGTTTTTAATTAACTAACCCAAAACAGCCCGCGGTGTTACTACGACGGCGTAAATCCGGTTTTACGGTGTTTTTCGTGTCTCCAGGTTTCAAATCATTAAGTTAGCATATCATATAGATATAGAACATGTGTTTAGTTGATTTTAAAAGTCAAGTTAGAAGGATTAACTTTTGTTTGCGAACAAGTTTAGAATTAACTAAACTATGTTCTAGTGATTACAAGTTTAAACCTTCGAATAAGATAGCTTTATATGTATGAATTGAATGATGTTATGAACATCATTACTACCTTAAGTTCCTTGTATAAACCTACTGGAAAATTAAAAAATGGATCTAGCTTCAACGGATCCTTGGATGGCTCGAAGTTCTTGAAGCAGAATCATGACACGAAAACAAGTTCAAGTAAGATCATCACTTGAAATAAGATTGTTATATTTATAGAAATTGAACCAAAGTTTGAATATGATTATTACCTTGTATTAGAATGATAACCTACTGTAAGAAACAAAGATTTCTTGAGGTTGGATGATCACCTTACAAGATTGGAAGTGAGCTAGCAAACTTGAAAGTATTCTTGATTTTATGTAACTAGAACTTGTAGAATATATGAAGAACACTTAGAACTTGAAGATAGAACTTGAGAGAGATCAATTAGATGAAGAAAATTGAAGAATGAAAGTGTTTGTAGGTGTTTTTGGTCGTTGGTGTATGGATTAGATATAAAGGATATGTAATTTTATTTTCATGTAAATAAGTCATGAATGATTACTCATATTTTTGTAATTTTATGAGATATTTCATGCTAGTTGCCAAATGATGGTTCCCACATGTGTTAGGTGACTCAAATGGGCTGCTAAGAGCTAATCATTGGAGTGTATATACCAATAGTACATACATCTAAAAGCTGTGTATTGTACGAGTACGAATACGGGTGCATACGAGTAGAATTGCTGATGAAACTGAACGAGGATGTAATTGTAAGCATTTTTGTTAAGTAGAAGTATTTTGATAAGTGTATTGAAGTCTTTCAAAAGTGTATAAATACATATTAAAACACTACATGTATATACATTTTAACTGAGTCGTTAAGTCATCGTTAGTCGTTACATGTAAGTGTTGTTTTGAAACATTTAGGTTAACGATCTTGTTAAATGTTGTTAACCCAACGTTTATAATATCAAATGAGATTTTAAATTATTATATTATCATGATATTATCATGTATGAATATCTCTTAATATGATATATATACATTAAATGTCTTTACAACGATAATCGTTACATATATGTCTCGTTTAAAAATCATTAAGTTAGTAGTCTTATTTTTACATATGTAGTTCATTGTTAATATACTTAATGATATGTTTACTTATCATAGTATCATGTTAACTATATATATATCCATATATATGTCATCATATAGTTTTTTCAAGTTTTAACGTTCGTGAATCACCGGTCAACTTGGGTGGTTAATTGTCTATATGAAACATATTTCAATTAATCAAGTCTTAACAAGTTTGATTGCTTAACATGTTGGAAACATTTAATCATGTAAATATCAATCTCAATTAATATATATAAACATGGAAAAGTTCGGGTCACTACAGTACCTACCCGTTAAATAAATTTCGTCCCGAAATTTTAAACAGTTGAAGGTGTTGACGAATCTTCTAGAAATAGATGCGGGTATTTCTTCTTCATCTGATCTTCACGCTCCCAGGTGAACTCGAGTCCTCTACGAGCATTCCATCGAACCTTAACAATTGGTATCTTGTTTTGCTTAAGTCTTTTAACCTCACGATCCATTATTTCGACGGGTTCTTCGATGAATTGAAGTTTTTTGTTGATTTGGATTTCATCTAACGGAATAGTGAGATCTTCTTTAGCAAAACATTTCTTCAAATTCGAGACGTGGAAAGTGTTATGTACAGCCGCGAGTTGTTGAGGTAACTCAAGTCGGTAAGCTACTGGTCCGACACGATCAATAATCTTGAATGGTCCAATATACCTTGGATTTAATTTCCCTCGTTTACCAAATCGAACAACGCCTTTCCAAGGTGCAACTTTAAGCATGACCATCTCTCCAATTTCAAATTCTATATCTTTTCTTTTAATGTCAGCGTAGCTCTTTTGTCAACTTTGGGCGGTTTTCAACCGTTGTTGAATTTGGATGATCTTCTCGGTAGTTTCTTGTATAATCTCCGGACCCGTAATCTGTCTATCCCCCACTTCACTCCAACAAATCGGAGACCTGCACTTTCTACCATAAAGTGCTTCAAACGGCGCCATCTCAATGCTTGAATGGTAGCTGTTGTTGTAGGAAAATTCTGCTAACGGTATATGTCGATCCCAACTGTTTCCGAAATCAATAACACATGCTCGTAGCATGTCTTCAAGCGTTTGTATTGTCCTTTCGCTCTGCCCATCAGTTTGTGGATGATAGGCAGTACTCATGTCTAGACGAGTTCCTAGTGCTTGCTGTAATGTCTGCCAGAATCTTGAAATAAATCTACCATCCCTATCAGAGATAATAGAGATTGGTATTCCATGTCTGGAGACGACTTCCTTCAAATACAGTCGTGCTAACTTCTCCATCTTGTCATCTTCTCTTATTGGAAGGAAGTGTGCTGATTTGGTGAGACGATCAACTATTACCCAAATAGTATCAAAACCACTTGCAGTCCTTGGCAATTTAGTGATGAAATCCATGGTAATGTTTTCCCATTTCCATTCCGGGATTTCGGGTTGTTGAAGTAGACCTGATGGTTTCTGATGCTCAGCTTTGACCTTAGAACACGTCAAACATTCTCCTACATATTTAGCAACACCGGCTTTCATACCCGGCCACCAAAAATGTTTCTTGAGATCCTTGTACATCTTCCCCGTTCCAGGATGTATTGAGTATCTGGTTTTATGAGTTTCTCTAAGTACCATTTCTCTCATATCTCCAAATTTTGGTACCCAAATCCTTTCAGCCCTATACCGGGTTCCGTCTTCCCGAATATTAAGATGCTTCTCCGATCCCTTGGGTATTTCATCCTTTAAATTTCCCTCTTTTAAAACTCCTTGTTGTGCCTCCTTTATTTGAGTCGTAAGGTTATTATGAATCATTATATTCATAGATTTTACTCGAATGGGTTCTCTGTCCTTCCTGCTCAAGGCATCGGCTACCACATTTGCCTTCCCCGGGTGGTAACGAATCTCAAAGTCGTAATCATTCAACAATTCAATCCACCTACGCTGCCTCATATTCAGTTGTTTCTGATTAAATATGTGTTGAAGACTTTTGTGGTCGGTATATATAATACTTTTGACCCCATATAAGTAGTGCCTCCAAGTCTTTAATGCAAAAACAACCGCGCCTAATTCCAAATCATGCGTCGTATAATTTTGTTCGTGAATCTTCAATTGTCTAGATGCATAAGCAATCGCCTTCGTTCGTTGCATTAATACACAACCGAGACCTTGCTTTGATGCGTCACAATAAATCACAAAATCATCATTCCCTTCAGGCAATGACAATATAGGTGCCGTAGTTAGCTTTTTCTTCAATAACTGAAACGCTTTCTCTTGTTCATCATTCCATTCAAATTTCTTCCCTTTATGCATTAATGCAGTCAAGGGTTTTGCTATTCTGAAAAAGTCTTGGATGAATCTTCTGTAGTAACTAGCTAGTCCTAAAAACTGGCGTATGTGTTTCGGAGTTTTCGGGGTTTCCCACTTTTCAACAGTTTCTATCTTTGCCGGATCCACCTTAATACCTTCTTTGTTCACTATGTGACCGAGGAATTGAACTTCTTCCAACCAAAATGCACACTTTGAAAACTTAGCGTACAATTCTTCCTTCCTCAAATGTTCACCGTGTTCTTGGTCATTCTTTGAGTAAATAAGTATGTCATCAATGAAAACAATGACAAACTTGTTAAGGTATGGTCCACACACTCGTTTCATAAGGTCCATGAACACAGCTGGTGCATTAGTTAAACCAAACGGCATGACCATAAACTCGTAATGACCGTAACGTGTTCTGAAAGCAGTCTTTGGAATATCATCTTCTTTCACCCGCATTTGATGATACCCGGAACGTAAGTCAATCTTTGAATAAACAGACGAGCCTTGTAGTTGATCAAATAAGTCATCGATTCTCGGTAGAGGGTAGCGGTTCTTGATGGTAAGTTTGTTCAACTCTCGGTAGTCGATACACAACTTGAATGTACCATCTTTCTTCTTGACAAACAAAACAGGAGCTCCCCACGGTGATGTGCTTGGTCGAATGAAACCACGCTCTAAAAGTTCTTGTAATTGGCTTTGCAGTTCTTTCATCTCGCTGGGTGCGAGTCTGTAAGGAGCACGAGCTATTGGTGCAGCTCCTGGTACAAGATCTATTTGAAATTCAACGGATCGATGTGGGGGTAATCCCGGTAATTCTTTCGGAAATACATCGGGAAATTCTTTTGCGACGGGAACATCATTGATGCTCTTTTCTTCAGTTTGTACTTTCTCGACGTGTGCTAGAACAGCATAGCAACCTTTTCTTATTAGTTTTTGTGCCTTCAAATTACTAATAAGATGTAGCTTCGTGTTGCCCTTTCTCCGTACACCATTAAGGGTTTTCCTTTTTCTCGTATAATGCGAATTGCATTTTTGTAACAAACGATCTCTGCTTTCACTTCTTTCAACCAGTCCATACCGATTATCACATCAAAACTCCCTAACTCTACTGGTATCAAGTCAATCTTAAATGTTTCGCTAACCAGTTTAATTTCTCGATTCCGACATATATTATCTGCTGAAATTAATTTACCATTTGCTAATTCAAGTAAAAATTTACTATCCAAAGGCGTCAATGGACAACTTAATTTAGCACAAAAATCTCTACTCATATAGCTTCTATCCGCACCCGAATCAAATAAAACGTAAGAAGATTTATTGTCAATAAGAAACGTACCCGTAACAAGCTCCGGGTCTTCATGTGCCTCTGCCGCATTAATATTGAAAACTCTTCCGCGGCCTTGTCCATTCGTGTTCTCCTGGTTCGGGCAATTTCTAATAATGTGGCCCGGTTTTCCACATTTATAACAAACTACATTGGCATAACTTGCTCCGACACTACTTGCTCCACTATTACTCGTTCCGACACCATTTGTTCCTTTCGTTCTATTAACCCCTGGTCCGTAGACCTCACACTTCGCCGCGCTATGACCATTTCTTTTACACTTATTGCAAAATTTGGTGCAGAACCCCGAGTGATACTTTTCACACCTTTGGCATAGCTGCTTCTGATTGTTGTTGTTGTTGCGGTTATTATTGTTGTTGGGATGATTGTTGTAGTTGCTGTTGTTGTTGTTGTTGTTGTTGTTGGGCCGTTTGTTGTAGTTGCGATTGATGTTGCGATTGTTGGGATAATTGTTGCGATTATTGTTGTAATTGCTGTTGTTGTTATATTGGTGATTCTTATCACCGTTTTCCTCCCACTTTCTTTTGACTTGCTTCACATTGGCCTCTTCAGCAGTCTGTTCTTTAATTCTTTCTTCAATCTGGTTCACTAGTTTGTGAGCCATTCTACATGCCTGTTGTATGGAGGCGGGCTCGTGTGAACTTATATCTTCTTGGATTCTTTCCGGTAATCCTTTCACAAACGCGTCGATCTTCTCTTCCTCATCTTCGAATGCTCCCGGACATAATAGGCACAATTCTGTGAATCGTCTTTCGTACGTGGTAATATCAAATCCTTGGGTTCGTAATCCTCTAAGTTCTGTCTTGAGCTTATTGACCTCGGTTCTGGGACGGTACTTCTCGTTCATCAAGTGCTTGAATGCTGACCACGGTAGTGCGTACGCATCGTCTTGTCCCACTTGCTCTAGATAGGTATTCCACCATGTTAACGCAGAACCTGTGAAGGTATGCATAGCGTACTTCACTTTGTCCTCTTCAGTACACTTACTTATGGCAAACACCGATTCGACCTTCTCGGTCCACCGTTTCAATCCAATCGGTCCTTCGGTTCCATCAAATTCTAAAGGTTTGCAGGCAGTGAATTCTTTGTAGGTGCATCCTACACGATTTCCTGTACTGCTAGATCCAAGGTTATTATTGGTATGTAGCGCAGCCTGTACTGCGGCTATGTTTGAAGCTAGAAAAGTACGGAATTCCTCTTCATTCATATTCACGGTGTGTCGAGTAGTCGGTGCCATTTCCTTCAAAATAGTCAAATGGAACAAGTTAATCATACAGAATATTAAGAGTAGTTAATAGTATTTCGTAGCATAATATGAACTCATTTATAAAAGCTTTTTCTTCATATTAGCGTTTTATAAGTTTAAATTCGGGTAGTACCTACCCGTTAAGTTCATACTTAGTAGCTAATATACAATTCAACTACTACAATTCTATATGAAAAACTGATTATAATAATATTTCGCGTTCAAACTTTTATACAATATTTTACAAACTTACAATACCGCTTATTTTACATAAAGCATGAAATATAGCACACAATAACTTTGATACAAGATAGTTGTGAAGATAATTCTAGCTAGTACACAAGTTGTTCAGCAAAGGCAATAAAGACACGTAATTCATACGTCCAGAAACAAGTCATGCATTCTGGTTTTACTAGGACTACTTCCCATCCTTGGTCTTGTGGAACATAACCGTTATGGCCGTTGATAAGACAGCGTGTTGTAACGTCGTCAAAGGGACGAGAGTTACGTAATGTCCAACAGTCCCGTAAAAATCTAAAAACCTCATTTCTTACCCCAATTACCGACTCCGTCACTTGTGGGAACGTTTTGTTTAATAGTTGTAGCCCGATGTTCTTGTTCTCACTTTGGTGAGAAGCGAACATTACTAATCCGTAAGCATAACATGCTTCTTTATGTTGCATGTTAGCCGCTTTTTCTAAATCACGAAGTCTAATATTCGGATATATTGAGTCAAAATAATTTCTTAACCCATTGCGTAAAATAGCATTTGGGTTCCCCGCAATATATGCGTCAAAGTAAACACATCGTAACTTATGGATTTCCCAATGTGATATCCCCCATCTTTCGAACGAAAGCCTTTTATAAACCAAGGCATTCTTGGAACGTTCTTCGAATGTCTTACAAACTGATCTCGCCTTAAATAGTTGTGCCGAAGAATTCTGGCCGACTCTAGACAAGATTTCGTCAATCATGTCTCCGGGTAGGTCTCTTAAAATATTGGGTTGTCTATCCATTTTGTGTTTTTATACTGTAAAATAGACAAGAGTTAGATTCATAAAAAAATACTTATTAATACAAGCAATTTTTACATATATCATAAAGCATAAGCATACTATATTACATATATTACACCACACGAATACAACTATCTTATTCCGACTCGCTTGTTTCTTCTTCTTCGGTTTTGGTTCGTTTTGCCAAGTTTCTAGGGATATATGACGTTCCCCTAATACAAGCCGTCGTTATCCACATTGGTTTAGAAAAACCTGGTGGTTTAGAGGTTCCCGGGTCATTGTTACAACTTAAGGACTTCGGGGGTTGACGATACATATAAAGTTCATCAGGGCTGGAATTAGATTTCTCTATTTTTATGCCCTTTCCCTTATTATTTTCTTTTGCCTTTTTAAATTCAGTTGGGGTAATTTCTATAACATCATCGGAATTCTCGTCGGAATCCGATTCATCGGAGAATTGGTAATCCTCCCAATATTTTGCTTCCTTGGCGGAAACACCATTGACCATAATTAACCTTGGTCGGTTGGTTGAGGATTTTCTTTTACTTAACCGTTTTATTATTTCCCCCACCGGTTCTATTTCTTCATCCGGTTCCGATTCTTCTTCCGGTTCCGATTCTTCTTCCGGTTCCGACTCTTCTTCCGGTTCCTCTTCGGGAACTTGTGAATCAGTCCACGAATCATTCCAATTTACATTTGACTCTTCATTATTATTAGGTGAGTCAATGGGACTTGTTCTAGAGGTAGACATCTATCACATAATATCAAACGCGTTAAGAGATTAATATATCACATAATATTCACATGTTAAAAATATATAGTTTCCAACAAAATTTGTTAAGCAATCATTTTTCAAGTAAACACGGTCGAAGTCCAGACTCACTAATGCATCCTAACAAACTCGATAAGACACACTAATGCAAAATTCTGGTTCTCTAAGACCAACGCTCGGATACCAACTGAAATGTCCCGTTCTTATTGATTAAAAACGTTCCATATTAATTGATTTCGTTGCGAGGTTTTGACCTCTATATGAGACGTTTTTCAAAGACTGCATTCATTTTAAAACAAACCATAACCTTTATTTCATCAATAAAGGTTTAAAAAGCTTTACGTAGATTATCAAATAATGATAATCTAAAATATCCTGTTTACACACGACCATTACATAATGGTTTACAATACAAATATGTTACAACAAAATAAGTTTCTTGAATGCAGTTTTTACACAATATCATACAAGTACGGACTCCAAATCTCGTCCTTATTTAAGTATGCGACAGCAGAAGCTCTTAATAATCACTTGAGAATAAACATGCTTAAAACGTCAACAAAAATGTTGGTGAGTTATAGGTTTAACCTATATATATCAAATCATAATAATAGACCACAAGATTTCATATTTCAATACACACCCCATACATAGAGATAAAAATCATTCATATGGTGAACACCTGGTAACCGACATTAACAAGATGCATATATAAGAATATCCCCATCATTCCGGGACACCCTTCGGATATGATATAAATTTCGAAGTACGAAAGCATCCGGTACTTTGGATGGGGTTTGTTAGGCCCAATAGATCTATCTTTAGGATTCGCGTCAATTAGGGTGTCTGTTCCCTAATTCTTAGATTACCAGACTTAATAAAAAGGGGCATATTCGATTTCGATAATTCAACCATACAATGTAGTTTCACGTACTTGTGTCTATTTTGTAAATCATTTATAAAACCTGCATGTATTCTCATCCCAAAAATATTAGATTTTAAAAGTGGGACTATAACTCACTTTCACAGATTTTTACTTCGTCGGGAAGTAAGACTTGGCCACTGGTTGATTCACGAACCTATAACAATATATACATATATATCAAAGTATGTTCAAAATATATTTACAACACTTTTAATATATTTTGATGTTTTAAGTTTATTAAGTCAGCTGTCCTCGTTAGTAACCTACAACTAGTTGTCCACAGTTAGATGTACAGAAATAAATCGATAAATATTATCTTGAATCAATCCACGACCCAGTGTATACGTATCTCAGTATTGATCACAACTCAAACTATATATATTTTGGAATCAACCTCAACCCTGTATAGCTAACTCCAACATTCACATATAGAGTGCCTATGGTTGTTCCGAAATATATATAGATGTGTCGACATGATAGGTTGAAACATTGTATACGTGTCTATGGTATCTCAAGATTACATAATATACAATACAAGTTGATTAAGTTATGGTTGGAATAGATTTGTTACAAATTTTCACGTAGCTAAAATGAGAAAAATTATCCAATCTTGTTTTACCCATAACTTCTTCATTTTAAATTCGTTTTGAGTGAATAGAATTGCTATGGTTTCATATTGAACTCTATTTTATGAATCTAAACAGAAAAAGTATAGGTTTATAGTTAGAAAAATAAGTTACAAGTCGTTTTTGTAAAGGTAGTCATTTCAGTCGAAAGAACGACGTCTAGATGACCATTTTAGAAAACATACTTCCACTTTGAGTTTAACCATAATTTTTGGATATAGTTTCATGTTCATAATAAAAATCATTTTCTCATAATAACAACTTTTAAATCAAAGTTTATCATAGTTTTTAATTAACTAACCCAAAACAGCCCGCGGTGTTACTACGACGGCGTAAATCCGGTTTTACGGTGTTTTTCTTGTCTCCAGGTTTCAAATCATTAAGTTAGCATATCATATAGATATAGAACATGTGTTTAGTTGATTTTAAAAGTCAAATTAGAAGGATTAACTTTTGTTTGCGAACAAGTTTAGAATTAACTAAACTATGTTCTAGTGATTACAAGTTTAAACCTTCGAATAAGATAGCTTTATATGTATGAATTGAATGATGTTATGAACATCATTACTACCTTAAGTTCCTTGGATAAACCTACTGGAAAAGTGAAAAATGGATCTAGCTTCAACGGATCCTTGGATGGCTCGAAGTTCTTGAAGCAGAATCATGACACGAAAACAAGTTCAAGTAAGATCATCACTTGAAATAAGATTGTTATAGTTATAGAAATTGAACCAAAGTTTGAATATGATTATTACCTTGTATTAGAATGATAACCTACTGTAAGAAACAAAGATTTCTTGAGGTTGGATGATCACCTTAAAAGATTGGAAGTGAGCTAGCAAACTTGAAAGTATTCTTGATTTTATGTAACTAGAACTTGTAGAATATATGAAGAACACTTAGAACTTGAAGATAGAACTTGAGAGAGATCAATTAGATGAAGAAAATTGAAGAATGAAAGTGTTTGTAGGTGTTTTTGGTCGTTGGTGTATGGATTAGATATAAAGGATATGTAATTTTGTTTTCATGTAAATAAGTCATGAATGATTACTCATATTTTTGTAATTTTATGAGATATTTCATGCTAGTTGCCAAATGATGGTTCTCACATGTGTTAGGTGACTCACATGGGCTGCTAAGAGCTGATCATTGGAGTGTATATACCAATAGTACATACATCTAAAAGCTGTGTATTGTACGAGTACGAATACGGGTGCATACGAGTAGAATTGTTGATGAAACTGAACGAGGATGTAATTGTAAGCATTTTTGTTAAGTAGAAGTATTTTGATAAGTGTATTGAAGTCTTTCAAAAGTGTATAAATACATATTAAAACACTACATGTATATACATTTTAACTGAGTCGTTAAGTCTTCGTTAGTCGTTACATGTAAGTGTTGTTTTGAAACATTTAGGTTAACGATCTTGTTAAATGTTGTTAACCCAATGTTTATAATATCAAATGAGATTTTAAATTATTATATTATCATGATATTATCATGTATGAATATCTCTTAATATGATATATATACATTAAATGTCTTTACAACGATAATCGTTACATATATGTCTCGTTTAAAAATCATTAAGTTAGTAGTCTTATTTTTACATATGTAGTTCATTGTTAATATACTTAATGATATGTTTACTTATCATAGTATCATGTTAACTATATATATATCCATATATATGTCATCATATAGTTTTTTCAAGTTTTAACGTTCGTGAATCACCGGTCAACTTGGGTGGTCAATTGTCTATATGAAACATATTTCAATTAATCAAGTCTTAATAAGTTTGATTGCTTAACATGTTGGAAACATTTAATCATGTAAATATCAATCTCAATTAATATATATAAACATGGAAAAGTTCGGGTCACTACACATCGGACCATCTATGTAGTGTTTAACTCTGTGACCATTAACTTTAAATTCAATCCCATTTGAATTTATCAATTCTACTGTTCCGTATGGGAAAACTCTTTTGACTATGAATGGTCCAGACCATCTTGATTTCAATTTTCCAGGAAATAGCTTGAATCGTGAATTGAAAAGAAGAACTCTGTCTCCTTCTTTAAATTCTTTTGAACTTCTGATTCTTTTATCATGCCATTTCTTCGTTCTTTCTTTATAGATTAACGAATTATCGTATGCTTCATGTCTTAATTCTTCTAATTCGTTTAGTTGACTTAATCGTAGACGTCCGACTTCATGTAAATCAAGATTACATGTCTTCAAAGCCCAAAATGCTTTGTGTTCAATTTCCACTGGAAGATGACATGCTTTTCCATAAACAAGTCTAAAAGTTGTGGTTCCAATTGGAGTTTTGTAGGCTGTTCTAAAAGCCCAGAGTGCATCCTCCAATTTAATGGACCATTCCTTCGGATTTGATCCTACGGTTTTCTCTAGAATACGTTTTAAAGCTCGGTTGGTATTTTCAACTTGTCCACTTGTTTGTGGATGATATGCGGTGGAGATTTTATGAGTTACTCCATATCTTTTAAGAACTTTCTCAAGTTGATTATTACAGAAATGAGTACCCCGATCACTTATTAAAGCTTTCGGTGTTCCAAACCTTGCAAAAAGATGTTTTAAAAAGTTGACTACAACTCGTGCATCGTTAGTTGGGAGATCTTGTGCTTCCGCCCATTTAGATACATAATCAATGGCTACGAGTATATATAGATTATTATGAGATTTTGGAAATGGACCCATAAAGTCAATACCCCAAATGTCAAATACTTCACATACTTGGATAACATTTTGTGGCATTTCATCGCGTTGACTTATTTTTCCGGCCCTTTGACAAGCATCACAGGATTTGCAAAGAAGGTGTGCGTCTTTGTAAATTGTAGGCCAATAGAATCCAACATCATAAACTTTTCTTGCTGTTAGTTGAGGCCCATAATGCCCTCTTGTTGGTCCTGTGTGACAATGGTTTAAAATTTTACTAGCTTCATCTCCAAATACACATCGGCGTATTATTCCATCTGGACAACTTTTAAACAGGTGTGGATCTTCCCAAAAATAGTGTTTTATATCACTGAAGAATTTCTTTCGTTTTTGGTACGATAATCCTTTTTCAAGGAATCCACAAACTAAGTAGTTTGCATAGTCTGCAAACCATGGAATTTCTTTATAATCTATCTTCAATAGATATTCATCAGGAAAGTTGTCTTGTATGGCCGATTCATTTAGAACTTCTAATTCGGGATTTTCAAGACGATAAAGATGATCAGCGGCGAGATTTTCTGCTCCTCTTTTATCTCGGATTTCAATATCAAACTCTTGTAAGAGTAAGATCCAACGGATTAATCTTGGTTTAGCATCTTGTTTCGAAAATAGGTATCTAAGAGCAGAATGGTCGGTATAGACCACCGTTTTTGCTAGAACGAGATATGATCGAAATTTGTCAAAAGCAAAGACAATAGCAAGGAGATCTTTTTCAGTAGTTGCATAGTTCGTTTGTGCTCCTTGTAACGTCTTACTAGCATAATATATAGGTTGAAATTGTTTTTCAATCCTTTGTCCTAAAACGGCTCCCATTGCAAAATCACATGCATCGCACATTAGTTCAAATGGTAGATTCCAATTTGGTGTTATCATGATCGGCGCATTAGTGAGTTTCTCTTTAAGAATATTAAAAGATTTGATACACTCATTTGAAAAGATGAATGGAGCATCCTTTTCTAGGAGTTTATTCATAGGAGTGGCAATTTTAGAAAAATCTTTTATGAAACGTCGGTAAAAACCGGCATGCTCTAGAAAACTCCTAACTCCTCTAACATTGGTGGGATGTGGAAGTTTAGCAATTACATCTACTTTAACTCTATCCACTTCAATTTCTTCTTTTGAAATTTTATGTCCAAGAACGATGCCTTCTTTAACCATGAAATGACATTTCTCCCAATTAAGTACTAGATTTGATTGTTCGCATCTAATAAGCATTCGTTCCAGATTAACTAGACATGATTCAAATGTATCACCGAAGACTGAAAAGTCATCCATGAAAACTTCCATGCATTCTTCTATCATGTCGTGAAAAATCGCCATCATACACCTTTGAAAGGTTGCAGGGGCGTTGCAAAGTCCAAATGGCATGCGTTTGTAAGCAAAAGTACCATACGGGCACGTGAATGTGGTTTTCTCTTGGTCTTCGGGTGCTATTGGAATTTGAAAATATCCGGAAAATCCATCTAGAAAACAATAGTAACTATTTCCGACTAATCTTTCCAACATTTGATCTATGAAAGGTAAGGGAAAGTGATCTTTTCTGGTGGCGTCATTTAATTTTCTATAATCAATACACACACGCCATCCTGTTACAGTCCTAGTAGGAATAAGCTCATTTTTCTCATTTGTAATGACAGTTATGCCACCCTTCTTAGGCACGCATTGAACTGGGCTTACCCATGGACTATCAGAGATTGGATAAATTAAACCTGCATCTAGCAGTTTAATAATCTCTTTCTTAACTACATCTTGCATATTAGGATTTAGTCTTCGTTGGCGTTGCACATACGTTTTATGACCTTCTTCCATAAGGATTTTATGTGTGCAATACGAAGGACTTATTCCTTTAATATCATGAATCTTCCATGCAATGGCTGGTTTATGAGCTTTCAACACAGAAATGAGTTGTGATTTCTCATTTTCAGTAAGAGAAGACGATATTATTACAGGTAATTCAGATTCACCATGTAAATAAGCGTATTCCAAATGGTTTGGAAGTGGCTTTAACTCTAATTTCGGAGGTTCTTCTATCGATGATTTGTATCGATATCTGTCTTCTTCTTTTATCATTTGAATTTCTTCTGTTGTTGGTTCATATCCATTAGCTATAAGTGTAGCTAACATTTCAGCTTCATCAATTGGTTCATTACCTTCTCCGAAAGAACATTCTCCTGTTCCTTGTAATTCTGGAAATTCTTCTAACAATTCTGCATGTGCATCTATAGTTTGAATATAATAACATGTATCATCTGCAGATTGCGGTTGTTGCATTGCTCTATCAACTGAAAAGGTAACACTCTCATCCTCTATACTTAGGGTCAGTTTCTTATCGAACACGTCTATCATTGCTTTAGCCGTGTTTAAGAATGGTCTTCCTAATATGAGAGGAACTTGAGAATCTTCTTCCATGTCCAGAACAACAAAATCTACTGGAAATACTAAAGTACCAACTTTAACTAGCATGTTCTCCATTATCCCTCTAGGATATTTTATTGATCTATCGGCTAGTTGTATGCTTATTCTGGTTGGTTTCAATTCTCCAAGGTCTAGTTTAGCGTATAGTGAATACGGCATTAGATTTATACTAGCACCTAAGTCTGCCAATGCTTCTATTGAACTAAGACTACCCAGAAAATATGGAATTGTGAAACTTCCTGGATCAGATAATTTTTCTGGTATCTTATTCAACAGCACTGCTGAACAATTAGCATTCATAGTAACAGCCGAGAGTTCTTCCATTTTCTTTCTATTTGAGATTAGATCTTTCAAGAATTTAGCATATCTAGGCATTCCTGAAATTACATCATTGAAAGGAAGATTTACATTTATCTGTTTAAACATATCCAAGAATTTGGATTGCTCGGCTTCAAGTTTCTCTTTCTTCATTTTACTCGGGTAAGGAAGTGGTGGTTGGTATGGTTTAACATAAGGTTTAGCCTTAACTGTGTTATCTTCATTAACCTTTTCAACTACCGGTTCTTTTTCCTTATCTTGATTAGGTTGTGGTTCTTGTGGAGTAGGAATAGCTTCATCAGAAGTTACAGGTATTTCAGGTGGTTTAAGTGTTGTACCACTTCTTGTGGTAATGGATTTAGCTGTTTCATTCCGGGGGTTAGTATTTGTATCACTAGGTAGACTTCCCGGTTTTCTTTCACCTATTAACCTTGCTAGGTTACTTACTTCTTGTTCCAGATTTTGAATAGAAGCTTGTTGATTTCTAATTGCTTGAGCATTTTGTTCATTGGTTTGTTTCTGAGATGTGAAAAACTGCGTTTGAGTTTCAACTAGCTTTGTCATCATATCTTCTAAATTCGGCTTTTTATCATCGGTTTGTTGTGGTGGTTTGTTTTGAAAATTAGGTCTTTGCTGATTGTAAGTATTATTGGATACTTGTTGATTGCTAGGACCTTGTTGGTTGTTGTATGCAATATTTCGGTTATAATTCTGGTTTTGATTGTAAATCGGTCTTGGTGGTTGATAATTATTCTGATAATTATTTCCAGGCCTTTGGTTTATGTATGAAATATTCTCTCTTTGTTCCATTGTTAATTCAATACTGAGACAATCTTTTGTCAAATGTGGTCCTCCACACTGCTCACAACTAATTCGTATTGACTGAATATCTTTAGTCATCTTTTCCATTCGTCTCTCGACAGCATCTATCTTTGCGGAAATGGAATCTAAGTCAATGCTAGAATCGGCTCTAGCTGCTTTAGATGATCTAACGATATCTTTTTCTTGGTGCCACTCATGTGAGTGGGAAGCAGTGTTATCAATAATTTTGTAAGCATCAGTTTCGGTTTTCTTCATAATAGAACCACCAGCTGCTATATCTATGTCTTTCCTTGTAGTGATGTCACATCCTTGGTAGAATATTTGTACTATTTGACAGGTGTCTAAACCATGTTGCGGACATCCTCTTAACAACTTTCCAAATCTAGTCCACGCCTCATATAGAGTTTCATTTGGCTTCTGTGTAAACGTAACAATTTCTGCTTGAAGTCTTACGGCTTTAGATGCAGGAAAGAATTGTTTAAGAAAATTTTCAACTAAAACATCCCATGTATCGATCGCCCCTTCAGGTAACGATTCCAACCAATCTTTGGCTTCTCCCTTTAAAGTCCAGGGAATTAACATGAGATATATCTGTTCATCCTCCACTTCTCGGATTTTAAATAGTGTGCAGATCCTATTAAAGGTACGTAGATGTTCATTTAGATCTTCCTTCGGTGCACCACTAAATTGGCATTGATTAGTCACCATGTGTAGAATTTGTCCTTTGATTTCATAATCTGGCGCATTAATCTCTGGATGAGTAATTGCGTGACCTTGGCCAGTGCGTTTAGCTCTCATTCTGTCTTCCATACTTAAAGGTTCCAGATTCTCCATAATTGAATTTGTTGAATCGGAATCACTAGAGGATTCTGATTTTATGGTTCGTTCCTCAACAATCTCTGTTTGAGTGATTGGTGGTTCCGGAGGAAAGTTTAGTGGTTCAGGATCTACGAATCGTTCCTGAATATTCTTCGGATTCTCAATTGTGAGGTCGGGTTCAAAAAATGGATTATTGAAAATTTGAACTGGAGTACTTGGTCGACTGGATGACGATTCTAAAGAAAAATCAACGGCAGTAATATTTGCTAAATGTCTTGATCTAGTTACAGGTGGTGAATGTAGCGACCCGACCAAATCATATTTGACGGCGCCGTCTACTTAGGTCCCGTTACGTGGTCATAAGTCTTTAAAACAACGTTTGACCAAAAGATATGTCGCATTCATTTCAAATGTAAAGATTGTTCAAAGTTTACAAGAATAGTTCCACCACAAGTTACGATACAAAGTTTTAAGTACAAATGAAACTTATGCGACACAATTTGAAAGTAGCCAAAAGACACTCCATGTATGCATATATACTCGACATCCAATGCAAGTATCAAAATAATGAGCGGAAGCATGTAACACATATCGTTCAAAGACCTGAGAAAAACATAGAAATCTGTCAACGAAAACGTTGGTGAAATCATAGGTTTAAGTAAGTAAGTACAAGTGAACCACAAGATTTGCATCAATGAAATAATAGTAATACATTCCAAAAGTTTGTTTCACGAGCACCCAATTATCAATGCTTAACATTTCTCCCATTGAACCCCATCACTTAGTGCTAGAACATACACTGTTTCTCAAAAATATATTTCATTCGTAAACGGTAGCGAACCGTTTGAATGAGGGTTTGTCAAACCCATATGGATCCATACAACATAAGTTCTCGCTTACACCCGGCAAGTGTAACTAATGATAATCGAATTGAGGATTTTGTTCTAAACTCGTATGTAGAATGTTTGTTTTCCTGTACTTGTGTTCACTTAGTAAAGAAATGTTTATGTTTTCTCATCCCAAATGTAAGTTCAAAAAGAGTAAAAGTGGGACTATGATCTCACCTTGAGTGCACGAGTAGTAAAGTACTTCAACAAGTAAACGTGTGCAAAGAACAATGCTAGTCCTGACCTAAACAATAGGTTGTATCAATAACGGTAAGCACGATAGGTCAAAGATGTTCAATTAGTCCTATGGCTCGTTAAGACTCGATCATAATAGCATGTGAATCAAATTGTCATGTTTCATGCAAGGTACAAGTATAAAAACATGTTAGAACGATTGCACAATTATTTGGTTAAGTTTGATTAAAAGTCAACTTGGTCGGGTCAAAGTCAACAGAAAAGTCAACGGGGTCGGGTAGGGTATCCGACAATTTTTCTAAGTTATATAATCATATATGAGCATGTTGGCCAAGTTTCATGTTAATCGGAGGTCCGTAGCATAGCAAACATTTTTATGTCAAATGACCAAAGCAAACAGCCAGTTTTAGTACAATGGGACGGCGTCCCAAATGGCTAGACGGCGTCCCACAATGAAGGGTGGGACGGCGTCCTGATATCCTAGACGGCGTCTAGGTTCAAAAGGTGGGACGGCGTCCCCAGTATCTGGACGGCGTCCTGATCGGTTTCCAGGCCCTGTTTGCTGTATTCCTCAAATGGACGAACCAAAACACAAATAATCACATTTTATGATCCGCAAACAATTAGAACATGTATTTTATATCATCGGAAAGCTCTTTCGACAAGGAACGCAACTAAGCACTTTTCATCAAGCAAAAACATCATATACTATAACCGAAATCCCGCCAAGTGATCAATAGAGGTTTATTTTCAAGTTTCAAGTTTATCAATTGCAATTTAAGTTTCGGGAATCCAATTTATACATATGATATGCCGTTTTGAAGGTAATGAAACATGTAATACAACTAAACACTTATCAATAACATTAACAAGCATTCAACGCATCAAAAGTTCGTTTTAAGAGTTGTCAACCCTAACCAAAAGTTCACAAAATCAATAATCGCGTTTATGAAGTTTCTTTAATCAATCTATACATCAAAATGAAGCTAATGATACTAGTAACACTTTTAAAACATGCACATTAACAATCTAATAACATTTGATCATCCAAAATCAAGGATTTAGCAAGTAATTTTCATAATGAACTAGTTACACCAAAAACAACAAATCGAGCATACAAATTACATACACGACATCACAATGAGCCATAGACACTAATTAACATACTTTTAAGTCAAGAACACAAATTTAAAGAAAACTAGTGTTTTAGAAATGTTACCCAAACGAGATGAAGTTGGTACCAAAATGAAGAGGATGAAGAGAGGATCACGAATATGTAATTTATTTTGTTGTAAGCCTCCTAGATCGAATTTAGATGATGATTGAATGAATTTGGAAATTGGGTGTGTTCTTGCTAGAGAGAAAGAGAGAGAGAGAGAGAGAGAGATGGTTGAATGGTGGTGATTGGGGTGGACTAGGTGACCTAGTCAACTAGTTTGCCCCGTGTCAATTTTAGTCCCTCGAGTTTGTAGTCGGGTGCGGAAAATACCTAAACGAAATATTTTAAAACGCGTATTAACGGGAGATGTTATAAACATATAACGGAGTTTAAATTAGTATAACGGAAAAGAAAACGGAAAAAGGCGGGATGTTACATTACCTACTCCTTAAAAGAAATTTCGTCCCGAAATTTAAGTAGGCGTAGTAGTCGTTGTTTCTTCCTCGAGATCTTGCGTTTTCGAATTCACGAATAGATGAGGATACTTCCTTTGCATTTGATCTTGTCTTTCCCAAGTAAACTCGGGTCCCCTTTTGGCGTTCCAACGGACTTTAACAATCGGGATTCGGCTTTGTTTCAATGTCTTGACGGAGGTGTCCACAATTTCAACCGGTTCCTCCACGAAATGAAGTTTGTCATCAATGGTAAGCTCCTCAAGAGGAATGACGATATCGGGTTCGGCAAGACACTTTTTCAAGTTGGATACATGGAAAGTAGGATGAACGGAGCTCAATTGAGGCGGAAGATCTAAACGATAAGCAACGGTTCCAATACGCTCCAAGATTTCGAAAGGACCAATATACCGCGGATTTAGCTTCCCGCGTTTCCCAAAACGGATTACACCCTTCCAAGGTGCGACTTTTAACATTACTCGGTCACCGACTTGAAATTCAAGATCGTTGCGTCGTTTGTCGGTATAGCTCTTTTGACGACTTCGGGCCGTCCTAAGCCTATCTCGGATTTGAATGATTTTCTCGGTGGTTTCGTGAATGAGTTCGGGTCCGGTGATTTGCACGTCGCCTACCTCGGCCCAACAAAGAGGTGAACGACATTTGCGGCCATATAGCGCTTCAAAAGGTGCGGCTTTAATACTCGCGTGATAACTATTGTTATAAGAGAACTCGGCGAGAGGTAAGTGCTTGTCCCAAGCTTTTTCGAAATCAACCACGCAAGCTCGTAACATGTCTTCTAAGGTTTGAATTGTACGTTCGCTTTGTCCATCGGTTTGAGGATGATATGCGGTGCTCATGTCTAAACGCGTTCCCAACGCTTCTTGCAATGTACGCCAAAATCTAGAAACGAAACGGCCATCTCGGTCGGAGATAATCGATAAAGGTACACCGTGTCGGGCTACGATCTCCTTAATGTAAAGTTGTGCAAGTTTCTCCATTTTGTCCGTTTCTTTCATGGCAAGGAAGTGTGCGGATTTGGTGAGACGGTCAACAATAACCCAAATGGTATCATAACCGCCCGTCGTTTTTGGTAGCTTGGTGATAAAATCCATCGTTATCCTTTCCCACTTCCATTGCGGGATCTCGGGTTATTGAAGTAATCCGGACGGTCTTTGGTGTTCGGCTTTGACTTTGGAACATGTCAAACACTTGGAAACATAAGTAGCTACGTCCCTTTTGATGTTCGGCCACCAATATAGTTGTTTAAGGTCGTGGTACATCTTATTGGCACCGGGGTGAATCGAGTATCGTGACTTATGGGCTTCATCTAAAATAAGGCTTCGTAGGTCCCCATAACTAGGCACCCAAATCCTTCCGGCGTAATATCGGAGTCCGGTCTCCCTAATTTCGAATCGAGAGACGAGAATGTTTAAGAGCTCGTGTGAAAGGTTTTCATCCTTGAGAGCCTCATCTTGGGCTACCCGAATTTGGCTATTAAGGTTGGTGTGAATGGTGATGTTTAAAGCTCGGACACGAAGAGGCACCGCTCTTTCTTTTCGACTTAAGGCATCGGCTACTACGTTTGCCTTCCCGGGATGGTAACGAAGCTCGCAATCGTAATCGTTCAAAGTTTCAATCCACCGTCGTTGTCTCATGTTTAGTTGCTTTTGATCGAAAATGTGTTGGAGACTTTTGTGGTCGGTAAAGATAGTACTCTTGGTTCCATAAAGATAGTGTCTCCACATTTTAAGTGCAAAGACGACGGCTCCGAGTTCGAGATCATGCGTCGTGTAGTTTCGTTCATGAATTTTGAGTTGTCGAGAAGCATAAGCAATGACTTTCGTTCGTTGCATCAATACACACCCAAAACCATGTTTCGAGGCATCGCAATATACAACAAAGTCATCATTGCCTTCGGGAAGTGACAAGATAGGAGCGGTGGTTAGCTTCGTTTTCAAGATTTGAAACGCGGATTCTTGCTCGGTCGCCCAAATGAATTTCTTACCTTTGTGAGTTAATGCGGTTAGAGGACGTGCAACCAAAGAGAAATTTTCGATGAATCTACGATAGTACCCGGCGAGACCCAAGAATTGACGAATGTGAGTAGGAGTAGTAGGAGTCTCCCATTTACTAATGGCTTCGATCTTCGTGGGATCGACTTTAATACCTTGATCACTTACAACATGACCAAGAAATTGAACTTCCTTCAACCAAAATTCACACTTGGAGAATTTGGCATAAAGTCGTTCTTGTCTCAAGAGTTCAAGCACAAGTCGGAGATGTTGTTCGTGCTCTTCTTCATTTTTAGAATAGATCAATATATCATCGATGAACACAATAACGAATTTATCGAGATACGGTTTGCACACGCGGTTCATAAGATCCATGAACACCGCCGGTGCGTTAGTGAGACCAAATGGCATGACAAGGAATTCATAACTACCGTAACGAGTCCGGAAAGCGGTTTTGGAGACATCTTCCCCCTTAACCCTTAATTGATGATAACCCGAGCGGAGATCGATTTTCGAATATACACAAGACCCTTGTAGTTGATCAAAGAGGTCATCGATGCGAGGAAGAGGATATCGGTTCTTAACCGTCAATTTATTTAGTTCACGATAATCAATGCACATTCGTAGGGATCCGTCTTTCTTTTTAACAAACAAAATCGGAGCGCCCCAAGGTGAATGGCTAGGTTGGATAAAACCACGATCAAGTAGTTCTTGGATTTGACTTTGCAATTCTTGCATTTCGGATGGGGCGAGTCTATATGGTGCACGTGCTACGGGTGCGGCTCCCGGAATAAGATCGATTTGGAATTCAACCGGTCGATGAGGTGGAAGACCCGGCAATTCATCAGGAAATACATCGGAATAGTCACTAACAATTGGCACATCATCGATATGCTTATCATCGGACTCGACTTTCTTAACGTGGGCAAGGATCGCAAAACAACCCTTACGGAGCAGTTTTCTAACTTTAAGACACGAAACGAGGTTGAGTCTGGTGCAACTCTTATCGCCATAAACAATCAAAGGTTCACCATTCTCGATAGGAATTCGGATTGCGTTAAGATCACAAAGGATGTGAGATTTCGTTTTGACTAACCAATTCATACCGATTATTACATCAAAGCTTCCTAGTTCCATGGGTATCAAGTCAATTTCAAATTCCTTACCCAAAATGTTTAACGTACACCCCCGGTAATATGTGTCGGCACTTAATAGTTTCCCGTTAGCCACTTCAATGGTATAAGTGGTATCTAATGGAAGAGGTGGAGTGCTAAAAGAATGAGTCAAAGTCTTGGATACAAAGCATTTATCGGCACCCGAATCGAATAAGCAAGAGACATAAGAATTGTTGAGAAGAAACGTACCCGTGACTAGTTCAGTGTCATCCCGGGCTTCCTCGGTGTTGATGTTGAAAGCTCGGCCGCGCGTATTGGTGTTATCTTTCCTTTTCGGGCATGCATTTCTATAATGACCCGTTTGGCCACATTCGTAACAAGTGCCCATCTTTGGTGCATTGGGCCACTTTCGAGCGACGGGAGTGGCACTTTTACAATCGTTGGCCTTATGACCAATTCCTTGGCACCGATGGCAAATTAGCTTACTACATTTGCCAAAGTGATGTTTGTTGCATTTGTTGCAAAAAGGTAGATTCCCGGCATAACCCTTCTTGCCGTCGGAAGTGAAAGATTTCTTGGCAAAGTTGTGGTTGCTTGATTGGGGAGCTTCCCATTTTCTTTTGTTGCCGCCCGATTTATCCTCGGCCTTAGGTGCCGGAACTACGATTTCGTCAACCGTTTCTATCAATTTGCGGGCCATGTTCAAGGCCTCTTGATGATTAGTGGGTTTGGATGACATTACTCCGTGTTTGATACTCTTTGGAAGACCATCCATGTAAAGTTCAACCCTTAAAGCTTCGGGGTTCACAAGATTTGGGCACATCAAGGCTAGTTCGGAAAATCGTTGATTATAAGCCTTGAGATCATTTCCGATCGCCTTTAAAGTTCTTAGCTCTTGTTCGAGCCTTCGGGTTTCTTCACAAGGGAAATATTCGACAATCATCTTTTCCCTCAAGTCGGCCCAAGAGAGGGCGTGAGCTTCATTGGTACCCACCGATTGTACATAAGTATTCCACCATGTAAGAGCGACACCGGCGAAGGTGTGAGTGGAGTATTTGACCTTGTCTTGGTCCCGACAACCGCTTATGCTAAAGACGGCTTCCGTTTGCTCAAACCATCGGGTGAGCACGACCGGTCCCCCGGTTCCATCAAAAGTGTGAGGTTTGCACCCCATGAAAGCTTTATAGGAGCATCCCTCGTTTGAGTTTCCAGCTCCATTGTTGTTGTTGTTGTTGTTGTTGTTGTTGTGGTTGTTATTATTATTGTTGTTGGATGAGTGACCGGCCATGGCCGCATCTACGGCGGTGGCTATCATCCGTTCGAGAGCTTGTTCGGGAGTTTCATTGCGGCGTACACGACGAGGAGCCATTGTTCCTTCAAGACACAAGAATATCATTGATTAGCATTCTCAATAATACTAACCGTGATATAGAATAAAGATAAAGAGAAGTTTTTCCTCGACTCGCCTTAAATTCTTTATGTCATAATGTCGGAACGTTCATATGAGTCACCGTAATATAATCCCGGAAATTATATTACCCTGATTCATATGGGCATTCGACATCATTTCATATAGTCAAGGTGGCGTGTCAATCAAATTAAACAACGTGAGATTAAGATGAACTAAGAGTAGATATGAGTAGAAGCGTTCGAGTATAAATGCACAAGTAGTCAAGTAATTCCTACTTCAAGTCTATATGCCGGTTGTAGTCTAGACTCACCAATGTACCCTATGACTCGGGGTTGACACTAATGAACTCTAAATCCCTACAACCAATGCTCTGATACCATCTGTAGCGACCCAACCAAATCATATTTGACGGCGCCGTCTACTTAGGTCCCGTTACGTGGTCATAAGTCTTTAAAACAACATTTGACCAAAAGATATGTCGCATTCATTTCAAATGTAAAGATTGTTCAAAGTTTACAAGAATAGTTCCACCACAAGTTACGATACAAAGTTTTAAGTACAAATGAAACTTATGCGACACAATTTGAAAGTAGCCAAAAGACACTCCATGTATGCATATATACTCGACATCCAATGCAAGTATCAAAATAATGAGCGGAAGCATGTAACACATATCGTTCAAAGACCTGAGAAAAACATAGAAATCTGTCAACGAAAACGTTGGTGAAATCATAGGTTTAAGTAAGTAAGTACAAGTGAACCACAAGATTTGCATCAATGAAATAATAGTAATACATTCCAAAAGTTTGTTTCACGAGCACCCAATTATCAATGCTTAACATTTCTCCCATTGAACCCCATCACTTAGTGCTAGAACATACACTGTTTCTCGAAAATATATTTCATTCGTAAATGGTAGCGAACCGTTTGAATGAGGGTTTGTCAAACCCATATGGATCCATACAACATAAGTTCTCGCTTACACCCGGCAAGTGTAACTAATGATAATCGAATTGAGGATTTTGTTCTAAACTCGTATGTAGAATGTTTGTTTTCCTGTACTTGTGTTCACTTAGTAAAGAAATGTTTATGTTTTCTCATCCCAAATGTAAGTTCAAAAAGAGTAAAAGTGGGACTATGATCTCACCTTGAGTGCACGAGTAGTAAAGTACTTCAACAAGTAAACGTGTGCAAAGAACAATGCTAGTCTTGACCTAAACAATAGGTTGTATCAATAACGGTAAGCACGATAGGTCAAAGATGTTCAATTAGTCCTATGGCTCGTTAAGACTCGATCATAATAGCATGTGAATCAAATTGTCATGTTTCATGCAAGGTACAAGTATAAAAACATGTTAGAACGATTGCACAATTATTTGGTTAAGTTTGATTAAAAGTCAACTTGGTCGGGTCAAAGTCAACGGAAAAGTCAACGGGGTCGGGTTGGGTATCCGACAATTTTTCTAAGTTATATAATCATATATGAGCATGTTGGCCAAGTTTCATGTTAATCGGAGGTCCGTAGCATAGCAAACATTTTTATGTCAAATGACCAAAGCAAACAGCCAGTTTTAGTACAATGGGACGGCGTCCCAAATGGCTAGACGGCGTCCCACAATGAAGGGTGGGATGGCGTCCTGATATCCTAGACGGCGTCTAGGTTCAAAAGGTGGGACGGCGTCCCCAGTATCTGGACGGCGTCCTGATCGGTTTCCAGGCCCTGTTTGCTGTATTCCTCAAATGGACGAACCAAAACACAAACAATCACATTTTATGATCCGCAAACAATTAGAACATGTATTTTATATCATCGGAAAGCTCTTTTGACAAGGAACGTAACTAAGCACTTTTCATCAAGCAAAAACATCATATACTATAACCGAAATCCCGCCAAGTGATCAATAGAGGTTTATTTTCAAGTTTCAAGTTTATCAATTGCAATTTAAGTTTCGGGAATCCAATTTATACATATGATATGCCGTTTTGAAGGTAATGAAACATGTAATACAACTAAACACTTATCAATAACATTAACAAGCATTCAACGCATCAAAAGTTCGTTTTAAGAGTTGTCAACCCTAACCAAAAGTTCACAAAATCAATAATCGCGTTTATGAAGTTTCTTTAATCAATCTATACATCAAAATGAAGCTAATGATACTAGTAACACTTTTAAAACATGCACATTAACAATCTAATAACATTTGATCATCCAAAATCAAGGATTTAGCAAGTAATTTTCATAATGAACTAGTTACACCAAAAACAACAAATCGAGCATACAAATTACATACACGACATCACAATGAGCCATAGACACTAATTAACATACTTTTAAGTCAAGAACACAAATTTAAAGAAAACTAGTGTTTTAGAAATGTTACCCAAACGAGATGAAGTTGGTACCAAAATGAAGAGGATGAAGAGAGGATCACGAATATGTAATTTATTTTGTTGTAAGCCTCCTAGATCGAATTTAGATGATGATTGAATGAATTTGGAAATTGGGTGTGTTCTTGCTAGAGAGAAAGAGAGAGAGAGAGAGAGAGAGATGGTTGAATGGTGGTGATTGGGGTGGACTAGGTGACCTAGTCAACTAGTTTGCCCCGTGTCAATTTTAGTCCCTCGAGTTTGTAGTCGGGTGCGGAAAATACCTAAACGGAATATTTTAAAACGCGTATTAACGGGAGATGTTATAAACATATAACGGAGTTTAAATTAGTATAACGGAAAAGAAAACGGAAAAAGGCGGGATGTTACAGTGAACGTACAAAAGGTGGTGAACGTCTTGCTCGGTGCATTCACTGAATATCCTATTAGTTTTTAAAAGGAAAGAAAAATTATAATAAGTTATCCAATCAATAGACTTTTCTGATTTTGCCCACGTTTCGAATAGCCAAAAGATGCAGCAGAGGGGCAGGATTCGTTTGGTCTCAATATAATTGAGGACTGTTTGGCTCCAATAACCCGGTCCACGTACAAATCCAACTATTACTACGAACCAGAAAATTTTGATGTCTATTAATTTAACCACTTAAAATAAATTTTCGTAATTTTAAGAAATTTAGATAAGAAGTAGAATAAAAATCTATGTCCTAAAACTAGAATAGCGAGAAATAAGAAAGAAAAAGAGCGTGTCGGAAAAAGGTCGAAAAAAAAAAATAAGTTGAAAAAAATAAAAGGTGACGGAAAAATAAAAGAAACTTATAAAACTTAAAAATACTTGACTAACCTAACCTTATTACTACAACTAACTTAAAATTATAATCGCAAATTGAGATTACTAATTGGAATGATAATTGATACATAGGTAAAAGTCGTCTAAAAATATTAAAGCTTACAAGAAAAACTAAATCCCAAATGAAAATAACTTAAAAAGAAACTAAAACTTAAAAAGGCGTCGCAAAATTCTAAAGTACTTAAATCTTAGTCTAAAGAAAAAGCACTTAAGGAATTCTACGGCAAAGCCTAAAAATCTAGAAGTAAAAATAACTATGGCAAAAACTAAGTTTAAAACTAAATATGAGCGAAAAATACAACTATTACGCTAAAATAATTAAAAAGGGACAAAATATAAAAATATACAAAAAGTTGTAAAAAGTACAATTTTTATAAAAATATTATTTTTATATTATTTATTTATTAAAACTATTAATTTTACAATTTAATTAAACTAATTTAACTAAATAAAACAAATTAAATAAAAGTAAAACTAATTATAATAAAACTAATTATAATAATAATAATTATTTAGGGTTAATAATAATAATTAATAATTACCCGTAATTAATGCTGAATTAGGGTTCTGTCGGTGTCAGAGTGTCTCCGCGAGTTGCGTGCCCGAAGCAGAAAACTCCGCGAGTCGCGGGGTTCCCGAATTCAACTCAGGTACAGTTTTTTATTTGACGCGTTTTTTTTATTTTTTTTATTTTCTGTTTTTATATTTTCTGTTTTATAATCTAAATATTTGTATAATAAAAACTTATATTTAAAAACTTAAATAAAAATAGAACTACTTTATAATTTTATAAATAAAAATTGTAAAACTAGATTTATATATATATATATATATTTTTTTTTCGATTTTATATTTATAAAATATATTTATAAAATAAATTAAATAAAACTTATATTTTTACAAACTAAAGAAACTTTATAAAACTTAAATATTTATCAAACTCCTAAAAAATATTTATATTTTTGTTTTTCTTTTTCTATTTTCGAATATTTAAAACGTATTTTTGTAAAAACGAATTTTAATAAAAGTAAACTAAAAATCTTTTTTTTTTTCTTTTTATATTAGCATTGCGCTTCCGGCGTTTAAGCGAGTTCCCCGGCAGCGGCGCCAAAAATAACTTGATGTCGTGCGAGGTGTATATAAAATAGCTATTAATTTTAGCAGGAAATGCTATTAAATACGATACAATTTTACACAAGATATTTATTTATTTATAGAATGGATATACTTAAACCTTGCTACAACACTTATAGGCAGTGTACCTAATCGTACAGTAGTGTAGTTTTTAGTAAGTCCGGTTCGTTCCGCAGGGAATCTTTTTAAACAAAGCTTAACTCTATATTAGTTTACTTTTATAAAAATACAAATATATATATATAAGTAATATTATTATTATAAAGGGGGGTTTTTACCGTTTAATGACCGGTTTGTCGATTTTAAAACTTTAGTCGCAGTTAAAACCAAATGTAAAATATTAAAAATAAATACAAGACTTAAATTAAAGCGTAAAGTAAATAACGATAATGAAATTGCGAATAATAAAAGTGCGATAAAATAAACTTGCGATAATTAAAAAGTACGATAATTAAAAGTACAATTAAATACAATAACAATAAAAATGCGATAATTAGAAGTGCAATTAAATA
This sequence comes from Rutidosis leptorrhynchoides, assembly GCF_046630445.1. Taxonomy (NCBI): domain Eukaryota; kingdom Viridiplantae; phylum Streptophyta; class Magnoliopsida; order Asterales; family Asteraceae; genus Rutidosis; species Rutidosis leptorrhynchoides. The sequence continues at coordinate 16,649,837 of NC_092342.1, read as the reverse complement.
TAAAATAAAGGAAATTAAATATGAAATAAAAGAATTATGCTTATTTAAACTTCTGTAATCATGATGTTTGACATGTTGATTTTAGTTTTATGCCCATGGGTTAATTGTCCTTTGTCCTGGATTATTTAATATGTCCGTCTGGTTTTTGTCCATAACAGTCCATCAGTCATAAATATAAAGTGCGAGTATCCTCGTCAAATTATTCTTATACCCGAAGTTAAATATTCCAACTAATTGGGGACTTAAACTGTAACAAGATTTTAATACTTTGTTTAATAATTACACCAGGATGTCGACTGAGTGTAACCCAAGGTTTTAATATTTTGTTATCAATTATACCAAGTGTCTTTGTACATAATTTCACCCCTGTTTTAATTATTCTAGTGGCTATTAATCCATTCCCGTGTCCGGTTAAATGAACGATTATTCGTACATATAAATACCCCGCCCATCGTGTCCGATCGAGTGTATATGGTAATTTATAGGGACGCCCAATTGTAAATCTTTATATTAACATTAACAAACTATCATTTAGTTAAACAAATATAAAACCCATTAATAGCCCATAGTCTAATTTCCACAAGTGTCGTTCTTTTGTCCAAACCCCAATTATGGTACAAAGCCCAATTACCCAATTTTAGTAATTAGCCCAACATCATGATTACTTCGGATTAAATAAGCATAATAATAACTTAGCTACGAGACATTAAATTAAAAAGGTTGAACATAACTTACAATGATTAAAAATAGCGTAGCGTTACACGGACAGAATTTCGACTTACACCCTTACAACATTCGCTAACATACCCTTATTATTAGAATTATAATTAAAATTAAAATTAAAATATAAATATAAATATAAATATATACGATATAGATAGAGAGATGGATATTAGATGATGAAAAATGATCAGAATTCGGTTGGCTTTATAGGGAATTGCGGAATTTGGGGCTCCGCGACTCGCGGCCCTTTTTGCCTTCAAACTCCGCGAGTCGCGGAGTTTGTAAATACAGCTCACACAATTTGGAGTCTTTCTTGCCGACGGTTTTTATTTATTTATATAATATATAAATAATTATAAGAATTATTTAAATATTATATTATATTTATGTGCATAGTTGACTTGTAATTTTTAGTCCGTTGCGTCGAGCGTTGAGAGTTGACTCATGTCCCGGTTCCGGATTTTTGAACGTCCTTGCGTACAATTTAATATCTTGTACTTTGCGTTTTGAATCTTGTACTCTTGTAATTTCGAGACGTTTCTTATCAATAATTGGAACCTCTTTGATTTTCTTTTGTACTTTTGAGCTTTTTGGTCGTTTGCGTCTTCAATTCGTCGAATCTGTCTTTTGTCTTCAACTTTTATTATTTAAACGAATATCACTTTTAAATAGAACAATTGCAACTAAAAGCTTGTATTTCTTGAGGAATAATGCTATGAAATATATGTTCGTTTTTAGCATTATCAATTTTCTTTTATTTGACCGTTTTTCTGTGGTTCCTAATATTTCCCCCTCTGGAACCTCTTCTTCTTCCGGTTCCTCTTATTCTGGTTCCTCTTCTTCTGGTTCTTCTTCTTCCGGTTCTTCGGGAATTTGTGAATCTTCCCAATATATATTCGACTCTTCATTATTATTAGGTGAGTCAATGGTATTCGTGCTAGAGGTAGACATCTATCACACAATATCAACACGTTAAGAGATTAATATATCACATAATACTTACATGTTAATAATATATAGTTTCCAACAAAAATGTTAAGCAATCATTTTTAAAGAAAACACGGTCGAAGTCCAGACTCACTAATGCATCCTAACAAACTCGATAAGACACACTAATGAAAATTTTCTGGTTCTCTAAGACCAACGTTCGGATACCAACTGAAATGTCCCGTTCATATTGATTATAAACGTTCCATATTCATTGATTTCGTCGCGAGGTTTTGACCTCTATATGAGACGTTTTTCAAAGACTGCATTCATTTTTATAACAACCATAACCTTTATTTTATCTATAAAGGTTTAAAAAGCATTACGTAGATTATCAAATAATGATAATCTAAAATATACCGTTTACACATGACCATTACATAATGGTTTACAATAAAAATATATTACATCAAAGTAAGTTTCTTAAATGCAGTTTTTACACAATATCATACAAACATGGACTCCAAATCTTGTCCTTATTTTAGTATGCAACAGCGGAAGCTCTTAATAATCACCTGAGAATAAACATACTTAAAACGTCAATAAAAATGTTGGTGAGTTATAGGTTTAACCTATATATTATCAAATCATAATAATAGACCACAAGATTTCTCATTTTTCATAAATATCATTACACTCGCAAGTGCATAAAAATCATTCATATGTTGAACACCTGGTAACCGACGTTAACTTAATGCATAGAATATCCCCAAAACAGAACCTCTCGTCTGTATAATAATCTCGAAGTACTAAACCATCCATAACCTGAATGGGGGTTGTTAAGCCCAATAGATCTATCTTTAGGATTCGCGTCAATTAGGGGCCATTTCCCTAATTCTTAGGCTACCAGACTTGAAGGGTGATATTCGGTTTAATAATCCAACCATAGAATGTAGTTTCGCATACGTGTGTCTATTTTGTAAAACATTTATAAAACTGCATGTATTCTCATCCGAAAAATATTAGATTTTAAAAATGGGACTATAACTCACTTTCACAGATTTTTACTTCGTCGGGAAGTAAGACTTGGCCACTGGTCGATTCACGAACCTATAACAAATATGTACGTATGTATTAAAGTATGATCGAAATATATTCACAACACTTTTTATTACGTTTTAATGATTTAAGTGTCTTAAGTCAGCTGTCCTAGTTAGTAACCTACAACTAGTTGTCCATAGTTTGATGTACAGAAATAAATTGATATATATTACCTTGAATCAATCCACGACCCAGTGTATACTTGTCTCAGGCTAGATCAAAACTCAAAGTATATATATTTTTGGAATCAACCTCAACCCTGTATAGCTAACTCAAACATTAATGCATATAGAGTGTCTATGGTTGTTCCAAATAATATATATACATGGGTCGATATGATATGTCAAAACATTTGCATACGTGTCTATGGTATCCCAAGATTACATAATATATTAGAATACATGTATAATACAATATAAGTTAGCTAGGATATGATTGATATAGATTTGTTACCAATTTTCACGTAGCTACAACAAGCAAAATTATCCAATCTTGTTTTACCCATAACTTCTTCGTTTTAAATCCGTTTTGAGTGAATCAAATTGCTATGGTTTCATATTGAACTTAAGTTTATGAATCTAAACAGAAAAAGTAAAAGTTTATAATCGGAAATATAGGTTACATGTCATTTACTAAAGAGGTAGTCATTTCCGTCGAAAGAACGACATCTTGATGACTATTTTGAAAAAAAACATACTTCCACTTTGAGTTTAACCATGATTTTTGGATATAGTTTCATGTTCATAAGAAAAAATCATTTTCCCAGAAGAACAACTTTTAAATCAATGTTTATCATAGTTTTTAATTAAGTAACCCAAAACAGCCCACGGTGTTACTACGACGGCGTATGTCCGGTTTTACGGTGTTCATCGTGTTTCTAGGTTTTAAATCATTAATTTAGCATATCATATAGATATAGAATATGTGTTTAGTTGATTTTAAAAGTCAAGTTAGAGGGATTAACTTCTGTTTGCGAACAAGTTTAGAATTAACTAAACTATGTTCTAGTGATTACAAGTTTAAACCTTCGAATAAGATAGCTTTATATGTATGAATCGAATGATGTTATGAACATCATTACTACTTCAAGTTTTGTGGATAAACCTACTGGAAAAAAGAAAAATAGATCTAGCTTCAAAGGATCCTTGGATGGCTTGAAAGTTCTTGAAGCAGAATCATGACACGAAAACAAGTTCAAGTAAGGTTTCCACTTGAAATAAGATTGTTATAGTTATAGAAATTGAGTCAATGTTTGAATATGAGTATTACCTTGAATTAGAAAGATATCTTACTGTAAATAAGAAAGATTTCTTGAGATTGGATGATCACTTGAAATGGATTTGCAAGATTGGAAGTAAGCTAGCAAGATTTCTTGAAGTGTTCTTGAATGGTTGTTTTTATGATGATTAAAGCTTGTAGTTTAAGCTAAAAGATGGTGAAAATGCTTGGAGATGATCAAGTATGATGTTAGGAGTATTTTGAGAGATAATTTAGAGTGTAAGTATGAGAAAATGGAATGGAAAAATGGGGTGAAATCATAAAAATGAAATTACTTGTTATAAAGAAAAAAAAAGATCCTTAAGTTTGTTTTTATCTCATTAGTCATACAAGTTGTTAAATAATGGTTCCACATATTTTTGACTCTAAGATGGCTGCTAAGAATGAATGATTAAAGGTGTATATACCAATATTAAATACATCTAGAAGCTGTATATTGTACGAGTACAAATACGGGTGTACACAAGTAGAAATGTTGATGGAAACGAATGAGAATGTAATTTTGAGCATTTTTGCTAAGTAGAAATACTTTGATATATGTCTTGAAGTCTTTCAAAAGTGTATTAATACATATTAATACACTACATGTATATACATTTTAACTAAGTCGTTAAGTCACCGTTAGTCATTACATGTAAGTGTTGTTTTAAGACCTTTAAGTTAACGATCTTGATAAATGTAATTAATCCATTGTTATTATACTTAAATGAGATGTTAAATTATTACATTATCATAATATTATAATGTATGAATATATCTTAATATGATATATATACATTAAAATGTCGTTACAACGATAATCGTTACA